>NC_071533.1:45857991-46167710 GCF_026979565.1 Vidua chalybeata
GTAAATCCAAAACTCCTCACTGACCTACTGTTTAGAACAGGATAGCACAGAGGAAGTTAACTATGAGCATATTGGTGCCTTTGCATGAGAAGGGCACACAGCTTGAGGGGGAGGGCAGGCTGAGGGGGGGAATCTGGGATGGCCAAAGCCCAACTCCACCAGGATTCGTGTCAGGCAACATCTTGCAAATGACCATCAGAAGGAAGGAAGGTTCAGCTTCTAGGTAGGTTTCCAGCTCAAATATCACAGTGATTTGCCAACCAAAACCCCTCTGTTGGGCCTTCTGCTCTACATGCTGGGTCTTGGGCAGAGGTTAGCCAGGGAGAAGGCTCACCAGCGCGTCCGGAAACGGCTCTGGCTCTATCTGAGAGCCAAAGGTTACTCGCAGCTCACGTGCTCGGTCACACTGACTTGGAAAAAGGCCCCTCTCTCCCAGTAGGATATTACAACCATCAGGTTATCAGGCAGTTACCATTCCTCTGCACACAGCTACTCCACTGTGATTTAGAAAAGTACCACATTTACAACAAGAAAAATATACTACATAAAATTAATGACCTAGGCAAAATTGATAAAACTGAGAAGATCAAGAAAGTATATGTACTTGGCAATGACTAAAGCAAAAATAAAATGTTTACTAGTGCAGGTAATGAAAGACTCTGTGCAGTGCTGTTTTCTATCTGGAAAGAAGGATGATATACTCAATCTTTAAGGAAGAATGAACTTTTTCAGACTGGGCTAGTTACTACAGAATACGTAGAAAAACCTTATGTTATCTAGAGTTAAATATTTTGAAATTCCACATAGGACTCCCAGAAGAGAATCTGAGAGGATTTCAGCTGATTGTTTTTATTTTCTGAGACTTTTTAATAACTTGAGTCAACGTCAGAAAACTGGAGCAGTACCAATATTCTTCTGCTGTTATTCTAAAGGTCATTCAAGATGAGCTAGGGAACAGAAGGACAAATCATCTGACGTCAATCCAAACACACAGAACTGAAACAGATAAGATGCTTCATTTTTATAAAGTATTATTCATACTGTAACACAGCTATAGGATCATTCCTTCCATAATCCTGATATCTTCCCAGGAGATCTCAGTTTCAAAATGCCTGGCAGCTCCAGGCTTAAGGCAGTTGCTTGGAAGGTGGGAAAACCTTCTTCTTACCAGGCTGAGAGAGGAATCTGGGCTCTTTTCATGTACCCCAAGTAGGCATGCTAGCACTCAGACATACAGCAGAACCACCCCTTTCTTGAGCTTTCTTATGTGTGCAGACAGAGCAACTTGGATGTTTCAGAGAATTTCATTATAGCTGAAAATATTTGCCATATTTATGATATATTAATATTATCCAATTTATGAGTTTGGATATAAGAGTAATAACTGATAATACCTATTTCAAAAAGCCCTGCCCTAAAATTGATCAGCAAAGGTTCTTGCAATCACGGTGTGTTTTCTTATTCAAAGTAATTTTAAAGAAAATTTTAATATGAAAATTTATGAGTCTTTCCACATCCAACCTGCACAGTTGGTCTGCCCATCTCACCTTCAGGCAGCTGTAGTATTGTTTAGTTACAACACATCCTTCTTCCACGCTCACCAGCCATGGAAGAAAGTATGAATAAATCCATTTATTAGCGTGTCTGCAAATGCCTGCAGACACAGGTACACTACACACACCAGCACAGCTTCCCTCTGCTACCTTATTCTTTGCCTTCCTTAGCTGAACAAAGACAAGCAATGTAAGTACAGGTGCTTGGCAATCTAATGCAAGTAATTGTTTTTTTCTTGAATTACACAAATTACATTACAGCTTTTCAGTCTCATGTTACAGTAATACTACATTGAAATATATTGCAAATTAAATTATTGTTATTTATTTAATTCAAGAAGTTCCATACTGGCAGAGTACATAACAGCAGTGATCCAGGCTCAAAACCAAATTATGGAAAATGTTTTTAAAATTGTAAATTACTTAAATATTTTTAAGTAGTTTTGAGTAATTCTATCATGTTGTTTATCCTGTTAACTTAAAAGAATCACTTAGTTACCTCGAAAAAAGTAAAAGGCAAATTTTCTAGAAAATAAAAGTCCCAGCAGCACTAATATTTTCATCATCTCAAAATAAACTACATTTAACATTGTCCAGTAATTAATGTTATAGAGGTGAAACTGTCCAGAGGTTCAGATCCACAATGTTCGCATTAATTCTCTACAGAGTTATGTCACAAGACTGAAACTTGGGCTTCAGCTTTTGAGCTGAACTAGGGGTTTAAATGAATTTTCATAAGCCTCTAGGCTCTCAATTTGCCTTGAAATCAAAGAAACTTAGGGGCATATCTAAACTTTGAGTGTATTTGTCCCTTTGTTGCATTTTTAAGACACAAGGGCAACATTTTTATAAGCACTTAAATTAAGTCAGAATTATAAATCCCATTATTTTAAACCCAGATGGGAACCAAAACATTTATGGTTTTTTGACTTCTGAAAGGTCGTTCTATTCAAAGTAATTTCTGATTACAAGAACAGATACTGCTGCCGGACTAAAAGGTCATTGGTCCTTTATTTCAGTGTGTGCCTTTTAACTGTAAGGATCTGGACCCTTTCTTCAAGTGGAAACAAAACATTTGTGTAAAGTTGTGAACCTGAATACTATTACAATCACCAAACTATTATGTCTTATTTATGATCAGAACCAGTAGAAATAATAATAAAAAGTTGCTTTATTTAAAACACCTGGAAAAGTAATTCTAAGAGTTTTTTATTGTCTTGTTAAAGTAATGATTTTCAGCCATTCTGCACACATGAAACCTAGAAAATAGTCAGAATTTCTTAATGAAAAATGTAGTATAGGAAAAGTAGATTGCTACTTATGTATGTACAGTGTGAATTTTTGAATCTCCCATTTTAGGTCTCTCTTCAGCAATATTGTCTCACTGCCTCCTGAACGAAAAGCTCTCTAGTGCCACTAGAGAACAATGCCAAAAAACGTCACTTTCCCTGCCTCAAAAGCAGAGCTGTCACTTCCGTCGGGGTGTCATTGTGGAGTCAATCCACCCTAAAGCAAATCTTTACCTGCAGACAGCTCCCACCACTGCCAGCTGGAACAGGGGTGGTGGCTTATGGCTTCTGGTCCCTGTAGGAGCTATGCCATTGGCAGCCTCCTTGAATCAAAGCATAATTAGAAGTATCTCCAAGAAAAAAGAATTTTAAAACAGCCCAGCACCTATTCCTATCATTCCTTATGTCTTGCTATTCCCCAGAAGCTGGGGAAACACTGCAATTGCTTTGTGTTGCATCCCCTGGGCTCACATATCTCATATCTGCCTCATCAGCAGGAACAGCAGACCCATAATTCCTATTTGCATCCCTCTATCCTCACTGTCTCTTTCCCTCTCTCTAGAGAGCCCATTTAATAATGCAGAGCTCCTTTGATCTCTGTATTCCCAGCTTGCACAAAACAGCTGTGTAACTCTGCAACTGCATCTCCTGTTCCTCCAAGAACACATCCACACCATTTTCCTGCCTCTCTCCTGAACATGTCTAGTCAGAGAAGATCAATATGTGAGAAAGAATCACTTATTAGCTCATATACCATTACCACTTTCCCCCATAATCAATCCCAGAAGCAAAAGTCATGAAACTCTTAAGATAGCACAGTAGAGAGAACCAGTTGTTACAAACTCAGCTTCACTTTATATTAATGAGGCTTTCTAGCTTTGTTAACTTTGGCTGTAAAAGGACATTGTTGTAAAAAAGCCTCTGAAACATCCAGCCAGAGCCAATGCCTTGCATCTGTGTGCAAAATCTTTATCACATGCATATATTTCATAAAGATATATCTGTGCACACAATGATAAAGGTGGAAATACAATTAGAAAGCAGGGTCTTTGGCATAGATTTAAGTGAACCCTCATATGACTTGAAGAAATCAGCAGGTGGTAGCTCTATGTGACTGACATCTATGATCATCTGTTTAAAATATCTTTGGTAGGGAAGGATAAGAAAGAAAACACTCGATGACTAGAGTTTCCTGCATTTGTTTATTATTTGGAAGAAAAGTACCAGAAGTAAAGAACTCATCTTCTGACCAATAGGCTGAAAACTTGTTTGCTACTTGGGGAAAAAGTAAAACAAGAAAATAAAAGAGAAGAGACCAGTTGCTGTATATCACCAATTTGCTCTCTCTCTTTCAGACATCAGAATATTATTAATTTTGTGTGAATGGAGTTTAATCATTATGACTATGTTAAGGTCTAGAAAGTAGTACACATGCAAAATTTGCGAACATGGATATAATACAAACAGGATATTTATACATTGCTTTTAAACCGTACAAGTCCACTTCTGATAAATATCGCTGTCTCCTATAGTCATTTATTTCCTACAAGAATTGTTTACTTAAAGTTCACTGTAAAACTCAAAAAAGCAGAGAAATTAGTTGAAATCTCTTCTGATTAAAATAATATTATTTTTAAAATGTTTTTTCTCCAACAGAAAGATAAACAGTTTCCCAAATGAATACCTCCCCTCCTACCAGCATAATGTACTAACTCCCATGGAGAATTAAACTCAGGACCTTCAGAACAGATGGCAAAGGCCTTATCTGCTTTCTTATCACAGCATGAGGCAATATAGGTTTCCCTGATAATGCACTCACAATGAGAAAAATGTTTATTGACCCCTCTTCATATATTTACACCCACCAAACAAATGCTTTTTAAATTTAATCTACACATTTTGACTTTTACAAGTTAAATTAATTTACAAAACCTATGCCAAGTATTAAACCTGTGATACTAAAGAAACTGTTTTCATTTTACTGCTATTCTAGCTGTACATTTTGTCAAATCTCTGGCACATTTTATTCTCTGTCGTTAATTAAAAGACAGTTAATTTTCAGCATTTATTTTAATAACTTCAGTGTTCATTTTCTATGTATTTCACATCTTCCTTCCACATTTGTTCTTAAATTATGCCATAGCTTTGACACTGCTTTGGCCTGTGCTGTATAATGAGCTCATAGTGTTTTAGCAGATGAATAAGCTCACTTCTGACACTGCATGAGTCCTTTTGCTCTATCCATTTGTCAGCTGCCCACCTACAAAATTCTTACAGCAAAAAAAAAAACCCCAATAAATATTTCCTCCAAACTATGAAAAATATGTAGACATCAGACCAAAAACAGCTGCTTTCTCGAAGTGTCGCCCTGGTTATCAAGAGTTTTCTAAAGCCTTCTGAGTTTACATTCTTGTAGAGAACTTTCTCACACAACTTTCTGTAAACAACCTATTGTTTTGCATTCTTTCATAGAAGCGGAGAAATTTGATGTACAGGTAGTTTGTCCAGTGTCGTTGGAGAGGTGGCACGTTCACCCTCCAATCCACTGGCATCTTTTGAGAACTATAAAAGATTGGAGTCAGAAAAAATAAATTAGTCTCTTCAACGTGACCAAGGCTGTGGTGCGTCATTTCTGCTTGTGTCATCTGGTGACATCGAAGTCCTTTTCTTTTTCACTAAGCAATCTATACCTAGTTAATACTCAATTCCTGAAAGTTTCAGCTTTTATTTGAATGCAACAGTCTTAAAATTCAACATTTTTTCATATTGTATTAGTCAAGGTTATATTAAAAATTATTTTTAATTTTTAGTGGTTTGCAAAGGCAACAAAATTAAGTTTAGGGTGATCTGTAAACAAAAGAGGAAAAAATTGGTGAAAATGTTTCGAAGTAGGGAGTGAAAATCAGTGCTTGATGGTAGCAGATCTGATGGCCATTGGGGTGAAGGATATATTGAAGGACTGTTGATGGACTCCCTATGTTTTTTTCTAAAAAGGTATTTATTTACACAGTTTTCTTTTTTCCTAGGATCCTTGTTAGAAGACACAAGGGACCAGAAAGACATACACCTTCTTTACAGGGAAAAGAAAAAGAAAGACAAAATAAATTATTGAAATATTGACTCACTATTACTTCTAAACCCAGTATTTTTGCTGTTTGGATTGCAGCAATAGGAGCTGAGGTTTACAAAGCTTGTACTAATTAACACACACATGTTCTTTCACAGAATGGTAACTACAATGGGACCATCCAGCTGTTTACCAACAAATGAACAAAACTTATAGGAGTGTACGTGAATAGATAAGAATAACTGTGGTCATAATCTCCCCATATAAAGATTGCCATCAAAAAATTCTGTCATTAGCTGGAAAGAGATGAAGGTCTTGTTTACCTATACTAGAAATACTCTTGTTCTTCTTTTGACCTAAATAGCTCAGAGTTCCCTGCAGCTACCCTGACTCTGTACCAAATAATATCCATGTCTTCTTCCTACACTGCTTTTGTACTGACATATTCTTGCTGCAAGGAGCCCTGCCTTTCTTACATGTGATGGAATCCTCATAACTTACTGATACAGTCAGTGAGATTTCACACTCCATTAGAGGCTAACACACACACTTACATAATGAGTAAAGACTGAGCAAAGCATTGTAGTACCAAAATCTAAAGCACGTCCCAAAAGAGGTTTCTGGAAATGCCCTTTATCAAAGTGTTCAATGCTCATGCATTCTTTAGAGTCAGCAAATCAATTCCAGAGTTGGTTAATATGATTTTTAATATGGTTTTTATTTTTAAGAACTAAATCTCTTGAAAATACTAAGCAGTTTAGAAAAATATCTTTAGCCAGTTGTTGCAGTCATCTACCTCTAGGAAACTGTAGGTTCCACTCTACCCAAACACCTTGATTAGACTGAGCAAAGGCATCTGGAAAACAGTTAGCCAAGCTGCTGAGAAAAGGAGGCTTTCAGCCCACATCTTACATTTTTGCTTCTGGGAGAATATTTTTCCAGTGTTTGGTGCCTGGGTGCAATCTGTGATGAAAGTAACAAAAAAGGGAAAGGAAAAGTTGAAAAAAAGGAGAATGAAAGGTAGAAGTTGAAATAGTATCGTGAACAGCAGTCTGCTACATTGTTAGTTTTTCAAATATTTTTAGAATATCTGTGATGATTTATATAATTAAGAACTTAACTTGGAAAAAAGAATTAGTATAGACTACCTACATGGTACATCTAGGAAAAGCATAGTTGTTTTTAGTTAAGGCATAATTTTTATATCTTGCTATTTGGATGAATGCCCTCTTTGGTCTTTGTATTAGTGTTTGGTCCACCCTAAATACTACAAGTATTTTCCTCTTTGTGAAGTTTCTATTGTGGTCTTCCACAATAGAAAGGAAATGGGGGAAGAAAGAGAAAGAAGGCTGGCCACAAGGCTGACCACAATGAGACTGGCCATGCTTTCAGCTGGGACTTTAACACTTAGACATGGAAAACTCCTTGGCAAGATTATTTCCCCTTGTGTAATTTCAAAATGGAAGAACTTGAAGATATCTCTTGTAGACCTATTAGAGGGAGTAATATTGAGGAAAAAAGAAAAGAAAATATTTCACAAGTGATGAATCCCTATCTTCAAAGCATGCATGCATGTTCAATATCAGAACAGTGGAATCTTTAAAATCTCTAACCAATATTTTATAAAACTCCTTAATTTTTAGCCCTGCATGCACAGATTTTGTTTGACACTTCCAAATCCTGATCCTGTCTTTTCCTACCTTCAGCAGAGGAGAGCCTTAAAACATACTTGCTTCTTCCTCTGAACATTATTTTCCCACTTCTTTTGAACATTAAGAAATTGCTAAAGATTCTGTAATACAGATGAAAAAGCAAAAAAGCACCATTAGAAAATGGTGCAGAATTGAAGGCAAGCTCTTTCAAAACTATGTATTCATCCTCCTTGGCCTTTCCCTTACCACCAGAAGCCAACAGAGGAAAGCGTCCTCAGGTAATATATGCTCCTTGTAGCTAAATTAAACTTGCCTACTCTTTTCATCTTTTCTAAATGCAGCAAAACGTTTAGCAGAAAACCTGTTCAGTAAATAGAACTACAAATAGTCTTACAGCCCTGTAACATGAACACCTTCCCTGCGCTGCCTGGCGAGGGCCTGCGGGGGGTACAGCCTGACACAGGAGACCAGAGTCAGACAGTCAAGAGCAGGAAATTGGCTTTTTACAACCCATTGTTACCCCTCCACCAGCTTCTTCCAGGCAAAACTAGCAAATGAGCTGTTTAGGATTAGATTTGATAGCATGGTGCAAGTAAAATTGTACTGCTGGTAACTGGGTTTTCCTCAGGAACATGTTCAAGGATGACAAGGAAGAAAAAGGAAGCACACTGAGGCCAAGCACCAGTCTTGAACAGTTGCACAGCTGACACAACAGTATGCTCAAGGGGAAAATGCTTTAGACAGAAGGCTCTCCAGCATGCAGCAACAGACCAGATCTGTCTGCAATAAAGGCTCTGGAGCATCCATATGGCTAAGAAATTATTACAATGACAAATACATATTCCCTTTCACCTATGGGCATAGTAAAGGACAGCAAGAAATGAGAAGGCTTATTTCATTTTATAGTTTAAAAAAGTCATTTTACAAGTCCATGTAACTAGAGGATACTAATACTCTGTGAGTAAAAGCATCTGGAATATAATTAAACTTATTATTAAAACTTGTGCTAATTACTGCATAAATTGTGATACTATTCTTATGACTACATGAGTAAAATTTTTATACTCATTCTTGAAAGCACTTTGCATCAGAAACATTCCTCTTCCTTATCCACAAATTTTACAGGCATATCAGTTTTGCATAGGAAATTTGAGAACTTAAAAATAAAGAAACTGCATTAAATCAGTAACATGCCAAATACCTATTTGTCATTTTGATTATTTCATGCTTAGTAAGTACAATGTTTCTAGACCCTACTGTGTTTATTAAAAATACTTTTATTTCAAATGGGATTCTCTTCCTTCCCTTTACATTATCAAAATGCCATGAATTCAATGAAGTTGACCTTTAATATATATATGTCTTATTAATCTAAAAGCCTCGGTATCTGCTCAGCTGTAAGGTATTTTTGGAAATTAAGAGGCTTCATCAGAGCCTGGCATAACTATCATTCAGGAAGCTACTCCTTTTGTATGTTCCATTCATTTAATAGAGAATAAATAAAATGGATCAAGCTAACAGTTGCTGAATGGAACAAATGAAACATCTGCCTTTGTGACAGAATTCTATTTTTAGAAGTTGTCTCTTCAGCATTGTTTTCTGTGGCCATAACAGACTTGGCTGAAAAGGGGAGAAGGATATGGGTTGATCACCTCTAGGGTGATTAGCAGCCAGGCCAATCAACAAACCACTTGGGGCCCTTGCTATATTTTTTAATTAGAAGGACACCAGTAACTATGTGGCATAGTTAACTACTTTTTCTCCTACTCCTCTTCTAAGAATGGCTGTGAGGAGGCTTATTTTAAGAACCTAGTTCCACAGAAATCAAAAACAAAGCAAAAACTTGATTTCCTTTTTCTGTCTTACTTTTTTTCATGTGGACCACTGTGCTTATTCTTCAAGTATCTAAGAATGCCAGGGATATAAGGAATAGTAATTTTTTTTTTTAATCAAAATATCTTTTCTGGTCAAGTGAAAGTAAAAACTCTGCTGCAATCAAGTTTTAAGGGAGAACTAAATGTCATGTGTCCACAACAGATATAATTTTTTTTCCCAATTTAATTTATAAATAGCCTCTGCTCCATGTATTAGAGCATTCCCCACAGATGAAACCCCCGAACATGTTTATGCCTCTGACAGTTTTTCTCACTGTTTACAATTCTCCCCATAAGTGAGTAAGCTTTTATTATTTTTAGTCTGTAGAGGATCACTCTTCCACAGATGCTGCTATCTCAAAAGTTATATAGATTATGGGCTACATTTTCACATTGAAAAATGTGTTGAGTATATGATCACCTGTCTACATCATCTGTAATCAAATATTTCTTGAAGCTAAGATCTCAACTCTAATAGTTTATCAAAAAACTAAGTAAAACTTACCTCTGTTTTTGTGATTGTTTATTGTGAGAGCTCTAGCTTTTGCTACCCAAAAGCAATTTAGTGAAAAAATTTTCCCCAAATCTGAACTACTTCATAATAGTCTTCATAAAGACTCCAAAATAATATTTTTGACTGAGTTGCTCTACATTGGCACTGCTGATGAAATGATGCCAGGCCATCATTTCATATGGGCAACAGAAATGAATGTGTGACTCTCTTTTTGGTTTACTTTCAAAGTTTCCTAGATGAACATGTTAATAATTAAAATATTACCTTCTTTAAGTCTTGTACCACTGTGGTACAAGTCCAGCTGTACTGGAAGGGTATATGTGACTCACACCGCAGCTGCTGGCTCACAGCAGGGATTTTGTCCTCTTGAAGTTCATTTCCAGGACCAGATTAAGAAGCAGTAGCCTAAAACAGGGAGATTTACTATCCCTATTACCAGTCACTCTGCTTCTCTGCACTTTGCTGTAAATTTATAGGGACTAAAAATAAAAAATCGTATAAACATATAGAATCATATAATGGCCTGAGTTGGATGGGACCTTAGAGATCACCTAGTTCCAAACCTCCACACCTGTGGAGAGGGATGCTGCTCACTAGGTCATAAAATAAAATAAAATACATCATAAAAATAAAAACTGAGAAGTACATTATGTTAGCAGTCGTTGGCTCAGTGGGCTGCCTCTTCAGAGGATACACTGGATAGACAGAATCTCTTAAAAATATATTATTCCCTGAAAGTGTTGGGTTTTGTGCATGCAGCATACTGTAATCAATCCAACCCACCTCAATGTTTATTGTATTAGCAATAATGATATGACTAGCAAAGTGCAAGTCCATTATACACTAGCTGTTCACAGCCAGTATTGGTTATCTCAAAACGAGAAAGATGTGTCTGGAAAGCCTGCATAAAGGGAAACAAACATCTCTAATACAACTTTTGGCAAGGAATTTAATATAGAAATGCATTTTAAATTGCATTTATAATGATGGAAATTCCTGCTCACAGTGACATGTTGTGCAGAGAAGCACATATTCCATCTGCCTGGGCAACGTGAGGACTCTCAGTGCTGAGCAGAGTGGAATGTCTGACTCCAGCTCCTTTCTACAGTCAGGCTGAGCACCAACTCTGATGAAACACAGTGAATTTGTTTTGGTTTGGTTTTGTTTTATTTGAGAAAAATAAATGCAAATTGTTCTGTCGGGCTCCTATATGTTAGTTACCTGTGTAAAATCTTCTTTTATTGTGAGAGTGAGTCACTGAGGTGTGAGTTCAAGATTAGTTTTGACATTCACAGAGAGGACAGAGCTTTTTGCAGCTGTACATCACCAGGTAGGCCTGGTGGCTAAGCATGGACTGCTTACAGGTAACTGAAGGGTCAGAGATTTCTGCACAGACAGCTGAGCTGAAACACTGAGGGAGAAGGCAAAACGAGGTTACTGCCAGAGGTTAAAGGAGCAAGTCCATGTATCCCAGAAGAGCGAGTCAAGAGCACAACCCAAAGGCAGGCAAGGGGGAAAATAGGCACAACACTGGGAATTGCTAAGGAAGTGTATATGAGCGTGAAGCAAAGCCAGCCTAGTGGTCCACAGCAGGAACTAGATAGAAATGGACCCTACAAATAGGGCTACAGGAGGCAGAACAAGGGGCACAGCCCAAGACATTTGCCAGATGACCACTGCTGTCTGCCTGTTAATGCTGTGGCTTTGAGGCAGGAGCCTTTGTTAACTGGGGTTTTTGGCAGCCCCAGTAACTATTAAGTTTTGCCCAGTTTTTTCCTTCCTCGTGTGCATAGAGAATTGTCACAAAGTGGCACTGTTAGAACAGCATTGCAGAAAAGCAGTCAGAAGTTGGAGCTTCTCACTGACTGCAATTCACTGTAATTTCATATACTGTAAAATATAAAACTTACACCTACAATCACCAAGCCTCTGTACCAAAGTACAGATAATATCTTTGGGAAATGTCATTATGAATTTAAAAAGTCTCCTATAAGCAAAAACTGGGAACATATAACCTCTGGAGTTGCACAGGATGTAGACACACAGATAGTATGTACATATTTTATATGTACATACTACAGTTCTTTGTATTCTATTTCTATGATTGAAATTTCTTTTATTGAAATATTGTTTCCATCTGTCTTGCTATCTACTAATCTAAAATAACTGCAGTTTTGAAGTTCTTTTTCAGTAAACTGAATAATATTTCCAAAGGCTAGGACTTGAATATTTCATAACCATTACACAATAGTGTCATACACACACAGTTCACTGAAGAGATTTCATAGACATCACAGCTATAAAATTCATATCCCTTACTTATTAGTGGGTCAACTTATTCTTTGATACCCTGCTGAGCTTCTCAGGCTACATGTTTATATATAGGTCTTCCTTTTGTATCCAGCTCAGTCTCCCATACAGTAGCAAAGCATACAGAAAAAGCTGGTGTATCTTTCAGAACAACAATGAAAAAGGCACTATATAGAAATGGGTTTCTGCATTCACCCAGCAAAGCTCAACCAGAAATATTCAATTTTCAGTAATGCCATTGGGTTCCCACTCAATCTATGCAGCTGCATGAAATATATGTGAATTGCCTGAAGCAGCAAAAGCCATTCAACCTCCATTTTTAATTTGGATTCTTTCAACCCTGAATTTGTGAACTGTAGTTCTATCTTCATTTCATCAATTCTCATATTTTACCATTATAGAGTTCCAAGCTCTACAGACACACAGTTTCATTTCCAGATTAATTAAGAAAAAGAAATTACTAGGTCATAATTCCCCTCTTTCCACAAGACTTGTGGAAGAGGTTTGAAAGCCTTCATCATAGTCAGCTTTCATAAGCTAAGCTGTTCCCTAAAATCCTTTGATATCAGAGCAATTTCAACAGCAGAACGAATGAATCAAATGGAAAACCATACCCTGTTCAGAATTCATGATGCCCTCAGGACCAAATGGAATATTCAGACACATGTCTGTAATGGGGGAAGATGGCATCCTTGATGGAAGGACAGAACTTTACTGTGCTGGTCATTATCACAATAAGTGTAATCATTAACCATGCAAACAAATTTTTTTCTGAATTTGCATGTAAAGACAGACAGTATCATGCAATCACAAATTTTCACTCAGTAAAGAATAGTCTTGTCTTCCATTGAAAAGAGCTTTTCCATGCTTGTATTTTTAGCTTTATTAGTAGGATAATATTTCAAAGCTGTTTAGTTTTTTCCTTTCTACAATGAAGTTTAGAAGTAATGTTAATATCCGAATCTGAAACCAGCATAATTTTCAGGAGTTATCTTTCACTTGCTTAAACATCAGCAAACTGGAAAGCAAAATTTTCTTAATTTTGAGATCTGAATTTTAAGATAGAGGAAAAACATTTCTTGCTTTTTATCTTTGGAATAGGTTTTTCATTTCTGTTGGAATGTTCAATATATAATTGCTGTTTTATAGAGCAACACTGCAAGCACAACTGTAGCTATACAAGGACTTATTTTCATTCTGTGAAGATGGGAAGGGGAATCCAAAATACAAAGGAGAAAGGAGTTAGGAAAAAAAGTCTGACCCTAAAGAAGAAAAGCTTCTGTTTTTCAAAGGATATCCCTTATGCTGACAGTCTGCAGTAGTTTGATCTTGCTAGTGTCAAGTCAAGTGAACCAAGCTGGCCAAAGAAAACGCAGCTGATATCAAATTTTAGCAGGTCATCGAGCTTTTGGGGGTGAAAAGGAGAGAGGCCGCAAAGCTAATCCAGATGAGATACCTAATCTTTTGTTTATGTTCCACTGTGATAATGTCGTTTCAGTGTAACAGTAATAATGAAAAGCAAGGAAGTTGAAAAAAAGTGGAAGGACAGAAAAAAAAAGGGTGGCAGAATTATTTGATTGTCATTTTGTTTTGGCAGATAACAATAAAAAGTTCAAAGGCTATGAATCCTAATAAAAAGTTTCTAAAACAATGAACTTTTGATATCAATAGTGCATGCGTTGAAGGACATACTAAGTAGTGTTAAAAGGGTGTTCAAATAAGAATGTCTTGGCTATAAGTGAAGTAACAAATAATGGCAAGAATGTCAAAGGGAAATGGTTATTTTGTTCTTATCTGAATACAAGGTGTAAATCATTTTCTCCCTGTCACCCTGCTGATTTTAACTTTCAGTTTTCCCAACTCAATAGGAATTTTAAGGAAAGATTCAGAAAATGCAACTATATTGCTACAGCTGAAAGAATGCCATTATGTGTCAGTTTTTGAAAAATTCAACAGCAGATTTTTTCTGAGAATAATAATTTCTGTGCATAGCGCCCTTTCTCTCATGTCATGCTATGGAATTGCCCATTTTGTGCATTATGTCAAATATTTTCTACAGATATTAATATACTCTGTTTTCATAAAAATTACTTTAAAAGAATCTTATGAACCTCTCATTTATTAAGGATACAAGAACAACAGTCATTCTGGACCTCTGTAAACCAAGTCAGTTCTGTTGAGCAAATGCTACCTTTTCATTTCTCTTTTAAAATGAGAAAAAAAAGAATACTCATTTATAGATAAAAGTATTTAAAGGATAATATATACATTTATTAACAGCTTCTTATGAAATGTAAGTTGATTTTGAAAATCCAGGCTTTCTGAAATTCCCATTTAATTTAATTTTTAGAAGCAGCTCAGCATTCTGTACAAAACATCTGACAGAATGAAGAAAAACTGGGTGTTCATTGTCAATGAGGTCCAGTAAGTCCCCAGAGCTTCCATTTGCCTGCTCTGCTTACAGGACTGTGATGAATCATTTAAAATATACATAGGAACTAGTGAATAGCAGTAGTTCTATTAAGATTAACACTTCTGAAGATCATTTTCTAAGATTACATACATCAGTAATGTTAGGTTAAGAATACCTCTCTAATGATTTTCCTTGCAGTTTTGAGGCTTCTACCATAAACAAATAACTGTACTATAAAATATTTTTTTTAACTTAGTCATATTTTAGTTCTACAGTGTATTTGTCCCTAGAAGAACATTTGCATGGCCTATTATTACAAATCAACATCTGCAGCTGTAACACATCGAGTCCCTCAGTAGCATTTAGCAGTCTATACAGCAGTTTTTTGCACAGTTTAAATGTGATTTACTTTTAACGGTGTTTTACTTCATCCTTTCCCAGGCACAATGAAATTTTGCTTTCACAATTTTACTTTTATTCTGTGTTTTTGCATGTGTGGCAGATTCAGATCTAGAGGCATGATGCTGTGTATAACATAGATTTTTTTTTTTTCTTGTTTCCCAGCTGATAAAGAACATTTGCATTCTAAGAGTTCCCTTGTCACTATTCAGACATGGGTGAATACTGAAAAGTAAGTACTCAGAGATATGTATTACAGTAAAACCATGAATTCACCTCAGTGGTATTTATGACCTTTTGTATTTATTTTCAGAAAACATGTGAGTATTTTTTTAGCCAAAATGCTTGAGGAAAACAAGAAGTCTCATGAGTACTTGTACAAAGGCTCACGCCTAGGAATGTTCATTAGGGCTTTTTCAAACCTCTGATTTTCCTTCTTCAGTCATGTGGTCACTGACCACAAATATTAAGCAGCAAAGAGTTAGCTGAAACAGAGAAAAATCTTAAATCTTGGCTGAAATGAACAGCTCAAATACATCCTTTGTTCAGTAGTTTGTGGCCTATAATCCATAACTGGTCCGGAGATTACTTCTGTCTTCGGGGAGAATCATCTAGTCACCCAGTACACTCTTACTTCATCTGCTACACTGCGCTCAGACAAAAGCAGGAATACAGAATTCCCTGTCCTGTTATTTTGTATTAAACAATTCTTGTGCGAATATGGCTCTGGAAGGGGACAGGATGACCCTTAAGTGGTGCTACATAGTGAAATGGAAAACTTGCCACTATAGCAAATATACGTTTTCTCCTCTGTTGAAAGCTCCCAAATGTGTCTGTCTTTACAGATAATTCATAAAGGAAAAGCAGCTGCTGCTATTGACAGTTTGAGCAAAATTTGCCCAGTGCATTTCTTAATGAAAACGTTTTAATCTTAGCAAAGATTTAAAAAATGACAAGATGACTGGAACTGGTTCAAGGGACTTGAATTAACTAGACTGTTTAAACCATCCTTTTTACACTTTAAACTCACAATTCACACTTCTTAAAAGATAAATTTGACATCACTTTTCCAGTTCACTAGCAAGGACATTCCAAACATTCAGTATATTTCCCCCAGTTTTTCTGCATATGTCATGATAGAATTACTAACAATTTCAGTGAAATTAGATATTTGGGGAGAAGACTGCAGTATGTAATTAAGCTACAAAAAGGAGAATAAAAGAGTGTGTATTTGCATAAAGAGAACGCCTCAACTCAAATTCATGAAGAGACAGACATCCAGGACTGAAATTGCTTCCCCATCATGTAAGAGTAGCACAACACACATAGCTCTGAAATATATATTGACCTGAACTGCTGACAATGCTTAAAGTCTTAATTGCCATATGAAATTGCTAAATATGACCATTTTTTAATATATGTATATATAAGGGTATGAAAGCAAAATTCAATGTGAAGTGCCTTTGGATCATTTAGAGTAATGAGGTTCAATTCATAAAATGCACTTGAGAATAATTTGTGCAGTTCAAGGTACATTTTTGCATAAAGATTGACCTATTCATATGTAGATATCCTTCTAAGCATAGTCACCACATGGAGACATCTATATTACTTTACTTTGTTCACTGATTTATTCCATTATGGTCAAAATTTAGAGTACAAATTATTGACAAATGTTAATAAACTTTGAAACATTCAACATGGATCTTACTCGAAACAGAGAATGCAACTATGAAATGTGAGGTTCTACTCTTGACTTTTATATTCCTGTTAACTTAACAGTTAAAAATAATAAAAAGCCAAATAAGTTTGTAGCAGATATTTCAGTCATGCCGTGTTTAGTATTTGTTCAGCCCAACCTGACAGACACGGCCAAGTTGTAATTAATGTCATAACATAGAAATTAGGCCAATTAGTGTCTAACACTGTTGGCATGGTTTGATGCTATTATAGTTTTACTCTTCATTGATTTCAAGTATGCTGAATTTGATTGATGGGGTCTTTATTGTTTTTAATAAGGAAACTTAGCTGTTCTCCAGAAAAGTATCCTTTACTTATATTTGAAACAGTATTACCAAGTTTTAAAACAAAATTTGTTCTACTCTCTAAAAACTCCAAACTCAGAGTAAAAGCCTTAAAATCTGGTGTTTATATTTATGGACTCCTAGCAGACCAAGTTATGGTTTTTGCAAATAAAAGGAACAAGCAGTAACAAGTACTTAATTGGCTGTGTTTGGGTAACATTTAAGCATAGCCAGTGACTGGTAGCATCCTATGAGTTTCCATCCAGTTAAAATACTTGATCACAACAGAAACTGGAAACCCACTGTTATTAAAAGGTAAACAAACATAAACATTTCTACAGCCTTTGGGTCATAAATCCTCAGTAGTTCCAAGCCGAATATCTTCTATTTCCTTGTACTCACAGTTTCTCAGACTGCAGTTATTTCAGTGGCAGTTATGGTACACCACTGCTCCCTATGCTGTGTGGTCCTCCCAAATAATGCATGAAAAACAGAAGGAAAGGGAAACATTACTGTGACAATCCAGTATTGGCAGAGATTTCTTCAAAACAGGGTTTTTAAGACTCATTCTGTGGTCCAGACATTCCACTATTGCTAGGAAATATAAATCTGCTCCCTTTGAGGAGAGAGTGTATTACAAATTTGTTATCCTTCCACAGACAAAAGATGACTTTGGACACTCCTTGCTCCAATTAAGTCAAATTTTTTTACTAACCAGATGTTTAAAACAAGACAAACTTCTATTTACTACACAACAACAACAACAAAAAAAACCCCTTTTCTTTAGTTTTCAGTTTTAAATGAAAGACACCAAGTTTAACAGACGTGTACACACACACACACACACACACACACGTGAGGTCAACCTCTCTCCCACCTCTATTCTTATACATTAATTTTCTCTTTCCCTGGGAGTGTTTTCTTAGTTTAGAAAACAAGAAAAAATCCATAAATCCATACAATTACAGTTCTGATCAGTCATACTGATTTTAAGTGAGTGCATGTCCTTGAACCAACAAATATATATACCACAATACCCAGTGAGACAAGAAGATAGTTACTTATTTTGTGTGACACACTCATTACTTCTCTCCTTTCCATTGAAACAAGCTTTTCTAAAATTTAAGGAATGTTTTTTAATGTATGTGAGAGTCACACAGGCAGGATTATGTAGACTGATTCAATGTCATCTTCTTAGCAAGTGTCATACAAGTGAGAATTCATTTATTATTTCTTATCTGGTACAGACTTACTATAAAATTCTTCCCTCCTTGTTTTCCCTGGGAAGATCCAAGATGTATAGGCATAGACTCTGAACACTATGTGCTTTATATGCATCTCCATTACTATTTAGATTAGATGGAGAGTACCTAAATAAGACAATATATTTGAGGTGTAAGTTGTAATTCGCTTCCATATATTAGTAAAAAGCTGTAGAACATATTACTACAAAATTATAGAATTTTGTTGAGAACTTTATCCTAGAATTATAAAATCTCAGAATGGTTTAATTTGGAAGAGACCTTAAAGATCATCTAGTTCCAAATCCCCCTGCCATGGGCAGGGGCATGTCCCAGTAGATGGGTTTCTCAGAGCCCCATCCAGCCTTGCCTTAAACACTGCCAGTCATGGGCCATCCACAGCTTCTCTGGGCAGCCTGCCTGGTGCCTCATCACTCTTACAAAGAATTTCTTCCTAACATCTAATTTAAGTCTACCCTCTTTCAGTCTAAAACTATTACTCCTCATCCTGTCCCTAACCTTCTTTTGCAACTGATTTTTCCTAAAGTTTCACTGAGCTGTATTTGCTCACCTTACCATCCAAGGAAAACCTGGCTGGCTTGATAAGTGATAACACTGTAGTCATAGTCTGTTACCACAGACAAATAGTGCAGACTAAAGGAAATTTCCCAACACCTGTTTCTGTGAAATCCTAAAGAAGCTGGAAGGATGGGCGGAAATGAGTAACTTCAGTAAGGAAAAAAATGCCACTTCAAGGAAATTTTTGTTTCAACTCTAAGGATCACCAGATCTTGCATACAGTTTCACAAATCCAAGAATTGTACTGAGAGATAGGTAGGGCATGTGCAAAGGCATACATGCACACACAATATAGGTCCAATCCATTCACTGTTGAAGTAAAAGCTTGGTAACTTTAGTTAAGGATCTTGAATGCTAGCTTAATATTCTTTAAACTGTGCAAGCCATTCTTGATTTACAGCATGATCTTAGCAGAAACTCTCGGTGGAACGATACTCTCTGTAGTCAGAACTGCCCATGTTATATTTTGATACACATCATCTACAAAACATATAAACTGTTATTTTATTGATTTATAAGGCTTTTATGACTCTGATGTCCAGAGGTACATTATAATACAAGTAGAAGGGGAGATCCAGGCTTGTTCTAGAAATGTGTCCTATACAATTCCTGAACAGAAGAGCTTTCTCTTGCCTGATCTTCCAACAAAACTATGGGGCACATGTCAATTCATATTGCATTAGTATACCCTGACAGATCTCTAAAGGCTATAACCAGAAGGAGGAGGGGATACTAAAGACTCAGTTCATGACTACTACTTTAAACTGTGGTGCAGGCCAATTATGGCAAAGAGGTATCAGAGCAAGTTTGACTGACATTCCAAGACACAGTAACTGCTCCTGTCCATTTTTATTATTTACTAAGCAAATGTTCCTGTTCATTTTTATTATTTAATAAGCAAATTATATCATAAAAATAGAAGAAGGTAAAATGTATTAGACCATTTTTTTCATTGCCCATGCTTCTTCCCAAATAGAAAACTAATAGCACAGAAAGCTAGAACCAAATGTACTGATTTTTTTTTCTTCCAGTATAGTAAAATATCATTTATAGAATTTTTCAGGATTTTAAGTGTGCCATTAATTTCTTCAGACACTTTAGTACACTAAGAAATTTTTAAAAATATAAGTGGCATCATTAATATCCTTCTATTCTGATTAATATAAAAAATATTTTAGATAGCTAACAAAGTATACAATACAATAAAATAATTTATTTTTGGTTAACCTCATCACAACTTCCTTTAGTTTGCAGAGTAACTCCAATTAGCTACAGAGTGTTTCCAAATATGTTTCAGAGAAAAAGAGGAAAGCCTGCTAGAGCTATCAAAATACAGTTCTTTCTATTCTGTTTTCAAGTATTTATTTGGTCTTGGAAATTGTAGGACCATGATGAAACTTCAGTATTCTGCTAAAGGAACAGGACATAACAATATTTTAACCGTTTTTACCACTGAACTTTTAAATTTCAGAGAAGTGACTTCTCTGGGAGCTATTACAGGAACAAATGAGCTCTTAAAAGCACATGGAGCTGAGAAGGGACTTTGCAAGAGTATCCCTGAGTCTGGTTGCTCTAAGGATGGCATAACATGAACATAAACAGGCAAACAGTAACTTCTCCTTCCCAGCTGAAAGACCTGACATGTCAGAAGAGAAGGTACCCAGAGCAGGGCACAGAGGCACAGGCTCACACCCACTTTGTGCCCAGGGGAGATTTAGGCAGTTGAATCCTAAATTGTATACCACAATTTCCACAGAATCCCAGAAACAAGCCTGTCCAGCACCATGTGATGCATCTTTCTTTTATAAACAGTAAACAAAATCAGCTCTAAATTGGCTGAAACTGTAAATTCTGTAATTGAGGGGTGGCATTGGTCAAGTCCAAGCAGCTGACCCTCCCAGAGCTGCAAACAGATGGCTAATAACAGCCTAGGACATCCAACCAGCTCTGACGATTTGTCACATTTCCAAGCTGTGGTGACAAATAGCCCCTGACACCTGCTGCAGCTCTAATTTGAAATCTTGAAAGTTACTGAAAATCACAACTAAGGTAATTTTCCCTCCATGGTGTTATAGCAGAAGATTTTCAGGTGGCTATTTAAAGCAAACTTTTTGTCTAAATTAAGCATATGTATATGTGTGCTGGATGAGAAAGGAAAAAACCTCACAATGAATTATGAAGTTATATAACATTTTGGAAAATAAATTTGTATCCCAGACACCCTACAATGGGCTCCAAGAGAGACATGTTGGAGTTACAAATTAAAATGCTTTGGCATTTCTCCAGGCAATAATTTATCTTCCCGGGGTGAATCATTATATTTACTTGGCTTAGGTTACAGTGTAGGGTCATTTAAAAACACTCTGGTTTCTCCACCAGATCGCAATAGCTTGCATGTATCCAGCTGCAACTACACACCATACTTAAAAAAATTGGTTCAATATTGGCTAAAAATTGATGAGGTAGGCAATTTTTATGATCAGTTCTTTGTGACTGATTAGAAAAAAAAGAAGTGTAGGCAACTTTTATGTTTGTTCAAACACTATTAAAATAACACTTTTATCTTCCCAAACCATAAGTGAAGCATTTGCAGCGACGGGGCTGACCCTGATCTTCTGCATATTCTCTGCTTAAAGGACATGAACAGGAAATGGTCAGCTTAAGGACACAATGAAAGGAAACACAGCAGCAAAGGTTGCACTGATAACATGTGATTTGAAGTCAGTGAGCAGATCCAGTCAGTCATCCAGCTGTTTGGGCCAAAGTCTATACAGCACTCTGCTGACTCCTACAAGACTGTGTCACAAAAACATGTGGAAGACTGACGCTTGACATGGGCAAGGCAGGGAAAGCAGAGCACTTCACATCATCAGATGCTGTGGCTCAGTTATTTCATGCCAGAACCAAAGAAAATTATGCTGGTTTAGAAATATTTGTTTTTCTAAGAGTTAACTGGGCCAAATAGAAATAGGATGCTGATGTGAGGGTGTATCCATGTGTCAGTGCATGAGTATCACTAGGTGTAATGGAGTTCAGGTCAGAGCCAGAACTGCAAAGTATTCCACACCCACAATTAAGGACTAATAGTATTATTTTTTGTTTTCCTTTGAGGGAGAGAATTTTCCAGAAGACATCAGCACTTTGGATACTGAATGATTACAGTGTGTTTAAAAGGATTTGAAAACTATAAACTTAATGCAGTTTGTAATTTCTAAGTAGTTCTTTTCTTTCCTCACACACTCAGCAATTAACTTACACCAGCCAATAATTAGAAAGAAATCCTTATTGAGTGTAGCAAGGAAGGGAAAGATTTTATAAGCCTTGGGTGATGTGCTTTCTTACTGACTTTAAGTTAC
Organism: Vidua chalybeata; assembly: GCF_026979565.1. Taxonomy (NCBI): domain Eukaryota; kingdom Metazoa; phylum Chordata; class Aves; order Passeriformes; family Viduidae; genus Vidua; species Vidua chalybeata. The sequence goes on from NC_071533.1 coordinate 45,880,263, forward strand.
TGACATAGTTTAATCTAATTTCTGACTTTGAATGTGGTGGTTACAAGTCTTGTGCTTGGACAAGAGTTATGTCCTCTATATTTTTCAAGGCACATTAAACAGTAAAGAAAACATACTGATTCTTTTTTAAAAAATCATTAAAACCCTAACAATTTCTTAAATCTTGCTTAACTGTGATTTCAGAAGGCAACCACTTCCAGGTTGTACAAAAGCATCAAAAATTCTTAGAGTTTTGACAATTTATCAAATCATCATGCAAATTTCACTGTTGCTATTTTTTTTTTCCAGTTGAGAATGAACTGTCTGGCCAAAACCAAAGTAATTAAGAGCCTGACCACTTGAAGGGATTCTAGAAGACTCAGGTTTCAGACTCCATCTTCTACCCAGCTCAACGCATTCTGTTCTGTAAGAGCTGTACTATCTTATCCATTTTCTGGATTTTTCTATTAAACACCAATATTGAGATAGAAAAAACACTATACACTAGAGGAAAGAAACCTTGAGTATAAAATCCCCCACAGCCTAAGAAAAGTTTTCTACCCAAGAAATTGGTTATGCCAGAATGAATCAATACTTATAAGAAATTCAAAAGGTCATGTGAATGCTCCACAGCAAAATTGTTGTATATTTTAAACCTCAAATAGTTTTGCAAATAGAATTCTTGTTTTCTGGCCAACCCTTCTCTTAAAACAAGCAGACTTGTAAAAAGAATTGAAAGTATATAGAGTTTTTCTTTCTGCTATTCATTTAAAGGTTCTGTCATGAGTGTTCAGAGTTTTCTTTTGTGACCCTGGGGGTCTTAATGAAAAGTGGCACTAATGCCAAATATATGTATTTGTATATGTGGGGCTTTCCAAGTACCAAAGATGATAAATTAATGTGCTATTTACTCACAAAATTTGCTACCTACCTCTCTGCATAAGAAACAAATTGGAGATGACAGGCTCTGATACACAGAAGTTTTACTTTTATACCCTCAATATATCTAAACTGTGTGGGCATGGTCAAGGGAGAGGAGATTGAGCAGCAATAATTTAGATATATTATTAATACAGATTTTAATTTTATACATGTTATGTCATCACTGAATAAGTCACTCAATAAATCCAAACCAGTCAAGAGTTCTTCTTCTCTAATTTTTTTTTTTAAAGGAAGGGGTGAATTTTCAAAGCTCAGAGGGAGCCACTGACTGTAGGCAACTATATTTGCATTTACATTTAAGATCATCCTCCCCTCATTTTGAGCCAAGCACTAACCAAGAGTTTAGACATAATGCAGAATAGTATTTACTAACATGAACACATGGTATATTTCTCTTATAAGTTTCAGACAGTACTTTATCTCTGTTTAATAACCTGCTAATTTTTAGAATACCACATGCATTACTGCAAATAACAGCAGGAATACCCAGAGTTACCAGCATATAAAGCGGTTGAATCAATATTGTGAAGAGTACCTCCACCTGCATGAAAATGATCTTATATCACTCTCCTTTAATCACTCTATCAAATGAATGAGGTGGCCCAACTGTAGTCCTGTAAATGATTTATCCTAAGTCCCGTTTTAGCTGGTATTGCTATTTTGGAAACAGGAGATCTTGAAGCTATTAGGAAGGACAGAATGTACATTATCAATAGTTTGAATTTTTAAATTCCCATCTAAAAACTATAAGAGATACTGGTGGACCTAACCTGTGTGTATGACTGTGTTGGTGAGAGTGAGGTTGGCAAATGGACAACTTGCCCCAGAGGAAGACCAAAGGAAGTCTGAGGAAGACTAACATAGGACATTCAGAAAGATAAATATTGGATAGATTCCATTTTATGAGTGTTGTTCTACACAATGTGTTCTACATGCAAGGAGAACAAATTTGGCATCATTCATTTAGGATCTTTTGCTCCAGGAGATGGAAGATTAGGTGGATAAGACAGCTGCATCCTTTACTGTAGGAGACTTTCACAATTCATTTAGGCTTTTCCTCAAGTGCCAGATTCACAGCTCTGCTCTTGACTCTTCTCTCTCTTGAAATTATCACTCTTATATGTGATAATTTCCCCCCCTGAGCTTTCCATTCCTTTTGCTGTGTATCATCTGCCAGCATGCATCATCATTTCTCCTAGTTCAGCTTCCACAGTGCACCAAGCTCCCTGCTATCAGCAGGCTTAGAGATGAACAGCTTATAGCTATAATCAGAGGCTTACAGCTTCTGCAGTAGAGTGCAAATAGAGTAAAGACTGGCACTCTCCACTTTGGGGATTGGTCTGTCCTTTTACATTGCAAATGCTTGAAGGAGCTTATTTGCTAGACACAATTTTCAAGGAAATAGCTTTGAAAGCCATGCTGTGATTGCCACCCAACATGAGGAAGGGCCTTTGCCTCATGAGGAGCAATGTTGTGGAGGTCATGATTATTGCCTTTGTAAATGAATACATGAGTAAGACATTCACAGCTAGATCTAGGCAGGTAATTGACAAACGGTTCTCTTACCAAGAAGGTGTAGTTTTGTTCATCCCAAATGATTAATCAGTTTGGATCTAATATATTTAAAATTTTCAGCCAAAAAAAGCTTTGATTTTACAGAAAATAGATTTATGGAATAAAAAGAGTAAATGGATAAGCTATTGGGTAAGAGAAGCTATTGGATAAGGGAAGCCAAAATAGATATTCTGAATCTGGGTGATGATCAGGATTCAACGTTCACCTTTGGAAGAGGGGATCTTGCTTTGACCTGTGCTAGTGCTTGTAGTGGTTACAGCTGTCCTTGTTCTTTACAGAAAATAGCACTCTTGTTTGTCCAAGTGACTGGCCATCTAGTGAGGCACTTAAACAGGTGCCCTATCCAACCTGACCACATGTATATCTTAGTATTTATAGCTTTAAAGCAGATGCAAAGAGCTCATGCTGCAGGGACTGAGAAAAGCTCCCACTAGAGAACCTGGCAGCAGGGTAGTTAGGGGAAGGCATTGCTACCAACTATTACCCTGAATTTGGCATAAAGTGATGGAGACACTGAGCTGTTCTGCTAAGTTTCTAATGTTTTAAATGAACATTTATTCACTGGACTGGTGTAAATCTTGCCATGGAGGAGCAAGAACAGTGGTTCTGGCTCCCACCCAGTGCCATCAACTTCCTCACATTTCATGCCATTAATGTAGAATTTATATTTAAGGTGTACTGCTCTGTAAACACAGGAAATGACAGCAGTTCCTAGAATTTTCTAACTAGCAATCCACCTCTACCTCAGCATCTTATTACTCCTGGGTATCTGTTTAGGACTTTAACACTAGAAATAGTTATGACCCCAAATGTTGAAAGAGCAGAAGCTTATATTTTAGGTGGGATGTGCCTGCCTAGACGGAGTCTCCTTTACCCCTGAGCAGGGTTTGCCCATGGACCAGGGCTACAAATATTGCCCAGCTACTCCTAGGTCCATTCAAGACCTATCATGATCCTGGCACATTTCTGCTATGTCACCAGAAAGCTGGAGAAAAATACAGCCCCACTTGTAATGTATAGGAATTTGGTAAATAACTCTAAAGAAAAACAAAATAGTTGTCTCATCGTTCCAAAGTTTCAGTCTTGCCCCCATCCACTCTATCTCTGCTCTTGCTCCTACCCAGGAGTTCAAGTCCCTCAAGCACAGTATTCAAGATTTTTAAAGAAGCAGAGTTCAAATAAATACTTGGCCTAACCAGTGGTTTTCTTCACAGCAAGCCCACAGCTGCAGTAGGCTATCCTAACACTTGTATACAAACCCCAAGACCTGTTGATTCAGCAAGGAATAATTTGGGACAAGTTTCATGTTTCCTAAGGCTTTCCAGTGCCTCCCATTTTAAGCCTTCTTCCTGGACCTAGCTGACAGCACAAGTGTAATAGAATAAGGTTCATTATGCCATTATTCCACATCCTTCCTGGCTGCAGCTTAATTAACTGTCATCTCTCAAACTGTTTATTAAGAACTGTTTCTCATGTACTCTGGATATCTATTCCAAATAGCACACTCAGGTTACTCTTTTGAGCAAGCCCAGTAAGAACTTCTTTTCAGGGTTTTTTTGCATAGTTTGTCATGGAACCTTTTTAGATAGCTACAGAATCCCTGCCTTTTGCCAGCTTTAACCATACAGCTTTAACCATAATTTTTCTTAGAAGTGCACCCTGGATTTGTTTATGTAGCAGCTCAAATTCCTTCCAAAATATTATCCAATCTTGATACCACTTTACTTTGTTTTCCTGTCACGGAGAAACTGTTTTCCTAGTGCCTTGAATATTATTTTTTTCTGTGAATCCTTTTGAAACATCTTGTTGTTCAAGGGACAGTGAAAAACCAAAAAAATGTGGTAAGTGATGCATGCACAAGCATGGATCTTGTTTCTTCAAATAGTACCTACCAGAATTCTGCAGGTTTATCAACCATACACAGCTAGGGGGCATTTGCCTCATCCTCAGTGCCCTTCCTTGTTAGAAATGTTCCTCTTTTTTATGAATGTTTTTATAATTCATTTTCTCTCAGTAACTTAATGCATGGAAAGATTGAATACTTCTGTTCTCTTCTTGAATATTACTCTCTTTCCAAGAAATCGCTATCAAAGGCTCTGCACTCACCACATTTGTCTTCCGCTCTAATACACACCCCCCTTCCATGAGATCAAAGGTTTTATGGACTTCTAATCCAACCTTGGATATGCTTATCATTAGCACCTTCCTGTGTATCTTCTAAGCTAATAACTAATCTTAAGTGGTTCATGTACTCTTCTAGTGGCAGTGTTGCTACTTGTGTCCTGAATTTTAATCTGCCTGTGTACCTTCTGCGCGTTTTCTTCCATTTCGTTGTCACACTAAAGCTTCTATTTTATAAGAAAGTCTACTCATCTTTCACTGAAACTGCATCTACTTGGAGCTAAAAAACATTCATCTGAGTGAGTGGTATAATTGTCCTTTTTGTTCATTATGAGCATTACCCAAACTGCATCCAGGGCATTTCTTTTTGTAGATCTTTGACTTGCATAACTGGCGCTGGTTGCCATGCTGAAGTCTGGTTCCATATAGTTCAGCTTTATGTTTTGAGTGCCTTTGCTAGTTCTTTTCACATGGGTATGGGCTCCAAATAGAATTTTTCTTTTCAATCCTCTCAAAATGTCTCTTCCACATTCCACATTGCTTCCTTACCGACATTACAATATTATAACTTCAGTCTGTTTTATCTACCTGAGTTAACAAAGAAGAACAAAGAACATTAACAAAGAACATTGCTTGAGCATGTAGAATCAAGCATTCTTTGAACTTGCCTCACTTGATTTATAATTTGCCAAGGAGTTTCAGCTAAAATGGGATTTTCATTTGTTCCGTTCTCCCATATGAGATATTTTCTTAATTTCTATGCCACTGGCAACATCTGCTTTTCTGTGACAACCACCTCAGAGTTTAAGGCACTTGCAAGAGAGATTTTTCCATATCTTTCAACTTTACCAGAATTGTGCTGGTTTGCTGAAATCCATGCAATAGGATTCAAGAGATTATACAAATATTTTCTCCTATGTTGAAGAACCCCACACAACTAGAAGTTCTTTTGCTCTAGAAGAAATACTTAAAAACATGAATCCTCCTCACACAAAACTAGGAGAGGTTCAGTAAACTGTATATGTTTCAAACCTCATTATTTTAAAGCCAATGCCTTGATTTCTCAATGCTTAAAAAAAGCCGTAGCTAGATGGAAAACTGAGATACCAATGACTTTTTCATCTCTGTTTTGAAAGAGTGAGAAGAACATGGCTCTCAGTCACATTAAACTGTTGCTCTGGGATTTGCAAGGAAGCTGCATATAGAGATGATATACTTCCCTAAACACCAGCAGCTGCATTCTGCTTTCTAATAAGCAGCGTTTCACAGAGTGTCTATTAAAGTGATGCTGCAGAAACCTATAGTGAATGCTGGCAGGTTTATGGGCAGGATTTAAACTGTTGTTTTTAATATACAGTGAGCCTCAAAGGTTTCAAATCTGATTACATGAGAGACCACCTATCTTGCAATTGATTCTGTTGTATTAGTGGTCAGAAGAGGAATTCAAGTTAATAGCCTAGCCATATAGGCAGAACAGACTTGGCAGAAGGAGATATGGTGGACAGCTTTGAACTCTGCAACTTATTCTTCAACTGTAAAATGGGGATAATAATGTTCCTCTATCCCCCAGCAGGGTGCTTAGGCTAAATTCATTATTAGACGTTTTCAGTAATGCTTCTGTTTTTGTTTCCAGGGTAATGAATAGGGATGGGCTGGAAATCCCTTAACAATAAAACTTATAGAGTTTAGAGGGCAGTAGGAGCTAAGGGGTCACAGCACTTGTGACAGGAATTATTATCTAGTAGATAGTAGTTGTAAAATCTGGCAGATAACTCCCAGCCCAAGCAGTTCTTGGCAACACAGTAACAAGGCTACTCTGATGCAGGCCCAGGCACCCACCTAATAATAGGACTGCTCAGAGATACTTTATCTCATCTTCAGGAGAACCATTCATAATGCTGAGACTGAAGGGAAAAGCAGCTCTCTGAGCTGTGTGGTATACTGGCAAAGCAGGTGCTTATCATGAACTCCATCCCTGCAGCCTAGAGTACTTTAGTCTGCCAGGACTGCATATATGTCCAGGATGATAGTAATGGGATTCCTTACAAATCCCATCAGTCATTAAAAGATAAATCTCTACACATGGATTTTAAAGAAAGAGCTCAGTAAAGACCCCCTCTTCCAACAATACTTTGCACAGGAGTCCCAAATCTCACCCTACAGACAGATCCCTTCGCTGCCTAATATACTAACCAGAAACCTCTACTGCCAGCTCCTAAGGTCAGCTCTGAGTCAGGCTGCACTTGAAGCTTCATGCAGCTCAGGAGGGAATTTTTTCATACAACCGCTAAATATAGCATCCAAATATTGACTTTATGAGTCATCACACTGAAGTGTCAATCAAGCTGTATTCTGCAAAGGCATAGCCTTGTGCCTGTGGAAGGATGTCAGGCTTGTGGAATCAGCCTCAGCAAAGGGCTGAATCCACCTTGGCTGTTTGCCCTGAAGTCCTGCTGCTTGAACAAGAGGGAAAGCAGAAGGAGTAAAATGTATGATACAACGTGTACTCAGCCTCCTACTAGCGCAAAACTTTTTGGTCTGTGTTGCTGCATTTGTTTGATAGACATTTGATCCCTTCAGTTTCAGCAGCTGCTCAAAAACCTGCTAAGAACTGCAGCTACAATATGTTATGTTCTGCTGTATGTTCCTCTCAGACTTAAGTGGCATTTCTTCCTGGTGATATTCAAGGTTGGATGAAGAGCTCAAAGTTTGATGACGAAGTCAAAAAAACTTTCTACATTTGAATGTCAGCAGAAAACTATAGAAAGCAAGGGTTGCTGACTGCATCCTCCGTTTTTTGCTTGATTCTCACTGAATAAAGGAAAAGTTGTTGACCTTAGGCATAGCTGGTATACACCATTGCTTGCAGCTTATTTTTGCCTGTACCTCGTGTATTCAGAACACAGCAGAGGTTAATGAGCTAGAGAAGCAGGGTACCTTGCACTGAAAACCATGTTAGCAAAACTGTTAAATGAGCCTCCTGGTACTGGGTGGGCCAGGAGCTCCCTCAGTAGCATGTAATGCATTTCACATTGGCACACCACGCCAGGAAATCCCATTTCCTCCCTTCAGAGAACCGAAGCACGCATTGCCAGCATGCTTGATTAAATGGCTTCTACTAAGGTCCCTTTTTATTTATTTATCGAGAAAGAGTTATCTAAGATACTACCTGAAAAGGTCTTAAACTAGGACTGTCATCACCACTTACCCCCAGCTTTTTAATAAAACTCATCACTGTTAGGTTTAAACAGCAGTACTTCAGTTTAATTCAGTTACTAGACATGTCATGAGTAGAAATAAATAGTGATTTTGTTCATGTTTTAATTTAGACTAAGTGTGATCCCTAGGCTTCTGGCAAGCTGTCAATATAGCCATCTGTTTTGCAAAGTTTATGGATCTCTCTGGAAATAGGCAGCCCAAAGCTAAAGTACACTAAGGATTGTTTTTCTTTGAACCACCTGCTGTAGATGAAGAACAGTCAGAATTCAATAGGACATGGGCTTTAAGCCCCTTGTATGTTCAAAATCAGACCAACTTAAGGATGCAAAATTCACTTAAATTAATTTCACTTATATTTTCTTACAACTCAGCTCCAGCAACTTGCCTATAAATTTATTATATATATTTTCAAACACATACACATACTAATACAGATATAATTAGACAGAGAGAGTAGGGGACCTGAAGTCCAGAGCTAGACCACTTCAAGATCTTATAAAAGTATCTGCTTCAAAGAGCTTATATATTCAGTAACAAACATAGCACCTTAAGTATATAAACAAGTAAGCCATGATGAAGACAGAAGGTATCTGATAGCAGATGTGCAGTTTGCAGGTTATCAGTAAGAACAGATGTCATTCTTATGAGCCGTGAAGGGAGACAAAGTAATCAAACCATTACAAAGAATTTGAAAATAAATGTGAGAGAAACATTTTTCATTGTATTTTTTTAGTTGGACTTTCTATTCTATCTTATGTTAACAGCATGTTACACCTCAATTGCCTCCCTGATTCCAATATAGCTTACTCAATTTTAAAGTGACTGTATGCCATGTCAGTAGGAATTCTGTTACATATTTGGACCTAAATAAACTAACATGTGAATTGAACCATGTACTACCATAAAAAATATAAATAGAGGACCCAGTACTAATGGGTTTGTTCCTGCAATCTTGAAACAACTGGCTAGGGTATGGCTGAATCTAGATTTAGTAGATTCAGGGATTTTTTTGACCAACATGGCTGAAGCAATTAAAGCCTGTTATTCATTGTTTTTCCAAAATGTTTTTGGATTAATTTGTCATTGTTCTTAGTACATTATCTGCCCCTAGTATGCTTTGAATGTCAAGTAGCTGCTGTCAGGATGGAAGAAGTTGTGCTCAAGATCTCTAAAGTAGAAGGGAAACCCCACCTAATGTAATTGCTTTACTGTATTGCCAAAGCCTAAAATGTCAGCAACACAGTGCTGATGTTCTTGAACCTGTAGACACAGAAGTGATTTCATGGAAGTCTGTTTTAAAGGAAAGTACTTCTAACAGTGCCTGAGGATTGGAGATGGCCTTACACTAAGCTAGAAACCCAAGTGATGAGAGCCAAAATGAGAGTTTCATTGGCTACTGTCTTAAAATTCAGACATACAAGGAATACAACTGGCAATACAAATTTCAATGAGACGTTTGTTTTAATGCAAGCAGCCTCTAGGCCCATAGTCATGTACTGTTGTTGCTTTATTCTCTGCAATGTTGGACCAGATGAGCTGCTGTGGTCCCTTCCAACTGTACCCATTCTGATTCAGTTAGTCTTTGATTTAGTGAGTGTGGAAAGGACGAAAATCAATGGAAGATCAGACCTTTGAATTAAATCATAGCTGAGTAAAGCTATGTTACTGCTGCACTGTTTTGCTTTGGCCATTAGCTAGAGGGCATAGAAAGGGCTCTGTTATGCCTCTCTGATGCAGCTGACTTGTGGTCTGTTTCAAATCCAAGTGTAATCCATTGAAGATTTTCCAGTGGTTTTATTTTGTTTTGGTTTTTCTCTTGATCAAATCCTGTGTGCACATGGGTTTCTACTACAAAAGGGAATGGGAATTCAAATTCCTTTTTCATGCATAATCTCTCCCTAGACTTATACAGTTTGATTTCTAAAGCCATAAGGTAGAGAAAAAAGGCTCAGTTTCATTGTATAGATTTACAGAAAAAATGCTGATTATTTATAGCACCATATGATCCTTGTGAAATTCATACTCAGCAACCTCCAGCTGCTTATCTAAAGATATGGTAAACAAGCCTCTGCCACAGAAATTTTAATTTGATGGTTTATTTTCAGATAAGATCGACTCTCCTTTCCCATTCAGATTTCAGGAGTAGCAAACCTCTGGCACAATGACAGCAATCAGGCATGCTGGTGCAATAAATTACGAGCTCTCAACAGCAATTCAGGCTGGGTGGCAATATCAGACCATATAGGGCCAGATCTGCTATTGTTTTGTTTTCCATGTTGGGTTTCAAATCATCACGTCAACATTAATTCAGTCTTGATTAGAGTTCTCTTTCTTCCTTGGCTATTGCTAGCTTTGTAGTTCTCCTGCTGATGTCAAATATTGGACTCCTACCACCCTGGAATTTAGGTCCCGTTTGCAATTGTAGACTTTGCAGGTCTTCAATGTGGCCCTGTGTAGGAGGTGTAGTAAAACAGCGGGTAGTGGCTATTCATTACTTATTGAATCAAACTCCTGCCAAATACCTCTTATGAATATATGGTTAGCCTGTTACTGTGTAGAAAATTACACTTCCCCCTGCTCTCGTTTGAAATATGTGTTTATTTGACATTACTCCACAGGCTGCTATTCAGTCAAGTATATTAGAACTAAAGAATTAGGCAAAAGCAAGTACTGGAAGTTAATCAGAAAATCATCCCTTAAAATTGTCTCGCTAAAAGGACACAGCATTTCAAGTCTTTTGTACCGATGCCACCTTGAAACTCACATCTGGAAAAGAAAGGTTTTTTGCAAACAAATGTTTGCTGCTGATATAAACAAACTGTGAAATGCTAAGACCAAGAAATCAAAACTCTACTTCTGGCATCATTGAAAATCTGCGTGTTCCTGGTGTGCTACTCACATCGAACAGTTTACCAAATGTGTTTTTAAATGCATTTCAAGGAGTCTGAGAAATGGTTCAGGATCTCAGATTTCCTAACTAAGCATACAAAATAGATTTTCTGAATCCTTTCATAAAAAGTTAAAAATACAGATGAGCAAATGAGGAAAAAATAGTCAGCCATAATTTGGAAAAGAAAACACAATGTGTTATTTACTAATAGATGGACAACAAGCCTATACAATGTCTATATAACTCCTATATAACTTTGAGATCCTGAGCTTATAGAAATATCCTAAATTAAAATTAATTGTTTCCTATTATCCTGAAAACTAAAGAGCCCAAGCTTCAATACATTTAAGTCTTCTCAACTGGCAAACAGTGATAAATCCAAAGGCCTTATTTCCACCCATTTTTTTAGGTAAAAGGCATTTTTCAGATTGAATTATTCATGCAATGATTTATTTCATTATAGGTTCAATTCATAATATAGCATTCATTATATATTTATTATATACTCTCAGTATTACCTAGCTGTCTGGATAAGAAGCTATACATTTAGCATGCTTTCACTATAGTGAGCTGGTTGTCATGCTGTGAAGAGGTTTGTTTTACACAATGACGAGGAGACAAGAAAACAGGCAATGAATGCAGTGGGCTCCTTTAGTTGCCCAGCTGATACCTGAACAATCTGAAAGGACACACTTGGGAGTATTGATGTGCTTTCAGTCTTGTGCCATCACAGAGTGATCATAACTTATTTTAGTATTAGTAATTTTTTTTCAATACTAATGTTATTCAACCCATTCAGATCATAACGTGGAATCTACACTCTTTTTACTGAAAATGAGTATGTAAATAGGACCCACAATGAAGAGTTTGACTGAAATGTAGCTGAGTCCATCTAATACAATTATGGCCATTAAAGCAATCTCTTGCAGTACAAGTATGAACCCATTGTTTTCCTTATTTTATACATTTAAGGCCACTCTGTTCTTATCAGCTACCTTGTGTTTCTATCAACTTTCTTGCAACTATTGTACTTTCTTTCTGCTTTTCCAAGACTGTTTTGTAGAGCTGATTAGAGAAGAAACAGCAAGTTTATTTTTGGTATTTGTAGGGTTTTTACTATTATCACTGTCTTTCATCATCTATTGCTGTATCTCCTCAATTGTTCAAGTTTACTAAACAAAAGGGAAATGGGAGTGGAATAGCTCCATCTCCAGTTATGAACTGTGATTCCTCTTTTTTGCGGTTAGTGTGTGACTAGACAGATGAGTAGAAAAGCTGCAGCTCTGCAGTGGAAAAACATCATTTCCAGCTTGGACAAGAAGTGACATTTTAATGAGCAGATGTTTAATCTTGATAAAGCAAATTAAATCATAACTGCATCTTGCATATACGAGCAGTCTTCAAAGAACTATGTTAGTCACTCCAGTTGTCTCGCAGACATTATAAGTAGTGGTCATGGCACAGACCACAGCATGTTTTCTACTCTAGAAAATTATGTAGACTCAAAAGCTTGAATTCAGTATAACTAAGCAGGGTATGTATTGAGTTACTCAAACACAGTGAGCTCAATTATAAATGAGATAAAATTTATCCTCTAGGTTCAACTGGAGAAAAACTACAAGTACTGTAATTTATTCCATCAACCAAGCATAATCTCAAGTGGACGTATCTGGTCCACTAAGCCACTTAGACATATTAATTATTCCTCTCCCTGTAGTAAATCACCTTGACTTCAAAAGGGAGGGAAGGTGAGACTGGCAGACACAACAATGAGGGTCTTGCTGTCATATCATCTTTTTTGTAGATGTCATACTCTTATAAACTAAAACAAAGGTCAAAACAACTGAGTTACTACTTTTTATGAAGCACAGCCTAATTTATTTGCCAACATAAATTTTCTGCAAGTTTTGCAGAAATATAGGTGGCCCAAAACCCAGATTTATGGCTCTTCTTTCATGCAGTGTTCTGTTGTAGACTTTTAAGCAGTGTCAGCTGCCAGCGTGATGTGTGCAACACTGACTGAACTGTGTTGCAAGGGGAGTTCACTCCTGGCAGGCTCGCTGAAAGCCTGCTAACCAAGCACATTTGGCATGGCTGTTTCTGCTTTCCTCTTCACTCATGAGTAAATAAAGGATATCTGAACTGCATAAAACCCTGGACTCAATTAATTGAAAGGTAAAATTCACATGGGCTAGAGTGGAGGATTCGTCTCTCCCAACACCTTTCTCCACCTCAATAATAAGAATGTCCCCTTTTTGAGGACAGATTTAGCACAGCTCCTTTTTGTAACTATCAATTAGAAGCATCAGGTTCTTATCATTAGAGACATGACCACACAAGTTATGATGTAAAGTCAGAACACATCTGCTACATGATGTTATCATCCCATGTGTACATTTTTTACCATTAGTAAATGAAATAATTTATTCCTTGCTGGAAAATTGGTATTTTTTATTGACTCAGAGAGTGTAAATGGGCTGGTATCATGAGCTCACTGATTTTCTACAGCTATTACTACTGCATGGTAGTAACAGAATGCATGTAGATTATTACTATAGTGTATCTGATGTGTTGCGAATTTATATTGTTACTAAACTGTAACATTTTCATTTGCTCAAAAATCCCTAATTCATACTACTTTGTAAGACTTCTAATCCTATTTTATAAAATATTGGTATCTATGTAATTATAAACCTTTACTTTTTTAAAAAAAAAGTTATTTTTGACTTGGAAATCTGTAATCAACTATATATCCAGTTGTATTCAAGTGAAGTCCTTGTTCACAAAAAATAATTCCAATATTTTCAGTGACCCTTTTCTAATGAAAATGAAATACATTTACAGCACAAAAAGAAAAGCTCTTTTCTTTCAAAAGAAAGTTCACTCCTACCAGATAGCTAGTGGAAGATGTCAAAAGAAATAACCTTAAACAAGACAGAAACTGAGAAACAAGACAAAGGAAACAGGTACTAGAATATTTCATTTAGTGACTATATGACAAGTCCATCATGGACCATTATTTATAGGTCACTTTCCTGTCAGCTGTAGGATTCCTGTCCCTAATCATGAGAGTCAACACAGACTTCCGAATAAAAACTTCCAACATGATAGAGATAATTCCAAGCAAGACAAACGATACATATGACCATGATTTACTTCCTCTCTTACATTAAAAATGATGAGCTATCTCTATAATAGTTCCTTGTCATTAATACTGCTGTTTTCTGTTGTCACAGACAACACAAAAAACATTTCTTCAACAAGATCTTGAACCTTGCCGAAGCTGCAATTCAAGTCTGCAAGAAGCTTAAAGAAACTATTTAACTATGGTTAAATATATAATTTTGTTAAAATGCCTGGTTTCTAATCTATGCCAACTTGGAGGACTATTTACCTCTCCCATCAGTTTTTGGTCTTCAACACACACGAATTTCATTTGCCCTTCTTCTATCTTTGTTGGAATTAAAAGAAAAAAAAATATCTTTCTTTTGTTCCTGGTTTTGTTTGATGTGAAGATACTTGAAAAATAGCAGGCTGTCCATGGGAATATGGTCCAAGCAAACTGGCTCACACTTCTGTACTGGTATAAAGTTACACAAAGAGGGCTTGGGCTGTGTGGCAGGTCTGGAAAGGACTTCTGTTCTGGTTTTTGGGCAGAAAACCGAAAACATGCTAGGTCAGCCTGAAACAAACAAACAAACAAACAGAAAAATCCTTTTTTTCCCCTAACAGGCAAAAAATAGTCTAAGATCCTAACAAGGGCAATCCAGAACCTTCCACCTACACACAACAAAGGTGGCATTTAAAAGTTACTTTGAAAAATAAAAGAAATTGAAAGATGAAAACCAGATGCCTATAAACCAAATCAACCTCTCCCTAGTCTAAATGAAAGGCAAATTTTGCCACCTTCATTGGTTAGTTATACTGCACTCTGATTTTCAGCCTCAAATGGCTTTTAAGTGTCCACTTTCATGTATACACAAGCAATACTGCAGGACTGATACAGATTGCTTCTAAAATATGAATTATCCATACATTATGTTGCTCATTAAGAACAGTAAAAAATTTATTTCATTCTTTTATCTGAGCTAGAGAAATATGAAGAGAGCAACCTTTCCTACTTTCAGGGAAAGCCCTCAAAAACACGACACTATCTAGGGGGCAGCATACCTGAATTAGTACATTTTTTTTTTATATATGTACAAGCTCATTATAATTAGACAGCAGGGAGAAAGATGAAAAAAAAGAGACAAAGTAAAAAAGTGCCATTTAGTTCTGACATTTCAGAAAAAGGAATCTGCCAGCAAACTTGCATTAGGATTTCTTAATTATTTCTTTGTTCACTTGTTCCTTGTAGTCTGGCTTTAGATTTGAACCTGGGCAATGTGCCTTTGGTTACAATATAATGTTTCCTCCTACTGTGACAGCAAGTCCAGGTCACTGAGAAAACTTATCTTCTGACCATGCTCTGATGACTATTTTGTATGACTTCTGAAAAAAACTCACTCCTAAGACCCTCTAATTACAAACAGAAAAACTCAGATCCACAACTTTGATCAACCTACGTTGATAGTCAATGATATTTTTAAAAATTCTAATTAATGTCTGAATGCAGAGATTCACAATGTTGTTGCTTTAAAAACACTTGAGAAGAAAATAAATTTACACAGTGAAATAAACCATGCAGAAGTTTTTATACTAAGCTTTAGAGTAAAGATCTTTTATGTTTACTATCCTCTATAAATTCTGTAACAAGCATTCCGTAAAACAAAGCCAAAAGCCCATTTAAGGAAACGTACTGCTTCCATATGACAGTGTTATGTTGGTGCAAAACCCAGATGTTCTGACACAACATCAAACAACCCTGCGAACTTCTCTTCTAAGTGCCCTGTAAACTCCCTCTTGCAAGCTGGATAACTTCTGAAAGCCTTTGCAGTATAAGGACCCTTGCATGAAAATGTTCATGTTAAGATCAATATTAATTTAATCCATTGGCTTAAAACAAAAACATGTAAAAGCCTAAGAGTTACAGAATTGTAATATATATTTAAAACTATGAGCCAGCTCTTTATGTTTTAACCAAATAACTGGATAACAGTAAAAAAAAAAAAAAGAAATTAATTGATTTCTTGAATGAAGACTGTCACCTTTAGTGCTCACCATCATCTTTGTTAAAAAGCCACTGAGAGGTATGTCTTAAAAACTGCTGGTAGACCTCTACCTTCTGACAAATAAATGTGATTAGACTAAGTAAAGAAATTGTCAGATGTTGCAAAATAGTTAATTTTTGACAGTAGCAAAACAATGCAGCAAAACAATGAACTAATGTAAGCTAGCAATTTTTATTCACAGATCTGGATTGGTCAGAGGCAACAGGAGAAATGGATCTTAACTAAGCAGGCACCTCTTAAAAACACTTATTCAGGCCCAGTTCTGCTGACTAAATGTTGTGCCTTGGCTATTGGGGAAGTCTCTTTCACTTACAGAATGTGGTTTAACTCTACCCAAATGAAAGTATAATTATTCAAAACACATTTGTATTCACAAGAGTTGTTATAACATGCATTTGTAGTAAATATTTGTTTGGAAAAAGAGATCTAACTCATGTGCGAAGTTGTTCCATGATTAAGAATAAGATGCAAGGGATGTTTTTAGTTTTTCATCAGAGATGGACTTACAGAGATCCAATGCTCATAATGCACATAAAAAAAGTGACAGAAATTTATGCAAAGTTTATTCAGGAGAAGGATTTGACCACACAAGAATTTGAACACAACAATAGCCACTTGTTTATTTGAAAAGATTAATTTCAAATGTTGGCTGTAGTAATCACCAAAAGAAAAATCCCATTTAGCCATCAAAGGCTATAATGAAAAACAATCATGCAGAACATGGATGTTCTACATCTGGGTTCAGTTTCCTCTGGAAAATCACACTAGATATAATTTTTTTTAAAATAAAAGGCAGGATTTATCTGTGTTGTCTCAAGATTTATTAATTCATTAAGTGATAATTTCAAATGAGACTTTTCCTCAAAAACTCTTATTAGAAGTTAGGAACAGGTGATTCAACCAGAACAGAGGAGACTTAATTTTGCTATCCAAGAAATACCACATACAATGTGTACTATGTAAAATATCTTCACCACTTGCAAGCCCAAGCACTTAAGAAGATGTACCAAGTATCATGGAATTATCCCTGGAAATGTGTCATCATGTAAAATAATTATCTATGATGGCTGAATTATTTTCCAGCAGAGCTCTACATGTTGAAAAACAGTGTGCATTATTTACCAGTTATCATAATAACAAACTGTCTCTTGAAACAGAGAAGGTCTGAGCTCATAAACTAGGACATTCCTAACCACATCCATCTCCAAGGCAAGGCAACAAGAAGAAGTCCCTGAGGTGGGAGCAAGACAAGACCTTTCTGTTCCAATTGCCCTTCCATATCAATCTAGCAGAGGAGAAAAATTCAGTATTTTCTGACCTACATTCTAAGGCCCACAGTTTTACTTGGACAATAACTTAAAATCATGGGTTTGCACTCAGGAATATGCTGTAATTTAATTAAAATTTGTCATTTCTTATAGGAATTTCTTGTTTATGTAATATTAGCTCAAACAAGCTAAACATCTAAAACATTGAGACCCTTTAGACACAATCTCTCTGCAGCCAGTTTTAAAATCTCAGTAAAAATTCTACCTAGCAGATCTTTGGTTACAACACAGAGACTCAGCCTCTGTACTGAAACACAAAGAGGTGAAAATCCCCACTAATAGTTTTGTAACGGGCATCTACTCACCAGCCTTGCCCATGACTGCTATTGAATACATCGGTGATCAATGTTGGGATTCTAGTGCAGAGTCCTACAAATTTCAAGAGAAAAATAGAGAAAGAAGAAAAATAGTAGCATCTTCCATAGCCTAGATTGGACTTTTGATTGACATTAACAAAGCGATAAAATAAAATCCCTTGCCTGCCCATCCTTCTAATTAAGTTTATCATGATACCAGGCTGAAAGAAATTTCGGAGGAAAAAAATTTCATTGGCTAGGAACACCTGTGCAGAGTCCTTGAGTCCATCAGAATGACAGGAGAGCACAATTGGGAGAAATGGCCCAGTGAAGGAAAGATGTTCTAAAAATCATTATGAGCAAATAGCAGCCTGAAAGAGTTTATAGAAAAAAAGGCAAAAATTGAGATGCTCTAGACAAAGAATGGACAAGCAATATATTCTGCAGAGAGAAGGCAAGTAATTAGTATTGAAAATATTAGAGGTATTCTATGCTTAATGGTTAGTAATTTTAGTGGTTGGGGGTTTTTCTGGTTTGTGTTTTTTTTCATCTAATGAACTTCATTAGCCTGTTTTAGGGGCTTTGTTGCAATTGGCTCTGCAAGAAAGAAGTTCCCTACTTTATGCCTTTTGTTCCCAGAGAATTTCTCCTTCTAGCTCTTTCTGGTCCAATTTATATTGAGGACACTTTCTCAGAAGCACAATGTTGCGTTCCTAATGCTAAATGGAAAGCCTAATGACTTCATTAAATTATTCATAATGGCTTAAACCTCCTTTTAAAGTTAGAAATATGTTTTTTAATCCTGAAAGTACTGACTGGTAGCCTGGTAGAAAATAAACCACAGTCCTGTTGCAACAGGTATTTTGCAGGAGAACTGCTACTGATTTTATTCTATGTCCTAAATGCAAAAGAGCTTAGAGACAAAATAAACTCTTTCCCACAAGTGTAATTTATACGGAGTATCTCTATTCAGTAAGAGATAAGGAATATCTAAATAAAACATCAGTTCAACAAGTTTTTTCCAGACACATCTTATTTAAATTTAAATTTTATATTGATTTAAAATAACAACTTGGGTGCAAAACAAATGTTTTCATCTGGGCATCAGTGACAATTTAAGGTCCCCTTGGGTTTGCTAATAAAGACAGCAGCTTTCTGTTGTTGGGGCTTTTTTGACTGGATCAAAGCCAAGTTGTTGTTTTTTTTTTTTTTTTTAAGAAATTGTGTTGTTTTTTCTTGTTCTGTAACAAAACTTTTCCTCATCTGGGACAAAAAGCCACAACAAATGTTGTATACATTAGTGTCAAATTCAAGGGCAAATACACAAGATAAAATTGTTAAAATAATAATGTGTGTAAAACCACCAAAGCTAAGCAGCAGTGAAGATAGCACACAAAGTCTTTGCAATTCCATGCCTGTGCCATATTAACATATTCACAGCAAGCTGCAAAGACAATTTCTAGTTATAAGGCAAACAAAGATTCAAGACATGATGTGTTCTCAGCTACACTATAGGGGGAACTTTTTGTTCTGTTACAGTTCACGAGTAAAACCCAGCTCTGAGCTGGAGTGGATATCTCATGGGCTTCAGAAGGAATTGTACCTGTTAATGCCAAAGCTTCCTATGGCCAGGGACATGACGCACGTCAGAGAAGCAATTGTAACTATGAATCAAACCACCCAGGGGAACCGCAGCTGAGTGTGTTGGGCAGGAAGGGACTCTGTTGGAAAGTTCTTAAAGTGAAATACTAAACCAGCTAAATTGTACCACTTGCTACATTCTACAGTAGTAGCTAAGATAAAATAACTTCTTTCTTAAATAACCAACCAAACCTTTTCTTGTGTCAATGTCCTTCCAGCCTTAAAAAAAAAAATCATATTTGCTAGTTTGAGCATAATTACTTTTATGAAAGCAAATTATGTTGAAGTCCTATCTAATAATTTGATAAGATACCTATCTGCAGCAAAATGCTTTACAGTAGCTTTTATGTGGAAGAACACATCTCCTACAGTTGGAAAAGGCATTACTGCCTTCAATGTTCCCATAGTGCAGCCCTATATGCAGATCACAGGCACATCCATGCTGGCAGCAATATTTTTGTTTACGGGTAAATTTCTGACCTAGGAAGCTGGCCATGCTCAAGCAAGTCTCCTGCACCTATATTTTAGTATTTTATATTCCTCAATGTAAAATCTTCAGCAACAGAATTCTTGTAAGCATTTTCCAAGTTAAACCAAGTAATACTCCTTCAGATATTCATTTTCTTCTGCCCTACAATTTTCTACATCTTACCCATGATGAAGCAGTGGCACATAACACCATACTGTATAAAACATGTGACTGGCACAATACAGAAATGACAATTACATGTGAGTGCAGCTGCAAGGTGCCTTGGAAGCATTCTGAAATCATAACCAATCACAAATCCTACCTGGGCAAGCAGCGGTTTTCAAGCCACCCACAAAACACAAGGCTCCTCTATAGGTAAGAGGCTGGTGGCCATGGATCCATCACACTCCCAGGCTCCACACAGAGCCAGCCAAAGCTGTGGATGGCACACAGCTGCCTGCACTGCATTACTGTCCACAGTGAACATTTACAAGCAAGGTAGAATATTCTTTTTAGGTTGCTTCTCTTCCATAACAGCAACTTTGAGGTTCATGACACTCGTACACTTCATACCAGCTCATGACACTCCCACTGTCCAATTTCATTCTTATTGTCACCATGAAAAGAACTCTCCATAATCTTTTAATAACTGAATATAAATGGCTTTACCAGCTTATGCTTCTCAATATAGTGTCTTCACCTAAAACTTGCCATTTATTTATCTCAGCAGAATACAGACAAATTTTTCAGACAAAATTAGGTGAAGAGCTATTTCAATTTTATTTCTGGTGATAAAGCATGAGCCATGAGGGATTACAGAGTACATCTCAGTGGCTCTAAAAGACATGGCAGGCAGGCATGAAAAGAAACCTTTTACAGTAGAAATAAGGTTTAGCAGTAGTTCTTCATGCTGAATAGAGGGTCAATGGAAAGAACATACTTTTATGATAAAAAATAGGAAGGTCAGGACCTAAGCACAAAATAGCAGGGATATATCTGGCTGAAATGTCTAGAAAATGGAGAGGAGACTCCTGTGGCATGGATATTTCTAAAGTTGTTTTGTCTTATTCAGTAATGTAACAAACATATTTTATTTTATTTTTTTTTCCTGACTGAGGTGCAATCAATAGAACCGGTGATCTTAGATCATATTTCTTTCTCCTACAGGAGACTTCACTTCCAGCCAAACAACTCATGGAAGAAATTAACATAATTTGTGTAAAATGCTACCCCTAGAAAGGGTATTTGCATGGGCTGAATCCAATAAAAACATACTGCTGTCTAAGCAGTGATATATTCAAGCAGCTGTATAGTGCACTGGGATATGTTTGATCACGGACTGTAAGGATGTTATGGCAAAACTTCAATTAAATACAGTGACTTCATCTCAATCTCGGCCAATTTAGCACTTCCACATCTTTTATTAGGGGTTTGTGATCAGATATCTGCTAACTAGTTACGGTCCACTAGCCAATGGAAATCAGTCTCAGTTCTGAAATGATGTAGGAAATTCTCCAGCTTCAGACCAAATAAATTTAACTTCCCTACTCCCACCCCTAAAATATTCCTAGAACAGCATAATAACTTAAAATGAAAATTATTGAAAGATGATCAAGTACAGAGAAGCTCATGAAACTGACCTATCCATCTCATCAGTCCCTGAACCACGTGAAGCAATATCCCTCAATGGATGGAATAGCTATAACCATAAAATGTTTTGTAGTTCTCAATAAAATTTCCTTAGAATAACTTCACCTAAAAAAAGAATGCTTGTTTGTTGCCTTTTTTCCTCTAGATGTTGATGATAGATCTTTCAGAATCAAATTTTCTTATTTTCTAGTGACCTTTTGCGTGCCCATTCTTAAGCACCCAGACTTGAGACGTGCTTTAAATACCAACAGCCAATTGATCTCCATTTTACTGAAAAACATGTCTCTGAGTTATCAGGTTTGCTTGTAGCCTTAAAATCCATAAGCTCTGCTGTTCATTGTTCAGTCAGAGGCAGATTTTAAGGCTAAGTGAAATATAATCCGTGAAAAATCTTTTTCAATAACATGGATACAGTTATCTTCTTATCACCTTTTAAGTCTTGGTTTTATACTTCATAACCTGATCACATGTCAGATTGGCATGGTGGGGAATAACTGATAAAAAACCTGGAATTCATTAGGAGTTTAAAACTCCTCTCCCATATAGATCAAGAATAACCCAGACATTTCTGATTGGGAGAAATGACCATCTATTTCATCCAAGATATAAACACTTGAGTTGCATTAAATATTAATAGTTAATGTAGATTTGCCAGCAATTTATTGTTGAAATAGTCATATACATGCTTATTACTGACAGAAAGTTAGTGCAAAAAATAGTTGTGTAGTATTTCAAAGAGGTAGGCACACTTTTTCCTGAGACACCTGCACTGACAAATGAATTCTTACACTTATGTATTGATTGCTGGATAGTGAACTGAGATTTAAGTGCTTGCTGAGATAAGCTGACATGTGAATCTGAGACTTTACATGTGCAATTCATTTATGTGGCCTCAAATTTTCAAGGGAGAATTATTCAGGGGAAAACTGCCTGAAAAACATTCTTCAAGCAATCATTTCAGTTCCTTGGGAATACATAAATGATACCATCATGTTCAGATGTTATTGTTCAGATGGCCTAGAATTACTGATTCAGCATGTAAGGCTTTATAGTAAAGAGAAGAGTTATTGTCTGTCTGACCTAGAAGCAGAAGCTCCCTTAAACTGAATAGACTTTAAAAATTCTCTTTTACCAAGTTACACAAACACAGATGATTTGGCTTCTGGATACTGAATGATAGCCAAAGAATACTGTACTCAGGGACTTCATTGTGGGGTGGAGTTAAAGTATACAGAACACAGCTCTTGCACTGTGGTGGAGCTAGCTCTGCATGGGAAGATGGCCCTGGTTAATTTTGCAGGAACATATAAGGCTTACTTGTATTGAAATTCTGTGAAAGATGCTGCCATTTTTGCATGAGTTTTATGACTGCCTTCAACTTTTGATCCATATGTCTTAAAAATCAAATGGAAAGGCCAAAAATGTCAGTAACATTTCCATTTCCAAATATCTTAAGGGACACTTTTTCCTAGTCAAAACTAAGCACAACATAAGTGGTCAATATTCATTACTGCACATTCATTTGCTATTTAAGTTCCTAACAATATGCTACATTTCTAATACTCTACATTGCAACACCTAACTGTGGACAGAATTTTGTTAAGACTAGGCATGAGGTAGCTTTAGAAACAAAACTAAAAAAAAATATGGTCAAGCTAAATGAGCAAATTAACTCCATGATAAACAAAATAGGGAAGTCCCTGATTCCTCTGAGAAAATAATTTGCATTTTGTGAAACAAAATAAGAAACTGGAAAAGCTTTTCTCATCTCACCTAAGCAGCTAGCATGACTTCAAAAGCTGTACCAATTGTCAGTACACCACATTAGGCTGCTTAACAAGAGACATGGACAAGTTACATAGCTCCTTGTGGTCTTCTCTTGTCAGAAAAAAAAAAAACAAAAAAAAAGTGTGTCTTCAAAATTTTTGAGACTGTCTGGTAGAAATAAATTTCAATTATTTATCTCTTTGTTGTGTCCTGCTATGAAGCCAAATATAATTTATTTCATGGTTCATAAGCCATTACTCAACTAAGTTTTCTATCATAGGAGTAATTTAATTTCTTGGGTGTTCTAAGTTACAACAGATTTAATTTTATTGTGAGGTTCTTCAGTGGTAACAAGAAAAAAACTGTTCATAGCTGCTAGTGACAGGCACTAAATGTAGGTCAGATCAGCAGCAGGGATAGATTTCCATAACTTAATTGATATAAATGGAGCTACTTTACTGAGTGGTCATTGCTGAGTACTTTCTGGTCTTTGAAGAATTGAACCTGGCAACAATGACAAGGTGACCAAGTTAATCTCATACCTTATGACCTTAAAATGGTTCCTGTTCATCTACAACTCATTAAGCTACTTCAAAACTATTTAGAAAATACTTGCAAATTTTTAAGTTGGGTACTGCTTTTCAAACAACGGTTTGTAAGAAAATACAAAACATTGGAAATAGAAATGTTTAAATATCAGACTTTTACATTTGTGTTGTGCTCCCATTGCTTTGATACTAACTACAAGAAAATGAATAATGCTCGTATTTTCCCCTTCCCTTTGTCTTTTCAAAATCTTTCCATACTTTCAGTACACAATGGCAAAGTTTCAAAAGTGGTTTTTTTCCACTTTTTCCCATAATTATTTTGCTAAGCTTGGCAAAGATTTGAAAAATCAAAATAAAAGGCAACATATACACAACAGTCCCAGATGACATAATTCCTTATTTTAATGAGGGAAGAAAGGGAAAATAAAAGTTAAGCTGAAAACACAGAGCTTTAAAAAAATTATGTACATTCTACTGTAGTTTCCCATTAAAAAATAGAATGAAAAGTGGTATTTATCAAGATACTTCCAAAAAATAAGCCTCTACTATTCCATGAAGAAAATGCAGTTCCTTTTTCAACTATATCTAATTTAGCCTGAATTATTCCTTATCTATTCCTATCAGGAAAATATTCCCGAGTTGCTGTGAAATCCAACTACATACACCAACAAAATTGGAAATTATGTCTATATCAGTGTCAAAATGCAGTGCTAATCTGTGAAGAAGATACTAGACAGTTAGGTAGTTGATCAAACAGTGCTTGATCCCTTCACCATTTGCATTTTAGTTCTCACTTGCTTAACTAATGATAAGATGAAAGAAGACCAAGTAATGTTTCCTTAACTCCAACAGAAAGAAGTTTTTTCCTTCTAGTTGTACATAAAATATTCCCTATTTTAATTCTAAGTGCAGCACCTTTATGACTCTTCCTGAATTTTAGGCACTTGCCTCAGCTGTGCTACTGGCAATTAAGAAAGTCCCCATTCTTTGGCTTGGAAATTGAGCACAGTCCATCTGCCAGGCATTTGAATTTCCAGTGCCGAAAGCCATTATGCCTTTTTTACAGGAATCCAGTATAGAACTTCTGTTTGTGACCAGTCTTGTGACTCTGCAAGGAAAGGTTTATACTGGGATTTGTTCAAAAGAGAGCTCAGGGAATTTTGACACTTCATCTGCTGTGGCACCGCATACGGATGTGTCACTTGCTAACCATTACAGATGCATTATTTTTTGTTTGAACATCACAAGTACCCAAGTGTGTATAAAAAAAAATTATATATGTCATACCGTAAATGCCTAGTAACATAGATAATTTTTGGTGTAAATAATTTCAATTTGTCAGGGCATTAGTAAAGCTGTTGAGGAAAAAAGCATTTATAGACTCATTTATAGACTCTTTATCAGCTCATCATATGAGCTGATAATAGAATTATCAAGAAAAGCAAAAAAACTGTTCTATCTTTCCAGTCTAGGCCCAAATTGAAGCAACACTACTTTTTCTTTCTGTCCAGAATTCTGTCATTAAAAATGAGAACTGTATTAAAAGAGGACAGCACTTGCCCTCAAATTTTAATTAAAAAACAGTTATTGCTATAGGGCACAGAGCCATCAACATCTCCGGAACTATTTCTACAGATTGGAAGAGGAAGAGTATATCCACCTCTTCTGCTCAAACATTTATCAAATGTTGAGCTAAATACCTAACAACATGCTTGTCTTCCCTGTAGCAGATGTGGGGAAAATTGTGTTCTCCAAATGCATGTGTGTGTGCTAGAGAGGAGACTCAGCAGTCCCAACAGGCTGCTGTAAAAGAGACTGAAGCTTTTGTCTGTGGCAGTGCTTAACTCATTCTGCAAAGGAAAACAGTAACATTCTCAACACAGAAATGCTGAGACCTTCACCAACCATTTCTAAGCACAGCAGCAAAATCTGGTGATGACAGCTCTAAATTTTGTGACAGAATGTTGCCCTAAACAAAAATGCTACTTACTTGAAAATTAACTACCTCCCAGGAATATGTCTTTCCAATAAAATTCCTGTGAAATACAGGCAGGTCTGATCATAAATGTACCTGGTTTTCTTCTAGATTACCTGCTTACCTTTCTGTGCATATGTGTATAATTCAGGAAACTGTGAATCTGGATCTGAATTAACCTAGAATCCCAGGCCATTTTCAAAATGATTGAGAGTACAAAAACAAAAACAAAAACAAAACAACAAACCACCTAATTAATATGTTAAAAAATCTGAAATGTAGCTGTTCTAGAAATCCTTGGGCCTGGAAGACTTCAACTGCAGGCTCTCAGCATGCTAAAGACCTCAGAGAGATATAACAGTTGCCTTCAAAATTTGTTCATGCTTCAGTGCATTATAAATGCCTCTCATTACTCAAAATAACAATATAGCAGAGGTTTTCAGGCATAAATCCAGATTGAAGTTGCAATAAAAAGTCAATGTTTGCATAATACTCTGTCAATTCTTGATAAGCGCATTTCTTAGGGATTCTTGACAGTGTGTAGGAACAGAAATATGAGATTGGTTCAATGCACATTTTATTTTTAATCGTTGTCCAACTATAAAGCTATTTTATACGTGCAATATATCACAGCTCTCGTCTGTATAGATGATCCTGTCCCGTTTACTTTAGGAAAAGTTATATAGTGCACTCTGTAGGATACAAATTGAATGTGCAGCAAGACAAAAATAAAAGGATAAATATTATAATTTCCCACAGATTTATAAGGATTTAAAAGTAATAGTTCTTTCAAAACTGGAACAGGCTTTAATAGCTTAGAGAAAAATGCCTACATGTTATTTGAAACCTTGCTGGTTTGTGAATATTGATCCAATATAATTTTTGTATGTGCTTCTATGAATAACTAATAAATGCCTCAAGCAGCAGCTAGATGCTTCTGATGAAGAAAAATATGACTGTGAAATATATTTTAAATGGATTGAGTGCTGAAGTACAAGGTTAGCTCCAAGTGTATTCAAGGCTTGGGAATACACAAATACAGAAAGCATCACAGAGTATTCATTTCACATGTGATATTGTTAAAAATATGGTAGCAAGGAGTCTAAATACATTAAGATGTGAATGAGGGGTTTTGAAACCTCTTGCCTCTCTATTTAGGAATGCAAGGACAAAGCGTCCAGATACAAGTCCCAAGAGCAACCTTCAGTGATGCAGTGATGAGATCTGTATCTATAGCAATGACAGCAAAACCTGCCTTCAATGAGCACACTTCATAAAATTAAATAATTCAATAAACCCCGAAAGACTCATGGCATTTTAAGCACTTCTGCATTGGTCAAAACATAGAGGGACAGATTTACTAAACATTGGAAGTGGGACTGCCTGCCCTGGCCTAGACACTTTGAGTATATCTGCACTGCACAATGCTGTATGATGGGAGATTCTCTGAGCCATTTTGGTACCAGGAGTGTATTCTGGTGTTCCTGCATGGCACATATGACAGCCAGCTACCTCTGTCTGACTGCCCACAGGCATTGCTAAACTACTGTGCTCTGCTGGGGGACCAAATGCTTACTGTCAGGCTGATTTCCATGATATTTGTTCCAGTTTAAGACAAAATGGCAGGTGAAAATCAGTTCAGTAACCTAATAACTATGAAATTTTCCTAAGTATCTGATGCAAAACAAAAAGAACTAGGCAGAATCCTCCAAGTGCTGACCTGAACCACTGTTCAGCTGCTGCCTGTGCCTGCATTTGTTGAACTGCTGTAGTAGCTTTGAGCTGCATTTACACTGCCACGGTAGAGTATCACTTGCCCATCTCCACAGCCACCCAATGTGTTTCTATTTCTTTTTGTCTGGACTCCACTCTAAGGAGAAATACAGAGGTAGCATGTTAAGGAAATACAGGTGCTAACAAGATGTGCTGGTGTCCTAAACATACAGAAGGTGTCAACACAACCTGCTGCAATTTCTTTTTCCCCAGCCTGCCCAAAATTAGTATGTCAGTGTGTCTTAAAACATGCTGTGTCCTTCATGTCCCAGTGTAACAGAACACAACCGAAAGAGCCATCCACCAGGCTCCTTCCCTCACACACACTGCTCTCATGGCTGCCAGAGACCAGAATCCTGCACAGCAGGCCCTACCTGCATCTACAGGTTTCCTTCTAGGAACATTTCCAAGTGGCAAAATGAGAAGACATCAGCAGAGCTGACACACACAGACTATTTCAACAACCCCAGTGCAAGTCTGAAGCTGGAAGCCACATGGAGGCCAAGGTATATCAGCCAGCAGTCAGGTAGAGCTCAAAACTTCCAAGAATTCTTGTGGTGGAGATGTAGCTTGTCATAATCTATGAGTATTTGTGTTGAGGCTAAAGCTCGACATGCCAACATCAGGACCTGGAAGACAGAGCTGTCTGGGTATTTCACCACTGAATCAGAAAATGCATTTTTCAGTTGGTAGAAAGTCATTCCACTCCTCTGAATCAATTTATGAGAAAGCTGATGGCCAAAAGCACCAGAGCCAATAAGGCCAGTAAGGTCCTGTGCTTATGAAAGGAGGCTCTCAGGGACTCCTTGGGCTCTCCCACAGCCTTGTCAGTCTCTGCAGGGAGCAGGACCTGAAGACACACACCTCAAACACATCCTTGAGGCCTCACTGTCCTGGTCAGCCCACTGAAGGCAAGCACTGCTCAGTCCTGGCCCAGCTGAGGTGCAGATAAGGATCTCCACTGCTGCTCTGGGACCACAGGAGCCAGGGAAGGAAGGGTTATATTTCTTGCTTGTCGTACATAAGGATACTGCTTTTCACTGTGTGCTGTTGTCCCTTATGAGGGAAGGTACTATGACAAAATTGCTCCTCTCATAACTTCCATTTTACTAACACTTTTCTATGAATGGCCTCCTCATTGACTTTGAAAGTAAATTTACTAAGGTTTCATATGTGGTCTTAACTACTTTGAGTTTTGTTTTAAAGAAGAAGAAAAAAAAAAGAGTAGGAAAATCAGTATCACTCCCTTTTCCTGGGAGTGGGTTTTAGAAGATAAAATTTCAATCAAAATGAAAACTTGTATCTATAAAATAATCATCATCATCATCATCATCATCATCATCAGACACGTGTAGGTACAAATACAAGTTGAATCAGGAAACATGGTATTTCAGATCCCAAATGACTTGGTTTCAATTGTAAATAACACAAGAGTCATGCATGGCTTGGTGCAAAAGGATCTATTACAGAGCAATTTTTAAAACCCTACCAGCCAAATTATGTGTAAAGGAAATTTTGACAGGATTTAGCTAGCCAATGAAGTTTTTCTACACCCATCAGCCAAAATCACTATTGGCCACACTCTGTTTGCCAAAATGATTACGTACTGGTGAAAGAATATGCCAATAATAACAGCTTGAGTAGGGCTAGAAACCATTACTATGCCCTGTCTGATGTGCTGAATGCACATTAAAAGACTAATCAACTTACAAAACAGTAAATATTCATCTTTTAAAGGTGCAATATCACACACATCTAACTAAAGTTTAACATTCATTTTCATTTCAGCAAGTTTTCCACTAAAGAGAACATAATTTTATAAGGTCAGGTGTTATGAATGTGTACAGATTGCCAGATATGCCTGCCTTGTTTGTTTCTCCTCCTGAGCTCTATCTTCTTCTACACCATAGCCACACTCTCCTGTGATTTATTGCTTCCTATTGTGTTCCAGAAACCTGCACTTCTCCCAGGACACTAGGTTTCTATATTCTAAACCTCAGAGCACAACATTTATCAAAAATGGATATAGAGCAAGGAATTCTGAATGTAACATCAGGGCAGCTTAGCAGGTATTTCTCATTAGCAGCTTTAGAAAAATGGAAAGGGAAATATGATTTATGTTCAATATTTACTCTTATATGAGCACCTTCTAATATATCTTCCATCTACCTTATATTTGTCCTGATAATCTCAGTAGAGAAAAAAGTGTGTTCAAAGAAAATAGTTTTGATTTCTCATAAAATTAGGTGGGGTTTGATTTTTTTTTTTTTTCCTTTGATGTAAGGATGCAGTTGAAGAGAAACATAGGCTGGCAGCTCACTGGCCAGCTCCTGCATTGACTACATGTTTGAAAAAAGATTGGAAAGGGATTACTTTTAGACTCTCAGACGAGCTATTGTAATGGAGGGGTCATGTTTCAACTGCACTCTTGTGTACATCCCTCCAGAGAGATCCATCCACCACCTGTAATGCTTGCTCATCCTCCAAGAACACAGGAACTTCTTATCAACAAGAGCTGCTGCAGAGCAAGCCCAGAGACAGAGAAGGGGTGTCTACTTCTGTGTTCTGAAAAACTCCCTGTGAGCTATTTACTGGCACTGGTGTCCAGGTAGAACTACCACTCCAACACTGCTAATTCCACAGCTGCGCAGAGGCTGCTGAGGAAAGTAGGGCAGGACACACTTAATGTTGTTCTCTGCTTATTGCTTGCAGTCATTTTCTTCTGCTTTGCAGAAGGGCTGGAGTGTTTCAATTAGCCAGCTTAATGTCCATGATAAGGGAATTTTAAAAGCCATGTGCTGTCAAAGCTACCAAGGACAGTCTGCAGCGACAGGCTGACCACTGCCATTTATATTTAGGGGTTTTGAAGACCCCATGTGTCAGCCCTCATATTATCAACCATGACTATTTGCACAAGTGCTCTTAATAAAACTCTACCTCCAAATTCACAATAGCAGCTAATAAATTAGTAACATAACATCTGCATTATTTTTGGGTCTTTTCTACACAGCATTGTTCCTATAAACATAGTTGTAAGCCATTCTCACAGAGGCTAACTTGAGAAAGAAAACAGGCACAAGTAATTATGGAAAAACATCTGAGAAAAGTGCCAAATGCTATTGCAGCCCAATGTGCCAGTGTGGGAGAAGGTAACAGAGAGGGAGGTGCTGCTGAAGCCATTTTGCCTCAGTTAGGGAAGAACACAGTTACTGATTAAAAATCTGTACAGATGGGCTTCCATAATGGGAAAACCTGCATTGACCTTAATATTCAGGGACCAGAGTCCAGTGAACTTCTGCAGAGGGGCAGGGAGAAAAAATAAGAGCTCTAAAAAGGAGGTTCAGTGGAACATTTAGATGTTTTGTTTTTTTTTTTTTTTAATTAGAAGACAGGACATAGTTTCTCATCTTCCTTTTCTTCCAATCAAGCAATACAGCATTAAAGAAATAAGATTCAAAGTTGTACTAAGGGTTTTCATGACTTCTCTTTCTTGTTTTTCATTGTGTAAATGTAAAAATATGATATCAATGATACAGTAAGCTTTTCTCTCAGAAGTGCTATTAAACATGATATAGTTAGGAAACAAAGACACTCTGGTATTTCCACAGAAATAAATACATACTGAAGTAGTATCACAGAGCATTAGAAGGGATAAACTAATAGTTTAAGCAAGCTTCTGAATGTTTTTTGAGTTCGGGTCTCTTTTCCTCACCTAATCTGTGTCAATAATATTAACTAAAAACAGATCTACAAATATTTACCATGTAAAGCAGAAACACATGCAAGACACTTCAGAAAGCTCTGTTCAGCAATCCAATATTTGTTTTATTCAGTTCAACACCAATACACTGGGATCCATGCCAAGGTTATGCATGTTGTTGAATGAATCCCAAAGTGTCCTTTTCCGCTATGTTTTGAATCCCCATTAGTATAGTTCACTGCAACAATAAACCTCACCCACTTCTCACCCGTCTGGCTCCCTGTGGAGCAATACACACTTTGCTAAAGAACCTACATCTACACAGAAACACACTGATAATGCATTCCAGCAGAAGAATGGCAATCGTATCAGGCAAAAAATAATTAACACAAGTCATTTCAGATGGAAACAAGATTGCAAACACATACAGCAGATAGGTTCTCTCTCACAAAACACCAGCAAAAACCCATCGTGTAGGTAGGAGTGCTACCAAGAGGAAAACTTGACACAATTAAAGTAACCTTGGGGAAACCCAAGGCTGATGAGTTTTCCCAAGTTTCAGAAAATACAAGAGAAACCTATTTCATTAGTAGAACTGGATAGTTCTAGTAAGAACGATTGTACAAGCAGATTTCATCAGCACAGAGGCAAATCCTGCCTCTTTTACACAGAAATAAAAGCAGCAGAACTAGAGCTCATTTTTGCAAGATGAGTATGTGTGTATCACAGTCTATCTTACACTCTGCTATTTTCACCACTAAGTACACAGTAACTGATGAGCTGCCAAGTAGTAGTAGGATTACCCTCTCCCAGGTCAGGCCATCCAGAAATCCTAAGGATTCTTAAATGTACAAGTTCTGCAATAGCAGAATAGGTTCATACTTGTTCTGCTCAAAGCATCTGCTCAGAGAGGTTTATTTGCCTGCTATAAATAACAGTGTTTCATCCACCCAGTATGTTTCTGTGTTATCATCACTTATATTAACACATGTTGCATAAAAAATCTTCACCTGTTGATATAAAAATTAATTGTCACAAAACACAAACACTGCAAAATCTGCTTTCTTTATAATAAAGAGAAACTCCACCCTCACCCATCCCTAACTTGCAACCCTAATTTTTTTTGTTCTTTCATTTGAGAACATATGAGCTCCGGTACTCTCATGCCCCTCATGACTTCACCATCCAATTACCTATCATCACCCAGTAGTGATTCACACCCTGAAGTTAGATTTAGTAGTTTGAAAATTCATTTCCAGCAAAGTTCAAATGAAACAGGTCAAAGGGACACATCACTGGTAACTCTGAGAGCACAGATGTTTAGCAGAGACAAGTTTAAATTTCATTCTGGCAATAGTTTAGCCTTTGAACTCACAAAGAGCATAGTCTGTTTAGCAAGAGACCATTTATGACAATTTCATTTTTATACGTTTGTTTGAGTCAGTAATGCTTAAAACAAGAGCAGTGTGGTTTTGGTTTTTTTTTAAAAGTGAGAAATTTTTTTGCAAAAGTAATGCTGAAAATTAGTATTTTGGTCTGTGTGACATGTTCTATTGAGCAAATCAGATAGGGATGAAAGAATTTAGTGATTTTTATCTCTAAAAAATTAATAGTAATACCCTTCCATGCATCTTAAGTCTGTGTTGTTACAAGTCTTAAGTACCTGCTTATGCTTCTCAGCTAAAGAAATAAGTTTGAAACATGCCTTTGTCAGAAGACTGATAGAAAGTCGTAAATTAGAATGCAGAATAAAATATAAGTATTAGTCACACTGAATAATTTTACTATGTTAAATCCATAAGTCAAAGTGTTGAAGACACCCCTATAAAACTACAAAATTACACTTTACTCTGACATATAACCTTATATGTTCTGCAGACCCCAACCCTAAATGTGTTATAACACCTACTCTCATCTTGTCTGCCCCTTGATCTGTGGCTAAGGAGCAGGGCTGGGTTTGAGAGGGCCTGCATCTCATACCAGAATATATGACCCACAATTCTTTGGGGATTATTCCCCAAAGAACATACTCTTTGAACATTATTCCCATCAACTGCAGCCCTCATCGAAATATTGCACTGCTAAATTGTTTGTGAACTGCACTGAGCTCCTGTGGAGAAGAGTTATTAAAGATGCACCTTCAAGGACTGATACCAGTTAACGAAACAAGAGAAGCCAAAAATAAAGGGAAAATTATCCTTGCCAGAGGAGCATTTAGTCCACTTTATAAATACTGACCTCTTCAATAAGCTCAAATAAAAAACACAGGATCCTTCTACTATCATTCTGCATGTTTAAAAGGTCTGGTTTGCATAACACAGTGAGTTTGCTATTACCTTTCTTTCTCCAATTTAAAATATATTATAATATCATATACATGAGATCAAAAATAATATAACTTTATTTGGATGTACTCATTTCATAGAAAATTGCAAAAAAATTTCCTTGTAAGTCACCTACTTTTCCCACAATGTATAGAGAAAATATTGAGTGTATTTAGTGTATATACAAAAGAGATCCAAGATTGCATGATCTTTATATTTTGCTGCAAATATACAAAGAAAAGATTAGCATTATTCACTTCCCCCCCCAAAAAAAAAAAAAATCAGGAGAGGATAAAGGGCAGGATAATACCTCTTTCTCTAGCAACATAGCCAGTGGAAACGGTACAATGTTCATCATTAACTTGGGTTTAACATTAAAATGTTCCATTTTAATTGAAGCAGTTAAAATATTGAAAGATAATATTCTCAGAAAGTAAATTCAAATTCTAAATCACTGAATAGTGGAGGACTACTACTAATAGAAGAAACAGTAATGTCTTATTACTCTAAAATCTGGAAATTGGAACACCTTCCTCACACTTGTATTGAGTATCTACTTTGGTCTGTATACTGTCTAAGAATTTAAAGGATATAAACATATCTCATGCCTTATGCCTCACCTTGTGAATGGCACTTAAGTTCCTTTGTGATTTCAGGCAAAAAATTGAAACATCTGTTGGAAAAACCTAAAGTAGTTTCAACATTTTCTATTTGGCTTTGATTTTACTCCAAAACTCTCCTCCAATAACAAAAATATTTTCTAACATCCCAGAAAAGCACTACTCTAGTTTAGGGGGTGGGAAGAAGGGGAAGAGAAGGGGAAGGAGAGAAGGCAGGTTTGGCAAGTAAGGTTTGGTCAGCTGCTGAACAAAATACCATAAAATTACTAAGGTTTGGTCAGTTGCTGGATAAAATACTATAAAATTACTAAGGGGACAAAACTTTTAGCAAAAGGACAACAGATGCCAAAATAGGACAAGGGATGATTTTAAAACAAAGTTGGGTTGCTTTAGAATAGGTGTAAGGAATACATTTTTCTACAGTGAGGATGTTGAAACACTGGAATAAGTTGCCCAGAGAGGTGGTAGATGCCCATCCCTGGAAACATTCAAGTCTGGACAGCGCTCTGAGCAACCAGATGTAATTGAAGATAGCCCTGCTCACTGCAGGGGTTTTGGAACTTTAAAAGGTCCCTTCCAATGCAAACTATTCTGTGATTTTGTTCTATGCTCTGAATGCAAATTTGTAGCTAGTAACAAATAAGCTAATGCATAACTTAGTGGCTCAGAGTAAAGTGACCAGGCAAAAAAATTCATATGATATCTCAGTCTTTGGATTTCTATCAGAGAGTACAGTGAGATTCCAGAAAGAAATCCTACGAGCTGGACAGGAAGGGATTTGATTCAGTGCTTTTGAAGATAGAGTCTGCTTTCATGAGTAGCTTTTCTACAGGAAACTACTTCAATCTGCTACTAATTGCAGTAAGCATAGTATTTCTCTTCAGTTTTTGTTAAACGGCATCAGGTTGGCTGAAAGTGCAGCCAACACTTCTATGTTGTTAAGGAGAGGTGGAAGTTAGATATTTTCTCAAGTTTCACGGTTTTAGCAGTTAAACAAGGAAACACAGAGACCTCGTGGTAATAGTTAATTCCTGACCAGTACTAATTTAACATGTATCTTATTTCACAAGATGTTAATGTAAACCTGAGATTGCAATTATGCCCTTTAAAATATTTTTCTTAAAATGAGATACTATTTAAACAAAGCAATATTAAACATCAAAATTAGATTAAGCTGAACTGCTAAAGAGTATTAAGAAAAAAATACCAAAAAGCCAGCATAGATCTGATCCAGGGAAAAATGAAATTCTGTGGCCACCAACCAATAAAAACTCTTTGGACTGTATATTTTTATGAGTCATCTGGATTCAGAAGAATAATTCTGTTTCTTTGCAGCCCAGATACTAATTGGAGTCCATTACCGCTTTTTTCAATAGGAACATTACAATGCCTTCAAAACAAAAATCAACCTCTTGAAAGTTTCACATTTCATTGTCGCTTTGTAGTGTGGTTTCAAATCCCATTGCATGAAAGGCAAGACCATAAATATCAAAATGGAGCAATAAAATATTTTCATATATTCCATTACAGTCCTGGGAGGCAATGAAAATGTTGACCTTTACTGGTGTCAAGGAAATTTTACACCATAGAGCACCTTGCAAAACCTGCTCCTTCTTTTCTATACACGTAATAGATAACTGTGCAAATCTAGTAGCCAGTGGAAATTGGCTGAACATATCAAAATCTCATTATTATATATCATGATAAACAAGAAAAACAGTGAAACCAGCAACCCTAAAAAATACTTGTCATTATGTGAATAAATTATCTGTTCATTGACCTAGTTTCAGTCTAGTAGGGAAATTCAGTCATATCCAAGGGAAAAAAAATAAAAATCAGGACTTAAATATACTCAAAACAATTTTTAGCTCCATGGCATCTTTCATCTTGTTATTTCTGACTAACATTAATCCTGCATATAATACTTATTCCCTTTTCTATAGAAAAAATATATACAGACACACTAAGAACAGTAAATACAGATGCCAATATCCAGGCCATGACTGAACTATTTCAAGTGTGAATCAAGTTTTCTCAGTTCAATTGTGCTAGGGACTCATTCTTTGAAGTTTCTACCACTCCTTTAGTGAATCGATTCCCCCTTTTCTGAGGGACTAGGAGGCAGGATATACAGAGTCCTACAGAGCTGTCATAGAAAACTGGGAAAAAAGGATGTAAAACCCTTACCTGTTCTCTATCTAATCAGAAGATCTACTTCTTAATTAAGAAAAAAAAACAAAACAAAACAAAACACTAAACCAAACAACCCAAAACAAATTTGGCTGAGGAAGATGTAGGAACATATTACAGAGGTTAGACCAATCATGGTGGTTTACAGAATACCATCTCAATCACAGAACTATCCTTTTCTCACGAAGATATTTTACTTCCTTAGAAAAATAAAATCAGATAAAAGCCCACAAAGTCAGAAAACTTTTTAATACAATGGGATTCTAGTACTTCAGAAGGATTAAATTTTGCTTACCTATGTGAGTAACCTGTATGGGGACAATCCTACAGGTTACTCACATAGAGCACAGCAAAGTAGTCAGAAAACAGGAACCTAACAGGTCTAACATAATAAGTAATACACCCCACACTGTAAGAAATAGACAATAGGAGTGATTGTATCTATTGGACAGTAATTCCAGGTCCCTTCTGTTGATGCCCATTAACTAAGCTGACAAAGTATGACTAATGTGCAATGAAACTACACTGAGAAAACAATGCTTTTACTGTAAACTTTTCTGCTTTCCTGCTTTTCTTTTTGTTT
This sequence comes from Vidua chalybeata, assembly GCF_026979565.1. Classification (NCBI taxonomy): domain Eukaryota; kingdom Metazoa; phylum Chordata; class Aves; order Passeriformes; family Viduidae; genus Vidua; species Vidua chalybeata. The sequence goes on from NC_071533.1 coordinate 45,917,024, forward strand.
TGATTTCTGGGTTGTTTTTTTTTGTGTGTGTGAATTTATAACTTTTTGTCACCACACAAGACTGAATTGAGTACCTTATTTCTGATTTTTGCAAATAAAATTGATAAGAAGACTGATTTCAAATACAAATATCTGGATACAATGTTTAATAACACTGGCACTCCTACAAAATAGTATCACCAGTTGAAAACCCTGACCTAAATGTAACTTGATTTTTAGAGATACTTATTAGAGAGAGAATTCCCTCTAAATCGGAATTAGTTTTGAGAACTGAAGTTTGAATTAAAAAATAAAATAAGTCAGTCTGGGATCATTTTAAAGTCCACTGTTGAAACATCTCTTGTAGGTTAGAAACAGAGAGGGAAGTTTGAGAGAATACTGAAGTGTTAGAGGGCAGTTGTTTAAGTTTAATCTATCACATAACAGATGAAATTTCAGATGTCAACATAACAGATAAGAAAGAAAACAGGCTGATTAGATAAACAGATCGGTAGATCGTTTAGAGTCAGAGGAGATGAAAACATTTCAATTTATGTTCCCTAAGAGAATTATTTATCTTGGCAAAGGGCTGACAAAATTTTTCTATATGAAAAATATAGAAAACCTGACATAGGTCCAGTTCCAAGAAAAAAAATAAGACCAAATCTAGAGCCGGTTCTGTTGAAGGCAAAATTATTACTAAATGGCATCAGAACTTCACACCAAGGCTATAAAATGTGAGAAAATGCCATTATCCAGAGCAGACCTATTCTGGCATGCCATTCACTTCCTGACAAGAGGACTCATCCCATCCAGTTAAAGCCCAAGCACTCAGAGCTGAGTGGGAGCTGATGTTGAAGATGAGAGCTTCAATGCCTCTTGAGGATTTGGTTTTAATATTCAACTACCTGGCAGGCCCTGGAATCCACATCTCCCTGCCAGAGGCCCAAATCAGTAATACAAGACTGGGTAGGATTCATGGGGCACTGCTCTGGCTCAAACTATGGCCTTCAAACTTGACAAAGGAAAACAGGGTGTTTTAAATCCCACCAGTCCTTCAGACTGGAAGAAGTTGTAAGATAATTACTCTGAAAGACATCCTGCAATAGCATTTTTGTGGGAAAGTCAAGGGCTGAAAAAAGGGTGAATTTATATTAATTCAGGCCCTGAACTAATGAATACAATGCAGAAGATGTGGTCAGACTGAAATGAAGTGAATACTTTTTGAAGTTCATTTTCAAAAAATAAAAAAACAGAATTTGTCTTCCATAACTTCAATATTATGTATAGAATTTAAGCCCCATTTTTATTTGCAATAATTAGTGTTCATTTTAAAAGCAAATTATGCTTTCAAAACAAATACTTCAAAGACGCTAAATCAGAAAAAGACAGAATAAAATACAAAGGCTTTTGTGAAACTGCTTTTTTGTTTGTTTGTTTTTGTGGGATGGTGTTTTAATATCCTTATAAACTAGCCATAATGTAACCAAGGGCTCACTGAACTAAATTCTCATAAATTCTTTCATCTTCCTTCTATATCTGTTGCACAAGTGCTTCACATACATCATGGCAGTCCATATGGCACTAAATAGGAAAGTTTAGGCAATGAAACTGGGTCCACAGAGTCCCAGAGGCACTAGAGAAGCATTACAGTAGCCAGCCAGTTGAAAAGCTTCCTGGATCCTAACAGCTAACATGATGGCAGAAACAAAACACACAAAGAAGGAATTTAGTTACAAACTGAGAAAGGTTTTACTGGAAAACCCAGCCCAATCTGTCATTTTAAGACTGGCAGTGATCTAGAGATGAAGTGGGTAGAAATCATACCTTCACTGAGATTAACAGTAGAAGTCTTTTTGACTTTAATGACTCCTCAATGATACGTACATCCTTTAGCACAGACTTTGTTACACATGCTTTCCTATGACTTGGTCATTTCAATATAACAGCACGACCATGTATAGCAGAATACAAGCTATAAATGAATGTAATCCAAGCTGTCACTACTGACAGTAAATGACTCAAGTTTTTTCCCAAAGCAGACTGAAAACAAAGATTAACTTCTGACCTTTATAATTAATCAGCCTTTAAAACTCTGGTAGTACAAGGCATCCTTAAGAAAATACATTTCTTTCATCTCTGTGTGCTGGTCTTACATAGCTTTTCCTGAACAAATTGACAACTTCTGACTCACTCATATTTATGAGAAAGACTCTGAGTAGGCAACTTCTAGCACTGGTTCTCAGCATTATATTTCCTCCTCTATGAAAATAAGGAAGTATATTACGTAAGAAAACAACAAAAGGGGTATAACTTATTGCCCTTTTGGGTAGTCTGGGATATTTACAAATCTACATCCTTGCTGACACAGTAAAAATACAAACTAGTAATCTTGAGAGACTTACTGTCCCCAGGGCAACACTGTTTTAAATTCTTTTATTGTTATTTATCTAGTCATGGGAGAACTGCAGACTGGAAGGATTCACTTCATTTAATTCATGTTCCATCCATAAACGAGCAGATAAAATTTACAGTGAGACTTCTGAAACATTTGCTTCACTTTTTGGAGGACTGTCAAGTGTTGTATATGCAACAGCAGTCCCAAAAAGACGCAGATGTCATTTTGTTTCCTGCAAGTTCTTCCATTTATTAAAAGGAATATTCCCCCTGTTTCTGTGCTGCAGGAGCACTTTCATTCCCAGCCAGAGAAGAGCTCTAGGTAATGCTCAGCACCTTCTCTGGCTACAGGGTCCTCACAGCAGAGGGTCTCCTCCATCTGTGAGCTGCCACGTTGCAGTAGTGATTAGTATTCTGCAAACATATTCAGGAAGTGGGTATTTAAACCGGGAGATTTTAAATGAAAGCAAACAAAGCAAAACTAACCTCTCCCCAACCCTTGCCAATCCTAGACCTCATAGTTAAAAATCTAAAAACCACAAAACTGATAAAAAACTAGGAGGCAGTAATCACAATGTAATACTTTTATAGTATTTGGTTTTTAAAGCAAGCTGGATCATTCTGAAGGGGCTGTGATACATTTCAAAATCAAAATCAAAACCCATCTTCCTTGAAAGGTAACAGAAGGACACAAGTCCCACTGATGGTCCAAGCCCCTGTCTTTCTGGCCACTTCCACTATTATTCACTCAGATACTACATCTGAGTTTGTTCATCTAAGTCATGGTTATAACACATATGAGATGAAAAGTTGGTGTGAGTCATGAACATCTTTTAAAGTATGGTTAGAATGGTTAAAGTATGGTTTTATACAAAAATTTTTGCACAAGTCTTTTCTTTATTTTATAAACCCCCAAAAGGCAAAAAGCTGCTATAGCACTAGCAACAATTATTTCAGTTTTGTTTATTTCAGTCATAAGAGTTTTCATCTGTAGGACTGAATCTCTGATGTGTGCTTGCTTTTATAGACTTAAGATTAGAATTTAATTTTTAACTTTACAATTGTGTATTGAATAAAATACTTATTGACTTACTCCTTTTTTTTTTTTTAAATTACAATCCTGGATAAAAGAATACACACCCTTTCCCTTTAGAATTGGCTGCTCCTAACTATTTTTGGGCAAAGCCAAATGCAACACAAAATGCCTTCCCAGACAACTGATGCCCTGACTAGCTCCATACCAATGAAATTACAATACCCTCTTCTATTTAGAGAGTAACAGGCTAGACCTACTTGAAATAAGCAAAATTGCTCATGATCATATCACAGATATGATGCTAAACTTTTGTTGCTTGTGCTCCAAGTGCACAGAAAGTAAATTCACAGCTTTTGCAGTGAGCAGCACAGCTCACTCCTATCCTTCTGGCTCAGAAATTATGTAGGTGATTTCCATGCTATTATTAAGCACAATGAATTTACTAAATCTGAATTTGCTGTTATGAAAAAGTACTGATAAACCAAGACATCAAATTCTGATAATGTTTTTCATTTCCTTCAAAATTTAAAGTATTCAAACCACTAAGGATACAGTGGCTATTCACAAACTTGGCTCTAGGAGAAATACTTCTAACTTTAATACTTAGAAATTTATTCCGATCTGAATAAAACCATCTGACATTTCAGAGACACCTCTGACCACACCTGTAGTTTTATAGCATTACTCTACATACCACAAATACAAGCTGATCCAGCTAGTGAAGGAAAAAAAAAAAAAAACCCCAAAAACAAATCAACCCCAAAAAACTAAACCTGCTATTTACACCACTGGTAAATGAATAGGGGTCCCCTTTGACTGTTTTATATAAGCTCTGTTAAAAATCTTCACTCAGCAAATTTCCCATTAATAAAGGCACAATCTAAAAATAACAGATGATACACATGAGAAATGTTGTGCTCTCAAATTAATCCATATTCCCAGTAAGATATATTCAAAAGTAATTGAAACGCACTAAGATAGATTCAATGATATCCATAACCCACTTTTCATTGATTCCTTTTAAAGGAAATTAAAATATTTTCCTTATACTGCTCATGTTTATGCAGCTACAGTACTTTTGATGCCCAGCTTACTGGGAAAGGTGAACAGTGCCAGAACAAAAATATCTTTAAAAACCTTATGCGATTTTGAAATGCCAGGTTAGAAATATAATTTCTGAGCTTTTCTTGTCCAAAGAGATTGGATATTAGTACCTAGCAAAGCTAGCATAGAGAACACACTCCTTGATATGAAATTTATGCACTTTTTTCCTCACAAACAAGAGAACAGAAATATATTTATCTAGAAAAAAAAAAAAAAGAAAAAAAAAAAAAACACAAAAAAACCACTTTGGTTTTTAATTTCCTTCCATTTACTTTAAGTGTCTTTTCAACAATTGTTTCTATTCCCCCTACATCATAATAATATTTGGATTTCCAGAATAAACAGTGAACCTACATATTTCCTTATTTATGGCTCAAACCTAATCAGCATAAGATCAAGGTGTCTGGCCCTTAAAATAGTTTTTATATAGTACTTTTTTTTCCTAAGAGCAACTCCAAGCTATCCATAAGTTTTCTTATATACAGAACAAATTAATTTATAAGCGAGAAGTCTTGAAAATAATCAGAAGATAAAATATTAAGAATTAATTAAACATGTAGAACTGGTTTCCTAGAAGGTGTTAGAATCAGCCATTAGGACACATTCATCAGCTTTTAATCATTATATTTCATAATGATTCATTTTAGAATGCCCACACTCTAAAACGTAAAATAAGTAGAAGATTTCAGGGTCGGAACTTAATGTATAGACTATCAAGTGAAAAATATGCTGAGCAATCTTACCTCAAAAGTGTAAAAAGTCAAGAAGATTGACTTGTGAAATTATGACAATTCATAAATTGCCAAAATATAAAGCATAAAAGATTGATTTACTTAATGCACATCCAGTTGTTCAAAGATGCTGGTAATGGCTGTATTTATTCATTTACCAAAACCTTTGAAAATAGTGCCTTTTTCCTTCAGTTTATTTTCACTTCTTTAAGTTATGACATTTTATTATTGGTAAGAAATATCACAACTCACTCTTTTTCAGAGAATTAGGTGGATAAGGAAAACTCACAATGAACCTGATTACGAAAATTTCAATAGTATAGAAGAGACTATTCTCTCTTTCACTGTGGCATTCTTCATGCAGCTGTACTGATCTTACTGTATCTGACACCTAGCGCTGTCTACAAATACCCTTAGATTTGGCCATTCCCTTTACTTCTTAAGGAATTTCTTCAGCATTCTTCTGCTTTCCTGGTGCTCAGAACCAAATGGATTCATGTAGCTATTACCATATTTAATTATACAGAAATGAATACCATCATTGCATTAAATAAATCCTATCTCTTCTTATCACTGGTCACAGGTCAAGCCATACATGAGCACTCTATGTTGTATCACAAATTTTTCTTTCACTAGAAAATTTATGTTGACTTGCATTTTCCCAGACTAATTCCACCACCCCTACACTACCAAGAAAATTTCCCAGATCTCATTGTATAATTCCCTAGTGCTCCAGTTTTTTTGCCAGTAAAAGCACCTAATTTTCTTACTGCCTCAGTAAGAAAACTACTGCCCAGATCATTACTAGTTACACTGACTGCTCAGTAATAAATAAACTTTCATCAACACTGTAGATTTATAGGTTGCTTGAGCTCATAGATCCCCTTACTAAACACAGATTACTCCTTTGTTAATCATTTTTCTCTCTCTTGTTTCTGTTTTTTGTAATACTTGGAGGAGTACGTGGTGGTGTCATGTACTGCTACACACAGATAAACAGTCATGCATTCACAAGTCTTATATTCAAATTAGCACAATGAAAACATCCAGATTGTAAAAATATGTGAGCTTGCTGTTCACGTCACTAGCTCCCACTGCAACTAATTCTCTCATAAGAAATGTATGCTGGGCTTGAAGAACCCAGCACACAAGTTGGAAAAGTGCTAGATCAATTAATGATATTTTAAAAAAATTTAAAACTAGAACACAAAAAAAAAAAAAATCAAAGCTTTTTTTTTTATGCTACCTGTCTGAATCCATTCTGTGTAAAACGGAAGAAACTGACTGATTGGAATGCAACAACCTGAAAAGCCTATTCCAACTAACAGAAAGCCCTAATAACCAGAGAAAGTTGCATTTAAACCGGATGAAGGCATGTTTTAATGTGTAAGTATTTTCTTTAGCTAGCAGCCACATAATTGCATGTTGCTATTAAGATTTTTGTACAGAAAAGTTAGACTTTGACTGTCGGAAGAATAAAACTGGGCCTCTTTTCTGTGTGGGTTCAATTTCTACAAATCAATAAAACTAAGTTCAGCAAGAAGTAGAAGTAATTAAAATCCAAATCCTGATCCTTTCCTTTACCTCTCCTCCCCTCCTCATTCTCCCCACTGGAAAAAAAAAAAAAAAACAGGCAGTTATGTTTCTACTTTCCAGATGTGAACAACTGGATTAAATTCTATGGAGAGCTTTTAAAAAATCATAACAAGTCAATGGGTCACGGTCTTCACAGCATAAAGGAAAATTGCTAGGGCCTCATTGCTGAGACAAAGCAACATGGCTGCAGCAGCTGCAAGGTCACAGAGATTGAAACAGAACCATGGAAGAGAAACCACAGCCGCAAGAACGACAACAATTACTTGGGATTTTTTTTTTTTCCAGCATAGCAAAAGAAGAACTGCATTCTTTTCTCTAGCAGAGCTGGCTTGATCGTTATACCAGCAAAACTGCTTCACTGGTTTGGGAATGAAAAGGTTTTCCCACCTCTGTGAAGAGTTTTTGATATTTGTGTCAAGATCATTGAGAAGATTCAACAGAGCAAAAAATGCTCTCTGAAACTTGTGAAGATTATTTATTGTGACAGTTATTCATGTTGAAAATAAAAGTGCATGAGATGAAAGAAGACAGACAACACACGAGATGTTACCCAGAAATTTCAAAAGCAGTTTTCCCTCACCAGCTTGGACTCTTCCTGCGAGTTCTGTCAAAGGCAGCAAGATGAAAAAAGCCTATACTCTCAGCAGAAAAGTCTGATCCTTCTCCCCTCACTTCTTTTGAAGAGGCTAAATAAAGCTAAGGCATGAGCAGCAGCCTTAAGATTCAGAGTAAAGCTGCATGAACACCACAAAAAGCTTTGGAAAAGGTATTTGAAGAGGAGGCATGAACTCATTTAACATTTTTGACTTGGGCTTTCTGTGAACAGTCTTAATAATAAAATTGCTGATTTACAGACACCTTTAATAGATTTCTTTATGTGATGAAGTATACAAATGACGCTATGATTTTTAAGTAAACCAGCATATAGAATCATACTGAAATGCAATGTTTTTTAAAGTAAAAATCGAACTTTGATTTTGACTTGTGAAAATCTAAGTTCCCACGTGTTCAATTGTTCTACTCTTTATACAGTGTCTGAGACTTAAAAATAAGAAGGACATTTCATAAGCCCTTTTATTGTCTTGTACTGAATAAAAGGGAAGAAATACAAAAAATGCATCACTGAGTAACTGGTTCTTTTTTACATTCTTGGGTTTCTTAAGGAACTTTATACACTTAAATACACATGAAAGTATAAAGGTATAAAAAGGTACCAAATGTCTACCTTTCTTCACCCAGAATTTTATCTTTCTAATAAGATATTAAATTAATTAGATGAACAAATCACACTGGCTTAGAGTAGCATTTTGCTGTATATTAACTTGCATTCAGTGCATAAAGAAATAAATGTTTCTTGAATGTACTTGCTGTTTCTGCAATGAAATTCTGTAATTACATAACCCTAATATGTTTATGGTTTCTAGCAATAAGAATTTAATGTAAAAAATGTACAGCTCACATCAATTAACTGTTGGACTTTACCATGTTAGTTGTCTTTTCCAATATAAATGATGCTATGATCCTATAAAAATTAATCCTATTGAGAAGATAGATATAACAGCAACATTACTTCACACTAAGCGCTTCAATTTTTAAGAAGGCTGCAGGGAGAAATGGCTAAAACTATAATCACTTCAACGTGTTCTTTCCACAGGGCTTTTCCCCTTTGAGGAAAGAGTTCTTCTCTCACAGGTAGAAGACAAATGAGAAATTTTGTCCTTTGTGTCCTATTTTGACCTATTTCTCTCAGAGACAGAAATCACCTACTGAGCTTTTAAATTCTTAAACTGAAATCCAAGTTTTAAGTTAGTTGCCCACATTCAAGGCCAGATCTAGCTGTACATGGGTCACAACTCACTGCCAGCACTCACTAGTGTTCTATGCCTCTGTCGTGATATAAGAATTCATCATAATTATTTTTAATAATTGCATTTCTAAAATATAGTATACCTAGCAATTTTGCTATGTGCTCAACTCCATTAGCATGCTCATTCCTCAGAAATCTTTCATCATGTAAAACTGCCAACATCTGGTTTACAGAAAATCAGTAGCAATGGTACTAAATGAAGATAATTCACTGTCCATAACAGTGTTATTTTCAGAAGCATTTGATTCTTGACTGACCAAGTTCTTCTTGTTGTGCATCATTCATGCTTAGCCATTAAGATGTTCAAAGTTCTCGAGGATACAAGGTCAGGAAAAGTGGCATGTGGCAATACGATATGCTTGCTGAACCTCAAGCAAGGGATGGAAATAAAGCAATACTTAATATATATTCACATTTTCATGATAACAAATATGAACTGCATGTATTTTCTGGCAGGTAATTTAAGTGGAGAGTGATAGCTATGGGGCAAAGGACAGCATCCTACTGCAGAGTCACATACAGCTCTTCTGATATAGGAGTTCAGTCTTTAACCTCATCTGACTTAAACTGGCTTATCTTTTAAAAGCTTGACCATTAGATATGATAATGAGATACAACAGGAACTCCTTTTTAATTGTAAGGGTTCTACTGTGTTACATTTTTTTGGATTTGCTACTTAAAATTAGAAGGAAACCTGAGCATGATCCAGAAGCATCTATGCAAGTGTAACAACTGTAAGTGCTTAGCCCACTGTTCACTGAAACTGAAGGATAAAGATACTTCACAATTTTTTAATTCTTAATAGAAATTGAATTGAGATTAGGGAAATATATCCTCAATGGAGAGTCAATCCCAAATAACGTCAAGAGCATGAGAAAAATCAAGACTTTTCTGGCAGAAAGCTTGCTCATAACATGATCCCTGTACACAGAGCATTGTTTAGAGATTTTTGAACAATCAGCTTTGATTTAAAAATATGAATAAATGTCAGTTCTGTGTGAGACACATAGAACATAGGTTAGTGTTTTACCCTCTGGCAAGAATTTGAAGTCCTGTAATATAAGACTAGAATTCAAGCTGTAAAAGAAACATTTATTGTTCAATGTAAAGGTAACAGCCAGTCTTCCATCATCAGCTTCGTCATCCTTCAATTTCAGTAAGGTACAGTTTGAGAAAAATTCAATCACACAGAAAATTATACTGGTCTGCTATTTTGATTTACTTTCTAAATTTGTGAATTACCTTTCAAATGATGTATTTTTAGGAGGACCTTTACAACTGTTGTGTCACTTGGAATTGAATTCAGGTCTAGCACTAGCAAGTAAATAGCACAGACATCAGTTCAAGAATAAGTATAGGGTCAAATTTCAATTTGATGTGGATGCTAATCCTTAAATCAACCTCATGCTAAGCCACTGCAAAAAAAATCCAAATTTCTCTGACCTTGTTTCCATATTAATATGTTTTTCACTAATGACATATTCTTGAATCCCATGCTAAAAATTTTTATTTACATTTATGCTTTTCCCTTTTTGAATTAACTTTTCACCTGCTTTCTGCATAATACAGTAGTGAAGTTAAAATGTTAAAATGTTCGTGAAGCTAAAATGTTATTTCATTTTGGCATTTTTATTAAGAGAACTGAAAATGTCATATGAGATTGTGAGCACTTGTGGTTGGGCTCTGGCAGATGTTTTTAGATCTCAGACCAAAAACTCATTGGAAGGTCATTAACAGAACTAACATTTCATAGCAATTTGCTTCCATATTCTGGTGTAGGAAAAGTTTATGGCAATGTTGGAAAGCTAATCTTTCTTGGCTCTCTTGATCTTCAGAAGAGAATTCTGACTGCAGATCAATGAAGCTCAAACTTACATTCAGCTGACCAGCAGCAGGATATAGTTGAACCAGTAGCACAAAGAAAGGCTATTCTTACTTTCAGCTCTGTGAGGAATCAGTTGGAGTCTTCCCTTTGACTCTTGATTGCTCTGACATTTAAAGGATATTTACCACTTTCTTGACAAAACTCTAAGATTGACAATACCTATAGCAAAGTGCTTAGGATCCACTAAATTCACTGACAGAAATAACACTGGACAAGTATAAAGTGACCCTTTAATTTTCTTTCCTACTTAAGTAATTATTTTTAAAGACTTTCTTAAAACTCACAAGATATTTGTCAGTGTCTTGAGGTACTGAAGTTTTAGAGTTCAGTATTTAATCGTGTTGCTAGTCAGTGTTAAACTGAATTTCTGGTACACTGAGGTTTGACCTTTCATGAAAAGATCTTCCAGCTGAGTACAGATTAGATGAGAGGCTAGGAATCAAATTTCAAAATTATTTCAACAGCATCAATCTCAGATTTTTCTTTAAGGTGACATACAAATTATATAGGAGATACTTGATTCTACACATCTTAAACAGAAACTTTCTTTCCTGAAACAAAATGGCATCTAACAGCCTGCTGGTAAAGGCACGCACATGCCTTAAAGCAATGTCAAAAATATCCAGAAAATTTTGAGTTTCCGCTAGAGTTAATTTGATTTAAAATGGTTGCCTTGGATTTAGTTATTCAATAACCACCACCAGTAGATGAATGTCAGCATGAATGTCAAGTGGAATGAAAAGATCTTTTAATAGGAGTGGTTCGGGTAAGTCCTTTTCTTCAGGCAGTGTTATTCTGCTCACTGTCAGCTTTCCAGCAAGAGAAAAATGTCCTTGCTTTAACCTTGGGCAGTCAGCTATTTTCCCTGTACGCAGTAGACAGCTGGATTGCAGTACTGAAGAAAGGGAAGGAAAAGGTCCATTGGCAACAACTATAATTTATCAGAACAGTGAGAACTCTCATTGGGGGAAATGGAAGGCAGCCATCAGCACCAAACCAAACATCAGCTAGATCTGCAACTTCACTTTAGCATCAAATACAGAGGTTGTACTTCCTATCAACAGTTAGGCAGATAAAAAGGATGAGAGAAAATAGCAAGCATATGTCTTAGCAAATACAATGTGATCACATTTCTTCTAAGTGGCTGGGTGGAAAGCTGGAACTGAGAGAATTTCACAAGAACATTCAGAAACTGCTTCTGTTCCAGCTTTTCCAGCTCTTTGCTTCCAGCTCTCCCAGCTCTCCAGTTATATTTCCTTTCCTTTTCCTATTTTTCATTCATCACTTTTTTTTGTTTTTGTTGGGTTTTTTTTTTTGTTGTTGTTGTTGTTTTTTTTTTGTTGCTAGTCAAAGGTAATTTGTTTTGTTTGGTTCGGCGCTTTTTTACAACAAAATAATAAGAAAAAAGGTTGAACAGAAATTCTTCCAAGTATTTCAACAAATTATAAACAGCTCCAGTCATTTCCAGACTGATAGTCAAATAGGTACAGGTAGTCTTCTCTTAGATGTCAATCTTTTCAATTTCATGCATCCTTGCTGTAAGCCACCATCCTCAGTAAATAATAAATGAATGCATTTGCCATCAGGAAGAATAAGTGGTATCATCCTGAACTATGGAAACTGTAGAACAGATAAGTAAAGCACAGCACTACAGAAATACTTTGTCTCCTTAATAACATCACCTATAAGATTATGCTAATTTGTGGCAATTTTTGAACAGTGGAAAAAATTAGAAATGGTGTGGGGAAACTGATACATTTCGCTATTCAGAAACAGCTAGCTTATTGAAGTAAGCTATGTTCTTCAGGAGAAAGTATGCAGATGCACTTGGTAGAAACAGAGCTCTTCATAAATCCAAAGACGGGACAAAAATTTAGTTCCGAACTTGAAAATCTCAAATATGGTAATTTTAAAATTGATTCATTACAGAGTTAAAAACTTCTATTCTTCAGACCTCTATGCATCTCAGCTAGCAGTCTTTTTCCCTTAACACTTGGATATAATTAGAGCTTACTGATTAGGGGAGACATTTTTTCTGCATGCCAAAAGGACTGGGCACCTTGGGGCGTCTGCTCTGTGTTCACAGTTATTAGGGTCACTTATCTACAAACAATAGACTCCAACTGCAACAGAAACACTGAACTGAAGTGAGCCCTGCACTAATGTTATGATTCTATTTATGTGATAATTATGTATAACCATAGCAATGGGAACCTCAAAAACTGCCTCCACATTATCCATTTCTGTTTTCTTCTACTAATGTCAGCCATCACAGTCATTCATTACTAATTCAATGCTACACCCAGGATTGGGTTTCATAGGCAAGAAGGGCCAAATCAATCAAAAACTCTCAAGGGAATAGGAAGTCCCTTTGACCAAAAAACCAAAGAAGCAAGGTTTTCATATTTGATATTAGGAAAATTATTGACTTCACTTGCTCTGAGGTCTTAGGTGTTCCAGTTACTTGCAATGTAGGAGTATGGCATATACTAGTGTATAATACCCTACAGGGTAATATCTTTGAAATTAGATTAGCTGATATTAGGTATTCAATATTTCTGTGGAGGTTTGTGCAACCAACAGGAATTTCCTAAAATGAAGAAAAAAGCATCTTGGAAAAAAATTATTATATTCACCCTAGATAAGGGAAAAGAGAAAGAATATTGCCCTCATCATCCTGGCTATACTCCAGTTTCACTGTAAATTTATTGCAGTTTCCCATCCCTTCTTGGTACTAAAGCACCACTGATGCTTTTTATTTTTCCAACTCTCCTTCTCATTTCCATTTTAACCTTGCTAATAGGCTGTAATTACTCAGGTGAGTTTTAACCGTGTCAAGTATAGCCATGGTCTGGTTGCAAACTGAAAGTAAAGCAATGTTAGGTAAGTGGAAATCAAACGTTTTCCATCCATTAACTGATAAAGAACAATAGCCCTGTGCTAATTGCAGTCAGTCATGTTATTTACAATCCCCACAAACAATCTTGTTAGGGCATTTTTGTTGTGTCTGTTGGGGGTTTTTGGTTGATTTCCTTCTATTCTTTTTGCATTCCCAATCTGTATACCTAGCTCTTGAGAATAAATAGTAAAATCTGACAGCAAACAGCTCCACACAGAATGTCCTTTCTGTACCTATCCTTCCTGCCAAGAGCACTTAAAACCACAAAACACAGTATCTGCAAAAATCTTTTTCTTATTTAAAAAAGTATATGGAATGATGTTAGCTGAAAATTGGCCAGAATAAATACTTGATCCAGTGACTGTTTGTTTTCCTTTCTAAACATCCAAACTAAATACAAGTTTGAAAATAATTATTTTGTTGATAACATACAAATAATAAAATTCCTCTTCTGTTAAAATAAATTATCGTACATATGGTGGGAAAAGTTTCTGATTCTTAACAGTAACAATCCCTTTTTTATATATATTTTTTATATAACTATCTGGGGAGTTTCACTCTAAAAACTTAGACTTAAGAAATTTCCATCTTGCTCCAGTGCAGACAGTACTACTAGCAAAAGTTTCAGGTGAACTTCTTTAGGTACACACAAATGGACTCACTATATCAACAGAAAAAAAAGTACAAAAAGAGTAGGAACAAAATCTGCATGTTTAAGGAGTCACGTAACATGATAGTGTCCCCCTTGTATGAGATCTTTAATGAGATTACATTTTTCTATGTAATTCTGTAGCTTGGAATCACAGTATCAAGGCTTGACTTCACATGGTATCTCAAGAACTGTTTTATAAGTACAGCATACATCTCAACTTTTTATAGGCAAAAGTTTAAAGACATTATAAACAAGCAAACTCCAATTGTTTATAGATTGCATTCCTATGAATTTAATAATATTTTTAAACTATTTATGATCATCAGTAGACATGACCTTTTGAATTTTGACTGCTGTACAGACAGTTTCCCCCTAAATTGAAGAGGTCAAGCTGTACCCAGTTACATCGCTAGTTATCCCACAGACTTTTCAACTTCTCATCTGGAAATCAGGCTGTGTTCATTTCTTAAAGCAGTGTCGTCCTCAGGCCTTATCTGAGATACGAAGCACTGTCAGAAATACCATCTTTAAGCACTGCCCTGTGATAGCCCTGACCCTTGCCATGACTGCCCTTCTGTTTCCACTGCTCTGTAGTGCTTAACTGCAGTTAACTGTGACTCACTTGTGCACGCCAGCCACAGCTCAGCCTGCATGGTGAACCAGGTGAGTAACCTCAGCACACAATTTATTAAATAACACCTATTAAATCTTTTTCACCCCAAGGTGTTTCACTACACAACTCTACAAACAAATGTGTTGGCACTGCTGAAGAGGCAGCAACACAGGAGGGTTGTGGACATTAATGAGGTAATAGATATTGGCCAAGCTTATTGCATCTGATATCTCTGATCACCAAAATGCATGTGATGACCTGTCTGGAGAAGGAAACTGATAGATAAGTACCAGAAGAGCAGAGGATGAGTGAAATCTGTGAGAAGATAGAAAGGCAAAGACATTTGCAAAGAAGAAATACAACAGGGAAGAAGAAACAAGATACATGAGATTTTTTTCTCCTTTTATGGCAAAAGAGCATCCCTTAGCTCATGTGTGTGTCATGCTCATACATGAGAAGTCACATCAGCATCTGTAGATTTACAGAATTAAAGTGAGACACATGCTCTTGAAAAAAAGTCACAGCTGGCACCTGTGTTAAGAAAATGTAACAAAGTGTTATGCTCCTTTTTTCCCCTAAATTGGTTTATAAGGAAATTACACACGTATTATACATTAAATTTGTTTATTTCTTAAAGGCTCAGTGTTTGAAGCTGCAATAGAAAGTTCACGGTTCCTGCTTTGAGGAGTAATTTTCTTAGGAAAAAAAAAAGATACCTTGTACCAGTTTTTCGGTACGAAAGGTAGTATCCCCCATTAGCCTGTAATGCTGTAATGTATTATTAAACACTTATAGGTATTGTTGATGGAATGTACTACAATAATAGCATAGCTGGAAAAGACTTCTTCTTTTTCAGGATAATTTATTCCATATCGGGCCACCTGGAAAGCTTTTCAAAGACTGTCAGCACCATTAGCTCTTTACTGTTGAGGCAAAAGCAAGAGTATTGGATGTGTATTGATTTGATGTTATTCTGAGACTGCACAAGATTTGGAAGCTGGACAGAACTAGATATGTGGGTGTACCAGGAAAAAAAAAAAAAGAAGCAACAGAAAAACTACTCATCCACACCAAAGCACTGCAGAAAACTTATCCAGGCTCTGGAAGCAATCTGATAGGGGATTTCTTAGCAGTATATTGATTTCATTCTTCCTCTTATTTATATATCCAGATGAAAGGTCTATTGATGTTGAAAAATAAACAGAAAAAAACAAATGAATAAGAACCTAATATTATTTATATTTTATGCGTATTTATTTGATATGCGGTCTCTTGTGTATTCAGATATCTTAGATTTACAGTACAGAGGTAATCACTGTTAGAATTTACTTGCAAAGAATATTTTCCAATAATGTTTTTTTCCAACATAGATTTTAACTGTAGTTGCCTCATACATGTTTTAATCCTGCACTGTTTAATTACTGATATGTTTAGGATCAGTTAAGAGCATATTGTGATTGTATACATTAACCTCATCTAGATGTGTATATGAAGTATTTTTTCAACATATAGGTTTTCAATTACAAGTTTCAGAGGATGGAGGCCCTTTGCACTGAACATACACACTTCATAAAGAAATGAAGCTGTGGAATAATAAGAGGAGTTTACTCTTAACCTGAACTATTTTGTGGATCTGTTTTTACAACACATCCACACAAAAAGGTGTAACCACATCTGAGATGACAGCAAAGTGAAAGTCCTGTCTGAATTATTCCAGTAATCAACCAAAGCCTCTCACATCAGTGTTTCCTTGAAAGAGAGGATACCTTACCTTTGGACACTGAAAAGATCATTAGGCTTTCCTTCCAATCACTGTCACCATCAAGCTAGTCAAATACATAGGATGAAGACAGGTCTGCAGACATGACTTTTACATACAAAGGAAGGACAGACTCCTAGTAATTTAATGGGAGATATATCAAAACGGTCCACCAAAAATTTAAAATTAAAGAAAATCTGGATCTGAATGGAATCCCTGGAAGGCTCCAAGAAAGAATCTGGCTATAAAAGCAAGCACATTTCACATTTTCCAGGTAGTGGGATACTTCTGTGAAAAGCAGTCACAGAATAAGAGAGAATTGCAACCCTAAACAGCCAGAAAGCAGCTAGCAGAGAACCAGACCTCCTGAGACATCTTTTGGTTTGATCTGTCACTAAGTAGATCATAATAGTGGGGTTTCCTTTCACTTTGTTACCTCTCTGAACAAAATTTTTGGACTATATTTTTAGGATATATAAGGTGATAATGTATTTTTATTGTATTTTGTCTTATAGTAGCTTACCATAATATCCAAACAAGTAGTTTGCATCGAGCTATTCTTCAACCAGAATAAAGTGAGTCTACAAAGGTAGATTTCCAAATACCTCAAAATGTTCTCTGCTCCCCAGTATATTCTTTTTCTTCTGGCATAGAAAGAGTACAGACCTGTTTGAGAGCAGTTTCTTCCAAGACAGTTTCTTCCAATGAAGAAAAATAGCAAGAGAGAGACATGTTTAACTTCCCAAAATCTCAGGGGAGGTGGAAGTAGACCAGAACCTTCCTTAGAGAAATAACTCTGATTCATGCAACTATTAATATTGCTTCAGAAAAGAAAGCTTATTATAATAAATATCTGTCAGGATTTTTATCATTATTTTATATTTGAAAAGCCAGCATCATCACATGCTTTTAATTTTTATTTGAGCCACAGTGCGGAATCTGGACCATATGAGAAAGATCAGATTTTATTATTGACAGACAAATGAGCTGTCAGGAAATTCTCAGTCCTATCAGATATGACATCTTGATTTGTTCATAGTTAAACAAGAAGTTCAGAGATTTGGTAGATGAAAGAAGGCATGATCAGCACTTTACATTAAGGACGTAGCATGTAAGAAAGACATTAAAAATTAATCCTGAAATAGGAACCTGAATTTCACCAGAGTATTCCTGGTACATTTGCCCCCAAAAAAATGGGATATTGAATTTTGAAAACCAGGCAAAACTACATGCTTATGACCGTTTTGTTTACTTAACTTTCTGGAGTTCTCACTAAAAGTATCCTATAGAGATGAATTTACTTCTTTACCTGCTTTATTGAAGAGTCAGCTTTCATTTTTAAATGATTTTTTTTTTTTGTCCATGTTACAGTAAACAGCCTTGACTGCTGTCATGCAAATGAATAAGAAAAACTCATACAGATTTTTTAAATGGGCTTCAAAACTGTCAGATACTATTTTGCAGTTTTATCCAATTTAAGCATTTTGCTGAAACACTTAGAAAGGAAAGCTCTGCATCCTTCATGCCACATCCATGAGGGTTTTAGAGACTTAAAGACCACATAAGTGAGAAATAGATAGCTGGTTGATAACCATGTAGGATGATCCTTTTCTAACCTGATGGCCCATCAAATTTATATTCACCTATTTTACATACCTCAACCCCTATAGGCACGAGGCAGAGTGTGAGCCAAAGGTCACTGATCTCAGTAGGTGCATTTCATTCACTGAAATGGTTTTGGACATGAGTCAGAATGAGCACTGGTCCATTCTTTTGCTGATTCAGTTTCAAATATAGAATAGAAAGGCATATTAGATTACTGATTTTGAAAAGAGGGTCCTGTAGATTGTGGTTCTAATTTACTTTTTTCAAATAGGTACTCTTTTATTTTATTAAATTTTATACTCTAAACTGATTTTATACCCTAAATTTATATTTCCATAATTAACAAGCATAGACCTATATGTGATTGCTACCTATGCAATATCATACATACCCATGGCACCTGAAACAGAAATGTAAGTATAATGGGGTATGGATTTATCGACATCACAGGGAGCCATGTCATTAATGTAAGCAATATCACCACGGCTTCTACTTTTTAATCTAAAATTCAACCAGAAGCATAACAAAAGAATAACAAAATGTCATTGGGCAGCAATAGTAAGGAAGCAAACTTACTACTGTTTGGAGTAAGTTCCTGCAGAAAATAGTACTGTTTTAAATCCTACTGAATAGCTACAATATTTTTTTATTAATTACCAAATTTACAATCATAAATTGATAGTATTATTCTGTGACATTACAGTATTAAACACCATGTTCTAATAGAATAGACATTTTGACTATATAGTCCAGTTCTATTGTTCATATAACTTGTGGTATGCAAACATGCTGAGGATTTTTTTTGCATATTGCCTCAGAATTTAAAATACAGTCAAACAATGGAATCTATTTTTAAGGTTCAATAATATGTGGTTTGGGCCCCTGGCAATTTGGTAGAATTGCACTAGATCAGATATATCTTTTCCTTCAATAAAAAAGAACACTTAGATAAATCTGAAACCAGAAACCTGTGAGTACTTTGGTCTCTCAAATGGCTCCTCCCTCAATGAACTGGACTTACACATATTTATTAAACTATTTGCTTTATCACACTGCCAGCAATAACATCTTTCTTTGCACAGAAATAGACTATTACAAGTATATTATCAAATGCTACAACCTTTCACCCTAACCAAAGATGTATTAAAAATGAAACTGAAACTATGATTTATTAAAATAGTATTGCTGAATTTGTCGATAAATCTGAAGGAGGAGTCAGGTAGATATTTGGTAGAAGTAAATACCACTGATAAATAGAAAGGAAACTCCCTATGAGTGGGAAACTGGATGGGTGTCAATATCTGCGCATGAGCTGGCAAGCTGTCTTGAAAAACAGAATGAATTTCAGTAGTTCCCCTGCTAGTTCTGTAAACAATTATACAATAATTAGCCATGTATATCTGAAAAAAGGAAAATAATATATTTTCAAAGCTAAAGATCACATGGATAAGTTGATGGCTTTCTGACAGCAGATTACTAGCAACCAACAAAACTAATTTCTGGTATATGCTTAAATGCAGTTTCATCATGTTTATTCACCATACAAACATTAAAAATAATCAAAGCATGGAATATTTTGTATATGGGGAATGGGCCTTTTTCTGACCATTTATGAGCAAATGAATTCATTATGCAAATGCACAATCACATATTTGGCACAAAGAATTTACTCATTTCCTTAGCTTGTCACATTGTGCAATTTGTTTTTCAATGCAGACTTCTGCTTGTTATTAATAATAAATAAATCAAAAGTTCTGTTTTGTGAACGTCTCGCAGCTGGCCCTTCATAAATCTAAAATGCCAATAACTATCAAGTACTGCAGATACGCCTTAGTGGGAACATTCCAACTGTTTTGGTCATACTGTAATTTTTGTTTCAGAAATATGGTTTTAATAGGGTTTTACTAGAGAAAATGTTCAGTGGAAATGCTTAAGTTTTTTAAAACTCAGGCTTGATATTATAAAGCAAATGTGGGAAAATAGGTGGAATCTATGTTGTTAAACACTCCCCATAAAGTTCACAGTCTTGAGAAAATTTCTAGCACTGCAAAAATATCCTCACAAGTGAAATAATATTTCTTTGTTCCGTGTTAATCAAAAAGCTCCGAGGGAGCCATTTTTATAGATGAGCTGGGGGGGAAAGATCTTTGAAAACACCAGCCACTCCATAAATCAGACAATGCTATGGTATTTCGGAGAATAGTCACCCTAATTGCTAGCATGTTAGAGAAAAGGAGGTAGAGGTCTTCTAAAGGTTGCATGGGCCCATCTTTACATTTTCTTGGATCTTGTCTAATAAACTTCACAGATGCCTACTTTCAAAATGTGAATTTTGGCTCTTCAGAACATTCTCCACTGACTGAAATATAAAGCTATCTTTTTGCTTGGGAATCTTTTTTCTTATCATAAAATCTTAAAACATAAAGTTGGAAGGAAAACTAAAAGGTGGTTCATTAAGCTCTCTACCTCCACCAAGCAGGATCAAAGTGCATGTCAGATGTTCATGGCAAATAGATACTTCTTTAACTTGACTGTTCAGGCCCTTAGTAATGAAAGCCTTTTCCGAGAATCTATCCCAGTACTTATTTAACCTTATGAGTAGCCATCACATTTTGCTAAAATCTAACAGAAATCTTTCATGGCACAATTAATTAATTTCTTCTTGTGTTACCCAGCTTTAGTGGAAACATTTTACTTATGTGAAGGCTTAACTTGTCTCCTCTAGATTCAACAATGTTTTCCCAGTTTCACAGGTTCTGATAATTTCAGCTGCTCAGCCACTGACTACTGTCTCCAAGAGCCAATCCCTGCAGAAAGAGGAGTGTCCCAAGGCTGACCCCACAAAGCAGCTCCAAGGCTCTCCCAACTCTGAGTAGAAGCTGTTGCACGCCCTGTCACACCTCCAGCACTCCCCACTGACAAATCTCAGTGTGACATTAGCGTGAACCAGGCTCATCTGTGGTCACTGCCAGCCAAACTGACCCCTTCCAAGAGCCAGTGGTTCTGTCCTGTGCTCGAGGGGCAACACCATGATCCTCCCCCCATGACAGTGCTTATCTCAAAGTCCAACCCTGCCTGAAAGCACTTGCTGACTCTCCCAGGAGGATGCTGCTTACAAAGATAATGAGAACACTCCCCAACCAACTATCCAGATAGATAATTAAAAGGGTTGATAGTGGATTGCACAAAACTGCTGAGTACAGTCTGAGTCCGAATTCATCCTCTAGTGATTCATCTTATGTCTAGACTGTATCTCCTTTGCTTATAAAAATATCTACAGCCCTAATGTAACAATATGCAATAACTTTTCTCTACTGACAAGGGGTATTAGCCAGTCCTGAGTGGAAATTAATTAGATTTAATGTATTTTTGACAGGTCTGTATTAACTATAACATACCTCCTTTTGTTACTCTCCTTTTTCAAAGTATCTACAAATACTTAGCTTAATTTTTAGTTCCAGTATTTTTCCATGCATTGAAGCAAAGCTGACTCATCAATAACAACTCTTTTTCAGTCCATTTAAAGGGAGACACTAGCTTTATCATTTTCATAGAATATGCTGAGTTGGCAGGGATGCATCAGGATCATCAAGTCCAACTGCACAGGACCATCCCCAGGAGTCACACCATGTGCCTGAGAGCACTGTATAAACACTTTTTGAACTCAGACAGGCTTGGCACTGTGACCTCTTCCCCGGGGAGCCTGTTCCAGTGCCCTGCTATCCTCTGCATGAAGGCCTTCTCCTGATATCTAGCCTAAATCTCCCCTGACTCAGCATCACACCATTTCCTAGACTCCTGGCACTTGTGACAGGGGAGGAGAGATCCTGCTGGAGTAATATCCAATGCCCTTGATTAAAAAAAAAAAAAAAAAAAATCCACAGTTTTTCTGCTAGGCAAATTGCAAGTATTAGCAAATCCTCTGCTTGAATCTCTTAGAGTATGTCAATTAACTCTTCCTGTTCTGTTAGATCATGTCAAAAAGAAAATATTTAATCTTTCATTTTAATCAGAATTAGATATATGGGCATAATTCTATATATTCTACATAGCTACACATTAATAAATTATTTTTTAAAGAGAGTTTAAAAGGTAAAACAATGATAATAATTATGCTTTAGGAGTTCCCAGGTAAAATGAAATTAAGAAAGAATATTGCAAAAGAGGAATCAATTTGTAAGATAAAAGAAGAAAACAGGAAAAAAAAATCAGCATTAAAAAAAGGCAAAAAAATCCCCCAGCAAACCCAAAGCAAACAACAGCAAAAAAACCAACCAAAGACAAAAACAGATGCGAGTAAGTAGAACAAGCAAACTGTTATTTAATCTGGATTTAAAATGTCTCTTCAACTTAATCATATTCAAGATTTATTCTTTAGGGTAAAACTACTAAGAAAAATGTTCCAAACCATATTAAAAATAATTTTAACAACTTCAAAAGTATTTAATTTCTGTTTTGCAGCTTTTGCTAGTACATTATTTATCATTTGGATCACAGTAAGACAAATTCCCCAAATTAGCACAGCTTCACCAAAACAGAGAAGAAAAACAAAGAAATTTTTAAAGATACCAAGGTCACTCTTCCTTGTGTTCCTTAGCCACACACTGCTTCTGAATCCCTTACACCAGCAGAGCTGACAGAATTATTCTGCTTAGCTTCTCATTAAGCAAAGGACAACTATTGGTTTACAAGACTTTTTTTTCTACTGGAGAACCAAGCCCTGTGTTTGTTACTTCTTTCTTTGCTGCAGCAATATTTTAAATAAAGGGAATTTTTATCTGAAATGAAGGAGGCAGTCCAATTTACACTTGAAATAGGACATGCAATGAAAACTTGACATACATATGTAAATATAATTATGCATAAAAAAACTCCAATTCTTTTCTGTATTTCAGGCATCACATATTGTGATATCATCATATACTCTTTTTGTGGAAAGCTTCCTATAGTTCCACAAAACATTACTCATACATTTACCTTATAATCTGCAATGTTTTTAAGGGTTGGTGGGTGCGGGGCATTTTGTCACATCCCACCTGTTTCGTGGAAATTTCCATTAGTCCTGAAATAGTGTTTTGTTTTCTAGAGTCCAACAGACATTGCACTTGGCAGGTCTTTAATGACCTTGCTGTTGATACTTTGAAGATCCTCCGATGACTTCTGCAGACTGTCTCTGTATCCCAGAGGCAATGGAATGGAGCATCCTCTCTGGGAGGTGCTCTGACAGTACTGTACCATCCTCACTGCTCAATACAGCAGCACCAAGCAGAGCAGAGTCTTATACCAGATTCTTTTTCTCTTAGTTTTACTTACTTTATAAATCAGCAAGACAAGACAGAATCCAGCTCTTTAAAAGACCACTTAAGAAAACATCGAAGAGTAATTGGAAAATAGAGATTATGAAGTTAAACTGAAGTTCTCCTAGATCACATCTGCCAATCTGATAAACCGTCATGGTTCCTCCCCTGCCACCAACAAATGTGAAAATAATGTCCACAGAGAACAATTTGTCTTGCTGTGATGAGAAAACTGATCAGCAAGTGCCCAGTAAAATTAAGAACACAAGTGAGATTTTTCAAGAAAGAAGTAAATAAAGCAATAGAGAGGATATGAAGTTGCTGACAGTGAATTTTTTCATCCAGCACTCCTTTTGGTTGAGCCAAAAAGCTATTTGTGGAAAAATAAAAATGCATAAAGCCAAGTAATAAGTGTCATGTCATGGTGCTGCTAGACTGCTTTTTTGTGTGAAGTAAAATCCTTTGCAAATGTTAGTTACAGTTCAGGAATCCTTTACTAAAATTTTATTTTTAAACAAACTCTAGGAAGGGATGAATACTGTGACACAAGTAAAACAATAAAAGGTCATACAGCAAGCCAAGTAAAGTGGCTGGTCACTCAGTCAGTTCCCCTGGTCCTGAATTACACAGAGGCTTCCCCAAAATGTCTCAGAGTGATACCAACAGGAGTATAACAAAGGAGAAAAACTAAAAGGAACTTCTCAGTCCTCATTTCTACCAAGCTTCTCCACTTCGTCATTTTGCAGAGGACTTTGGCAATGCTTATTTTATCAATTCTTACGCATTCACATTCTCCCTTCTCTATTTTCCATCTGTACCACCTTCAATATTCAGATTCAATACTGAGGACTCACAGAGGAGATAGGAGAGAAATCTTTGGGGGTATTGCCAGCAGCTTTTCAGATAGATGTTAACACAGTACTTGGGAGACTACTTGCAAACTGAATGTTATGGAGATTATAAAAAGATAGAAATGGTGAAATTAATCTAATGTACACTGAAAGAAAAAACATTCACATTTACCAACAGAACTTCACTTAGCAACTTTCTGACATTACCTTACTCATTAAGGCAAATTTGTGATTGGGTGTTCTGCAAGTGGAATAGCTTGCTGCTAAGATAGGGGAGCTAGGACACCGGTCATCATGGCAGCAGTTTCCACGGCAGCAGTCACCATGCCACTCGTGCACAGAGCCAGCGCCAGCTGGGAAGAGCACGCTGTGTGCTGCACAGTGCTGGCTTGCTCAGAGCTTGACACCTCATCCTTGCACAAAGGGAGATGCTGGAAGTGAACTGGGAGCTGTGCACAGCCAGCCAGACTGAACCCCCAGTCATTACAGAGAACAGAGCACTGCCCCAGGATACTGCCCAGCGTTGTGAACACCTGATTCAGCATAGGAGATCTATATGCCAGACAGAGGACCTGCCATGAAGCTATATGGGCTTTGGGGTGCTTAGAGTGGCCAATCAACACATCCTAACTCATATACTCCCAAATACAAACCAAAATGCACAGAGAGGATGACCAGAAAATTCCCTATGAGAGGATATGTTTGATCCAAACAAAAAATATAACACATATTTATACCATTAGATCCAAAGAAGTTGGAGATTAAATTGCATTAAAGTCATATGAACTAACATATTGGAAACATTGTAAAGAAACCCCAAAACTCTGTGACAGCAACATTTTACAATCAATTTAAGGTAACAAAAACTGTTGTGACTTTACATAGTAAGCATAGTGAGGCAAACAAATGCTTTGAGTGCTATCAGATGCACTTTATAAACACTCTCCAATTTCAGATTCTCCTTAGCTGGGTGCCGAAGGGAGACAAATCACTTTGCTGCTACAAACTTTTGATGAAACTTTGTTCCTGTACTCCAGCTTAACTAACAAGATACACAGCCTGTGATTACAAATCTTCTTACTGGAATGACTCACACCACAGTTCCTCAAAGCCTATTATACCCCCACAGTCTGTGACAAAGAGTCAGATAAAAATAGAACAACTATTCTGTATTCCTTTAAATATAATTGCTTGGGTTTTTTAAGGATCAGTGTACATTTGGGTGTGTCTGGAAACTCAGTTTTGGAGGAGGGAGTTCGAGACAGAGATAGAAACAAATTTCTGGTGCACACATACACTGGTATATACGATCTGTGTCAGTGTTTTCACCAGAACCATTGGAGTGCAGACAGACATTGCACAGCATTAAGAATTATGTTAGTGATGGAAAATCACTAGAAGCTAATCATCTTTTAGAGTAGGTGGAAACTCCTACATCTGAACTGCATTAAGTAGGATGGGATGGACCTCCACAATCTGCTCAAGCCTAGTCCTTGGGAACTCTCTTCTATCCCCTTTTATAGGAGCTGAAAATTGATGGGCTAATTTCTCTAAGGACATAAGCAGAAACTGTTCTCTACTTCCATCAAGATTTTAACAAATGAATGTGTGTTACATTTTTGAAAAGAAAAACAAAAACCACAAACCAACAACTAATCATCACATTTAGATTAGAAAATATTTAAATGAATGTTTATAGTTTATTAACTGTTACAAGGACATAGTTTTCTATTTATTAAGTGCTAGACTTGTACACATACAGAGATTTGGCAGTCATGAGGAGCAATCATTTCCCTTTTCTCCCCATTTCTGGTCCTGACATGTTGAGGTGCTGAATGCTCATGCATCCTGTGGAATGCTTGAACTAACTTGCATAATTAAGATTCTTTCAGGATCAGACTGAATGACAATTGCCAAGTAATCTTCCCATCTTACTCTCCTTAGTTCCTATGAAGCTGCAGGGCTGCTCCACGGAGCCTATTTCACCCCAGCAGCCACACACCAGATTCCTGACTTGCAGTGCAACCTTGGGCTGTGCCGGTGCCTCCTGCCTGCTGCACCCTGCTGGTCTGACAGCCCATGGATTAGGAGCCCTTCTCAACAGCCAGACTCCTGCACTCATCTTCCTCTCCACACAGAGGGAGGAAAAAGGTTGCATTGTCCCATTTGGTACCTCAATAGATGATGAGGTAGGGTTTCAAATCCCTCCCACTGCAAGTTATCAGAGAAGGTATTTAAATAAATATTAAAAAAAAACAAGCAAATAGTCTCACTAATGCACTGCAGAAAGCCTGCTTGTTATTTTTGTTTCTTTAAAGCTTACTTTCAAATTAAGTGAAGGGAGGGCACTCCAGGCTTTATTATTCCCTGCCCCAGAAGCATCAGTGTAGGGAAATCAGCTTTCCTGCCAGAAAACAACAAAAAACCTGTAAGACAAAGAAGTGGAAAAATACACTACAAAGGAATATATGAAATGTTTCCTATAATGCATAGAAAATCAAACATGACAGTATCTAGTCAGATCATGACTTCTCTCTTTGTGAAGTAGCACCCTTTAACATCAAGGGGCAGGAGTGCCTGAGTTGGGATTTAGAAGGGGAGGCAGAGTCTGTTGTGTGACAGGAAAAGAATCATCCTGGCTTCCTTAGAGGCCATCTTTACTGAGCTTTTTATCAACAGGCTACATTCTAAAAATAATGCAGCATGTAGGATTGCTATTAGAGAAAGGTAGAAAATAACCCTGACATTAGCATATCCTGCTCATTCCTAGATCTGCTAAATTTATTGTGTCATTGGACACATTGAGATCTTTCAATTAATCAGCAAAACACTGAGAATGTGATAGTAATTATCAACAACCTTAATGACTTCAGTGCTGAGTTTCCTGGGCTGTTTTGATTTTGATTTTTTTTCCAGTCCGCAGACATCTTTAAATAAAATCAAATCCATAAGGCACGGAAAGAGATGGCAAAGAGTTTGCGCCTCAGGCACAGAGATATTTTCTTAGATACAAAAAATTTACAGACAAACTGACATTTTTGTTTAAAAGCTACACAACTTCAGACTCCACCCATTTCTTTTGGAGTTTGCAATACATGCTAATTCAAATCCAGAGTAGGCAGACAACCACACAGATGTGCTTGTGAGAATGGGAGAAAACCCCAGACAAATCAGCTACAAAGAAATGTAGACTTCAAGCAATTCCAGAACAGCTAGTCACAGACTCTTCAAACCCTGCCTTCACTGAAGGTTTACTTTTCAGTCTACTTTGTTTTAAAATACATACATACACATATATATACACAGAGAGGGAGCGACAGAGTTGTAAATAGAAACAATCCTGGCAACATGCTGTGAAATGATCCTTGGATTTCGGAACGTGAGGCTGATCATTCAATTAAATCGACTGAGAAATGCAGGGATATTGTATCAGTTCTGCATGAAAACCATAATTTATGATAGATGTGATTCTCCAACTGGATATCTAGGTTGACTCTAAAGGGGGAGGCACTTAGAGGATGTTTTTAAGCACAGTATTAGAATAATTTTCTGATTATACTTTTGTTAGGGTTTTTTTCTTTTGTATCTTTTCAAGATCAAACTCATTCAGATAAATTTGGTTTGGTTTTTTTTTTTTATTTTTTTTGCATGTAGGGCATAGTTTTAAACAATATATCTTTATAGGTGAAAAACAGACCTGCAATATGCTTTAGGCTGAAATTTGGTTTGTTTTGCGTTATTAAGTTCTAGTTGTAACAAAGATGGCTTTAAAGGGTTGCTTGCCCTGAATGTGAAAGATTCTTAAAAAAGTTAAAAGAAATTTTTGTTGTAATACCCAGTTCCTGCTGTGAAGGATCCACAAAACACACAGTGCAAGACTGACATAGATGAAATCTGTCTAAAAAAGCATATTTCAGCCAATGAGCCCTTCATGTTCCATGAGCTTGAAATGTTCTAAATACAGCATTCACTACTCTCGATCTGCAGAGCAATTTATCCAAGGAGCAGAGGATCTAAGTCTTGAGAAGAGTCTATTTTTTATTCACTTGTCTGAGTTTTAGAAGTCAGTTTGTTGTTAATGATTATTTTTTTCTTATCACAGTCACAGAGAAAAAACATTTGAATGCAAAAATAATCCCAATGCTGAATGGCAAATTGCCCATAAATGCAAGTGAAAAATAGACAAGGTCTTGCAAGTAGTTTCCATGGAATCAGTGAAAACTACTGATGTAGAAAATAAAATTCTGTTCCAAAAAGTAAAGTAATTTTACCCAAGGGTATTGAAGACTTTGCTCATGAGAAAGAGCATCAGGAGGTGGTAACCACACCGTTCTAGGAAGTCCTGAGTAAGGACATATTATCAAGTGGTAAGGCTGGGGGAGATAGAAATGTTTCAGGTTGTATTGGCTTTTGATTCCCATGAATCACCAAGGAGCTGATTTGTTATCAGCAATAACAGCCTCTGTCCCTAAGAGAGGGGGTCGACACAGGAAGCATATGCTCCAGGCTATTTATGAGGATGTTGCCAGAAACGGGTGTAACATTTTGAACATGGTGACCTGCACTTTGAGATTGTAATTGCATGTGAAGTCATAAACTAGGCAGAAAGGACATATAAGAGGGACATGGAAAGGAAATATAATGAAAACTATTAATACGTGATAGTTTCCAACCCATTATTTTCTCAGGAAAAGAATAAAACAGCATAGTGCAGAGCTCTTGGACTCCACCTTTTAGTTCCTTTGGTCAGGAACAACTATATTCAGCTCAAGTTTCTGTTTTATCTGTGGCAATGACAAACATCTCTAGCAGCAGAGTTACTTGCTCCTAGAGATAGCTGTGTATCTCTGGCAATGACTGGGGGATGACTGGGATACCACCCTGCACTGGTGGGTTCTGTGTCAAAAGGGGCAGCCAACGCTTGCCTTCAGATACCTAGAGACCCTACATCCATTTCTAAGACCACTCAGAACAAACTGTCAGGGAATATGTGTCAATTTCTGCGTAAGGTAGGGAATAATCTTCAATAACTTAGGAGAGTAAGCAGATGTAAGGTGGCAGATGCAATACCATTTAAGATTCACCTCACATTCTCCTCAGCTACATCAGACATACATGTGATTTTAGTACAATATTTACTAGCCATTTCCTTTGTCTTCACTCTGATGAACCCCAGATCTACTACTTCCCTTGCTCCAGGGGTCACTAGAGCTGTGGATGGGTATTCAATGCCTGTGACTACAGTTTCTCTGGGTTTATTTTCTGTATTACCCTGCTATCTATATCCAAGTAATAGAGCTGACTATTAGATAGAGTTATTAGAGTTGTATTAGATAGAGTTTGTAATGACAGATAGGCTTCAACATCCAAATTCTAACATTTAGGTCCTTGAAGAAAACATCATTTTTTATTTGTCTTGCAGATCAGCAGTAAGTGATGTAAAATAAAATAATAAAAGAAGGCTGGATAGAAGAACCTGAAAGAGTCTAATCTATGAAAGAATGAGAAACATTTTAATAAACCTATGGAAATTTCTGGATGACTGTGCCACATTTAAAGTGCTCATTAGAAAGACATGGAATTCTCATTCATACAACTTTCCCTATAAAACTTATCCTACTAAAATTGCCTTGATGTACCAGTAACAAATCCAAAAGCTGTTACACAGCATAAATGGCTGAGTGTTTTTAACCAGATTGGATGATCAGCTGTCACTGCTGTCTGATCATATGGACTTCTGCATAGGAAAGCATTTTTTCTGGGCCCAAATGCATTAAGCTAGAATTTCACCACAAACAGCATTGATGTGGTGTTTAGCAAGGGGGAGTTCTTTGTTAAGACCTTCATTCCTGTTACTTACTATGGAAGAAACAGATGGAATTCAATTTTTTCCCAACTGTCAAGAACGATGAATATCTTTTCAGTTAATGCTGAGGGAGTACAAAGGTGTGACAAAACAGTCTGAAGACCAAAATATAAAATGTAATTCAATAATCAGGATAAATACAACCTTCTTCTGATTTATTGACTTGCCCCATGACTTCCTTACACATAGCAGGCCACCAGCTTGCAAAAACCC
Source organism: Vidua chalybeata (assembly GCF_026979565.1). NCBI lineage: Eukaryota > Metazoa > Chordata > Aves > Passeriformes > Viduidae > Vidua > Vidua chalybeata. Next base: position 45,947,374 of record NC_071533.1, read on the forward strand.
AGTTTTAGACCTTTACTGCTATAGGCATTGTGGCATAATAATTTTAATCCACTTTAAAGCCTGAATTCAAAGCCACTGAAAACAATGAGCACAGCTCCTTTGATTCATTTGTCCCAAAGAATTTGATCTTCATGTATTTTCTATTCTCACAGATGGTCTTTGGTTTTAACCTCAGTTTTCTTAATCTTTATACTGTTTTGCCACAATCAGTTTTTCTTCCAAGCCTTTCCTCTAACTGAAGATACAAGCTTTCTTTTTTACTTCTAATGGTTGAAACTTGTTCCTCATAGTTATTATAATTATTTGGGGAGGATGGGGTGGAATTGTAGCTTCTGGTATGGTCAAAGTAGATACAACACAACTGGATGCATTTCATATTACCAGTGAGAGCCATCTGCATTAAACGTGGTCTATGTTTTCAGTCATTTAAAAGGGGAGGTGGACAGAATAAGCTAAAAAATATGCTCATAGTCTGTTTTCTCAATGCTGAATCTTTCTCTGAAGCCACTTGGAAGTTTGCCACTGATTTAAACAGGAGACTGATAGGGCTCTAAATTCCCTTTTCTGAGATGTGCCCCCATTTTCTAAACAACACTCTGAATATTTTCCAATATTCTCTTCTTCCATTCTAGAATAGAACATAAATCAGAGAACTTTCTCTTTGTTGTTTGTCCCATGTTTTCCTGGAAAATTCATAGCGGGGATTTAAAAGAAGAGGATCAGCAATACATGCAAAATGTGTATACACATTTTTCTTTTGAACTCACATCTAAGGTGGTCTTCAGTGCTCTATGATTTTTCCTATTGTATGCAGAGTGGTTCATTTGGATTTTGGCACTGCTCAATATTTTCCTGCTGTTTGAAATGAAAAAGAAGTGAGTGTGAAGAGGCTGATGTAGACTGGCTCCATCTGCACTTCCTCACTGGCTCCCAGGCTGTCAGAAAGTCAAGGGCAACTACAGTCCCCTTGTTCCAGCATCACTTACTCTTAACAAGGCATTGTTCCTAAACACTATTATTGTTTCAGGTTGTCACTTAAAGGAGATGTTACATGTACAGTTACTTCAGAAATGATGGGTTGTTCTGCCCCCAAAAGCCATGTTTATAGCTTTACCCTCTGCAGAGGATGGCTGGCTGCCACTGCTGCTGGCTGCACTTGGAGGATAGCTGTGAAAAGCTCTTCTTTGACCTAGTGACTTTTAAAGTTTGTATTTCCCCTCATGCTAAGCTGTGAAGTTTGCACAGCCATATCCACCACTACAAAGAGGAATGCTAAGTTGCTTTATAAATTAAAGGATGTTTAATAGCTGAGATTTAGAGGAGACAGGAGCAGAAGTTTCTCTGAAGGTACAGAAAGGTTTCTGTTGGGAGTAGACAACAAGAGCAAAAAGGTTTTGTCAAATTGCTGTATAAATCATTAGTTAATTATAGGCCTTAATCATCTGCATATTGTAGAAAACAGCCGTGCTGCAAATCAGATCCACTCAGGCAGCTCACAGACTGGCACAGAACTGAGGACTGAATGCATAGGGAGTTCATAATCATAATAATCTCTTTAATCTGGTGGCACTGCTGCACATAATGATATTCTTAGTGCAAATCTGATGCAACTTTAATAATACTAGGGAAAACAAAATACAGATGTTCCCAAAGTAAAGGAATTGACAAACAAATGTGCAGAACATTAAAAAGTAAGATTAAAAATAATTTACCATCTGCAATAGCCTAAAAGAATAATAAATCTGACAACCTGAGCCAAACATTTAGAATGCATTTGTATATTTTCAGAACTGCTGTGCTGCTATGTAAAAAAAAAAAAAAAAAAAAAAAAAAAGGATGTCAAACTATCTTACATTCATCAACCTCCCTCATTATCCAAGCCTCTCACTGCACTTGGCTCACAGGTGCCAGACTACAGCACAAGCCAGCAGTTGGAGTCCTTCACCCAAGGACTTTCAGCTGCTGTGGAGCACCCATTACCGCAAATTTAGTTTTCCGACACTTACATTCATCCTCAGAGAAAAAAAAATGCAAATTCATATGACATGAAAGATAATAAAAAATTGCTTAAATTCAATTCCTATTCTGGGACATTCAAAAAATGCTCAAAGTACAACTTTATAAAGAAGTTCCATCTATAAATGTCTTCATTCAACATGTAGTGAGATCAGGGAGGATTCTTCCACTCATCCAAGAGGATTTTTTTTTAATAGGGACAGTCTTGTTCAGATTAAATCACTGCTGTGCAAATCTCATGCAGGTCATTATGAACAGCCTTCTCATGATGCCATTTCTTTTCTTAAGTGTTTTTTCTACTCAGCAGGGCTGTGTAGCTTATTACATGCTGGAGATATTAAATAAGGCTAAGAATTGTTTGCTCCCTAATACAGGGGTCTCTGTCACTACCAAATACAAAAGGGTAGCAATAAATAAGCAGTATCTGTGCACCACAGTCAATCAAAAAATCCCAGAGAACATTTAACTTGAATTAACTTGTGTCCACAAAAAGTAGACAAGTAAAAAGTTTGCAGCTGACCAACCTACTCATGCAACTGAGCAGTGGAAAGCTGTCAGTAAGACAAGAAAGGGCAACAGATAGCAACAAAACCTTTTTCCTTAAGTAACCACGAAGCAAGCTTCTGGAACTGTAATAGTGATAAAAAGACATAAAACTACAGCTGCCAGCCCAGCCAGCTGCTGGAAACACTCATGTGACAGCAGGGCTGTATGACAGCAACCATCTTCCTCATCACTGGGATGACTCCACTTGTCCTTGCAGTGGGCCACTTGTTCTGCATTTCTGCAGTCGTCCCGCAAAATACAGTATGCTCCAGAGCTAAGGGGAAAAAAAATGTGTGAACACATTCACTATGGTGTTTTTCCTTGGACCAGGCTTCACAAGCTCAAAAAGAGATGGATTATGGTTCCTGAATTGTTAAGGCTCCCTCTGTTGAACTCAAAGCCAGAAAACAGAGGAAAATATGTTGTATAATACAAAGAATATGGAACATTGGCTTTCCAGAATTGGATGTATCTTACACTTGGAGCTATTTCCAGGACCTGTAGCATTTCAAATGTAAAGGTACTATGCCCAAAACCCCTGTGTTCTCTGTGGCACTTGTCAACCTGATCCAGTTGATACTTTGGTCTATGCAGAAGCTGTCAGCTTTCTTTACTGAACTACCCACTTCCATCTTTCCCTGCTTTTACTGTGGCTCAACAAGCCTCTTTGTGTTTCCTGACTGCCATATCATTTTTCATCATCTATTTAGATGTTAAATGTTTTATGCTAGGAAGCATCTGTTTGCTGTAAAGAATAGCTATGAAACAAGCATCCCATCACTAACAGACATCTGATTGTTACTCAATATTAATTAGAAAGATGAAACCTTGCTTTTCTTTTATATTTTTAATAGAAAATATGTTACTAGCTTTTATTTTGGTTTGTGTTGCTTTTGTATTTTATTTTAAAGTTCTCTAATGAGAAAAATAGCACACCTTTGCAGAATGGTAGTAGAAAAGTCTCTAGAAAAGAAGCTTCTTTACCTTCTTCAAAAGCATATTTATATTCTTACACCACTGGATATTATGTATATAATATTCAGCAGGTGACAGGAAACCAAGATCAACACCTAACATCGAACTGCTTTGTGAACACTTCCTCTTGCCTAAATGTCTTTGCATCATGTCTTAGAATCAAAAAGGCCTGATAACTGGCCTTTATAACTGAATAATTTTCAGTTATAAAGAAGCACTATATTCCTGAGGAAGTTAGGGTTTCTTTTCAGAATAAAGTAACTAGTAATGGGCAACAGGACAGATATCTGAATAGAAAGTGTCTAGAAGACTAGTAGCAGGAAGAAAAATAAGAAAGGAAAATAGGAAATATAGGGGGAGGGGTGAGAGGAAATATGTATTCTGGTCCAAACAACATGTCCCTGCAAATTTACACAGTCTAGCTGATTCACTAGAATTAGATTAACACAACATTGCTCATTTCCAAGTGCAAAATCTGCGTGCAGAAAATGCTTAATGACAATACTAAGACAAAACTTGCTGAAGCAGTTAGACACAGATGGCCAGAATAAAGTACTGAAACAACACAGGAGTCAAGTTGTATTGGGGCTGAGATGAGATTTCCCTGTGTACTGATCTGCTCTGTAGAGGACAAAGAGTGACTGTGCCTACTCTGAGAAAAAAAGGAAACATTAGAACAGCGATGTGTAGCAGATTTAGGGATGGAGATGTGCCAGAAGCAGCTTCAAAATTTGTTTCTCTTGCCAATAATGAGTAAGCAGATTGAACATTTTAACATATAGATAGCATTCTACATGTAGGTAAAAGAAGAATTTAAAAAAAAAAAAAAAAAACCTTAATCCCTGTACCAAAGACCCTGAGGACATGGAACACATCCATATGCTACCAGGTATTGCAGGATTTATACTGTCAAACCTTTGGTTTCTTTCTTTGCAAATTCTTTGCATGTCTCAAGATGCAAAGATTTGTTTTGCTCTCACTTGATATGAACAGGATTTAGGGATTGCTTTAAAATAATGAATATTGTGAAGGAAGGGTGGAGTTAAGCATTAGGGAAATCAAAATCATCTTCTTGGCTTTACTACAAAAAAAAAAAAATTGTATCACATTGAGGCAAGTCATTCCATTTCAGTAGATTGGTTCTTTATGTACTTAATACTGAGATTAGAATAATACTACCTTCTCCCTTCTGCTTCTTTATGACTTGTATATTTCACTCCCTTTAAGACTGCATTTTCTGCTATACTGGCTTCTCCTAGAATAAAAGATCCTACATCTAAGCTGAAGACTTTAAGAATCATAATTCTAACAAGAGGCATGTTTGTAAATCTATCATTTGCTAGTAGATTAATTGTACAGCAAAAGAAAAATAGGTCCACGTTGAGCACAATTACAACACAGAGGAGCTCATATTTATAATTTCTATACGACCACTGCTAATTCCATACAGAACTATCTGCAGTATCATCCAATAATTCCCTGAATGTAGATGTTACATGTTAATCCTTACAGCAGGACAGAATGAGGCATTGTAGGTAATATGAAGCAAAAATGGTTTTGGATCATACACATTCATACTAAAGATTTAAATTGTTGCCTGAAATCAAGGTTTCCCTGACATAAATCTTGAATACAAGGTACAATTACTGCTACTTCAGAGCAACAGGTATCACCCTTTAATGCCATTTTAGGGTATTGGATGCCGTTTTTCAACTGTGATCAGCGAAATAAGGTCCGAGGCAGACAGAGAAGGAACAGCACATTTACTTCCAAATGGAGAAGTAGAGACAAGACAAAGTGTTTGAGCAGCATTTTCTAAATAGCAGACTGTTACACCTGCCATCAGCACATTTTCCAATGTCCTCCTGAACAAGGGAAGACAGTACATTGTCCCAAATTACTTAACACACTTTATGCCAGAAGCACCTTAATTAAGCCATTTTTAAATGAGTGGCACATCAGTGTTTAACCTTTTTATTTACTGGAGAGAGGAAACTACTTTGGTTCCATACACATAGGCATCAATATCCAGGTGATATTTTAGAAGTTTCAAATTAGACAAACTTTCTGAAGCTTCCTTGTCAGTTTTGTTGAGAAGTTATTCAGAAATATTTTAAAGTGTTACTCAAAAATCCCATGAAAGTCACTGCTTCACTACATTCCAAAGACTTTTCCCTCCCAACACTAAATTAAAACCTATATTCGCATACCTATTCTGCATGATGCAGATTAATGATATTTCATCACAGGAACTTTCATAAGTTAAGTTCTACAGACCTATAGATTTAAATCAGACACAGATAAAATGAAACATGGTATTAAACTCATAATCCATACTTGATTGGATTTAGCAGAATTTTGCATCTGTCTTAGTCATCATGCTGAGCTTTCTAGTGATAGACCATAGAACATGCTGGGGACAGTCAGCTTTGTAATCAAGCATCCAGAGACAATCTCAGACACTGACAATATGATCCAGACCTTTATGATCCATTATTTAGGTCTCATTCAAATCCCAGAAAAGTTCATAATCAGTCTCTTGTCAGTACTGGCATACACTCAGCTAACTGAAGTCTCTGTTAGCATTAATGAGGACAAGTTCTTAACAAAAGTAACAGATAGAAAAGTAGCATTTAAGGAGATTTAAAGATGGATGTACCTATCTGAACTATAGATCTATGTAGTTCATATTGAATTGGAAAAAGAGGAAAGTTCTGAGAAATTAACAGAATAAGTAAACACCAAACAGGATTTGCATTAATGAAAAAATAATCATATCTGTTAACAGGTTTGTCCTTCAAGACATTACTCTACACCAGTGCCCACTTTCTCACAAACTCAGTGCTCTGCTTGGCTACCAGCAGATCCTCCCATGCCCAGAGCTCTTCATCTTCTTTGCAAATACAGCTTCAACAGGCTTCATGTAGGCACTGCTTATGTCCTTTGCTTTTCATTGCTCTTTGGTTACATAAATATATGATGTCCCTGTATGAAAACAGCCTATAAAATCTATGCCTAAGATTGGGCATTTTAACAACATAAGCAATTTATGTGAATGGACCTGTAAAAGCCAGGGACAGAACAAGGCAGAAGTATATGTAATTAACACATTTTAAAGGTGATGGTAACTGAAAAATTTTGAGTTTCAATACCTAAGCCAAAAGGTACCAGTTTTCAGATGCAGAGAAATAACTGGATAGTAACTATTATAATTATACAAGCATGTATAATCATTGATCCTGAACACATATTAATGCAAAATATATGCACATTTGTGATTATTAATACTGTAGTTTTCTTGCTTCTCAAGATGGCTCAAGTGATTCTACTACACTGCAAGTTCTAAGACAGAAAAAAATTAAATCATAATTAAATAAACTCTACTGAAATGCCAAGGTTGTCAAAACTGCAACCTTCAAATTCTTGGTATGGTGTTTATACAAGAACCTTTCAATTGTGGTGGACCTCAGCAGAACCTGCTGCTTACGACAGCTGCTGCAGCCACCAAGTCCTTCCTAGAGCTGCTAACAGAGATAACAGATATTCTGCCTGATGCATGCTTGCCTGCAAACCAAGAGCAGCCAGTCAGGAAAGCCCAGTGGCCACCTCTCTGATAAAGGGGAGGGAAGCCAGGGCTGCTGGTAGCATCCCAGACAGCAGTGTTTGGCTGTGACAGCAACTGAGCTGCACAGGAAAGTTCTTCCCACATATATTCTGAAAAAAGATTTATGGAGTAGGCCTGGCATCCACTGACTGCTCTGATGGAGAGCAAAGCCAGGTACCAGAGACAGAAAGTTATGTTGCCTGAAATAACTGTTAGAAAATTCAGCTGCATTAGTCCCTCTCAATGATTCATTCAGTAATGGTGCTGGATTCGCCCTTGCATACAAACATCCGGTAACTGACTTGGAACAAAAAGTTACTATGGCACAGATTATTTTTATTATAAGGCCTTTATTCTAAGTCCAAACTATTAGGTACAGCCCATGAAAATAACTCTGGGAACTGCTGCTCAGCATTAAAAATCCATTCATTAAAAATTTCTTGTTTCCTATGTCCAAGCACTTCTCAAACATAATTATAAACAGTTCATAGCACTGTGACTGCAGACAATTGAATTTTAGAAGTAAACTAATCCAAGACCTTTTCTGGTCATGGATCACTGAATCCAGAATCATGCAATCCAATAAAGAAAATGGTATATACCATTGAATGTGACTATACCACATAATAAAGACCACACCACTTTCTCCACTATTCGTAAAGCATTCCTTTAAGTAGTCCAGTAGTACAGTTTAAGTAGTCCCATGTCTCAAGATAACATCAAGCAGCTTGTTTCATAATCCCTTAATCAGAATACTTTTTATTTCCATTTTTTCTGTGATGCAGATTTTTCCACTGAAAAAAACAGATTAGAGTGATAATTTAAGTACAGATCAAGTTGGCTTCTTTTGAACCTGTTTTTGAGATTTCCTCCCTTCTGCAAAATGTACATAGCTTATTTACAGCCAGGTACTCTCAGACATAGTTCAAAGGCTAAAAATATTTTGAAGACATATTCACCAATATGTGGCAAATTGAACAGCTTAGACACGCTCTCTAAATAGACTGAGAGAACTGTGGTTTGAGCATGAAAACTGAAGTTATTCTCCTACTGAAATGGTAGCATTCAAAATAGATATCTTGTAGTGAGCCCTACCAACCCTGTTTACTTGTCCTTCAGTCAACTTTAAAAGATCATTTTTAGAGGAAAGAGAATTAACAAATTTAAGGACACAAATAGGCTGAAAAGAAAAAATCAAGAGTGTACATCTGTCTGATGAGCTATTCTTCCCAAAGGAGGTAGAAGTGACTACTGTCTCACATTCGTCATTGCTAGAAGCATCTACAGAGAATAACTGAGGGTTTTTCTAAATCATCACTGTCAACCAACAAATAACAGACATACTGTTCTGAGCCATGGTAATTCACAAGAGTTAACATTTGGAGATCTATTTAGGTCAATGCAGAGGACAGATCAGGAATTTTTTTTAAGCAGTTCTACCTTTGTTTGTAGTTGCATTGAGTTGGTCAATAAGATAGAATAAGATTATTATTAATAAATCACTGTTCTCTGTTGGCTGGCTCCTGACAAGCTTGCATTGTTCAGCATTGCTGTTGTCCAAGTTCCCATATTTTCATTATTATTTTGCCCCTCCACAATCTTTTTTTTTTTTTTTTTTTTCTGGATACCCTGGGAAATGTCTGGATTCTGGATGATTAAAGTTAATGGGATCTTTGCCATCAGCTTCACTAAATATGGGATAATAGTCTTTGCCAAATTCCATAAAGCTTCTAGTAAGCCGCAACACCTGTTTTCCTTCTCCTCCCATGCCCCATTTCTCTTCATTGCACATTTTTTCTCTGCTCTGACACTTATTAATCCATGCACTCTATCCAATCAATCACATTCATCTTTCTTCACCAGTTATGTTGTTGTAGCTCCGTGGCTGAAATTACTAGGGCAGCGTGAACTCACTTCTAAAAGTGCTACTTTTCATATTGCCAAAATAATGTCAGCGTATCACAGAACACCAGTCTAAAATGGTATGCAATACCTTTTCATGCATCTTGATCTGATTTTAATTTAACTTTCAGTCCCACTTGGAAAATCACCACCCTATACATTTATTTCTAAAATGTTCTTATACCCAAGTGTTAAATCTTTGCAATTGTTCAGCGTGTGGCATTCCAGTCTCCCCTTCCTAGCAAATGTAATGAATGTACTTTACTATCTCTGCCAAAATGTTTCAACATTTAAACTTTAGCAGTTCTTCATTCTTTATGTTAAAACCCTTCCTGGAATTTTTAGTTTAACTCCTCTTGAGCTTAATTAAAGACATGTCTTCTAAAAACACCTATTGAGACAAGCAGAACAAGTGGAACTGTCTGAGGAAAGCACAGAGCCTCAGTTTTAGCATAACAGTGACTAAGCAGAGCGGAAGCAAAGGCGATCATTTGGGAACGATCACTTGGGTCAACAGTCTCAAATACGGATTAATCATGGGGGGAAGGAACAAAAAAAAATAGAGTACTTTGGGAACAGTTGGTTTCTTATTGAAGCAAGACCTACTGCCCTGTCTCTTTAGCATATTGTCTCATTTGTTAAGACCTTTCACTAGCTGTGTGAATGTAATCCACTACTTCATCTCCAAAATGTGCGACAGGCCAAGCAGCAGGTGAAGGATATCCTTTATTCAGTTCTGTCTGACTTTGACTTTATTAGAGTGATACATCATTCAGGATTCAAATAAATGTCTACCCCAAGAGACTTATTGTATGGCTCGATATTTACTCTAAGTGTTCTTTGAATTTGCTGTCTACAGAAACAAAGTGCAATGCCATTATCAGAAAATTAATTTTCTTCTACTGGAGCTCTGTGAAAGCCTGGCTTCTACTCCTGGTAGTTTATAAGATGCAGGTTTTTTATCCTCCCATATTTTTCTTGGGAAAAATGAGCGGCTACAGTACTAAGTAAAGAGCAAAATATTGTATGTTCATTCAAAATCTAGCTAAGCAACACACAGAGTTCAGAGTGCAACTGCTAAATGCCTATAGCTCACTCCCTGCTTTTATGAGAAGTTAGAACACTGCCTAAGGGAGGCAATGACATAGAATATTTCATAATAGTACAATTGGAGCTGATGTTTACATCTTTATCATTAACTCCCAAATACAGAATCAATCAGCTTAATCCAATCCAACATCAGCACCAGGTTACTGGGGTGTCTGGTAAAGTAACCTGAACTGATATGTCAAAGAAATCACAATTCAACCTTGTTGCTTTCAGTGTACCATACTTAATTTTTAATCATTATTGCTCCTTCTTTTGATGATAACACTCAATATTACAAGAATCAAAGTAGCTTTAAAATACTTGAACCAGAGCCCAAGGTTCAAACTGCAGTATCCATGCAAACAGAAAACCAGGTAGGGAGATTCTTTTCAATTTCCAGGTAGATGTAACTAAGTATGGAAGCACCTCTCTTAAATGCAAAAAAGAAAATTTTCTCCTGAGCAGCACAAGCACACTAGAGACAGAAAAGAAATAGTACTGCTTCCACAGCCATCCCCATCACCACTCACTGGCTGCCAGAGCTGCTATTCATCCCCCAATATATAGATAGGGGCAAGGTTCACTGCAGATGCCCTGATGTGACTACATGCGTTATTCTGTGGTTTTTTTTTTTTTAATTATTTCCTTATCTTACTTCTATCAGCAATTCTTCTTTTCAGTCCTCTCTTAGGCCTTGATTATTTTCACTAACCAATATGCCTAAAATTGAATAGTAGTTTAAGCTCTTGGGAAATTTAGAAGTTAGTAGTATTCAAGTTATTTTATGGGTGCAGAGAGTAGGAACCATGTTTTTACTGTATTGTTTCATCCAAATAATTCCTTTATTAAAAAAATATATATTTTTAGGTATTTTCCCCCTATTTATAAGTTGAGGGGGAAAAGTCAGTACTCCAAATGTTAAACAACTTTCTTAGCTTTTTTTCCCCCCCTTTTTTTTTTAACAATTCAAAAATATTCAGATTTAGATGTTTTAAACCATTGAATGATCTGCTTCAGGGTAGTTTTTAATCTGGGTCACCATGCTGCAAAATATTACTTGGAATATTTCTTATCTAAGTTTTTTTCTATTTTGAAAATTTGTTCTGTACAGCAATCCACATCAGTCTAATTGATATTCTGCCAACCTCTTAATCCACATTTGTGCACACACACACTATAAACCTGTGAGTTTATGGCAGTGCAATTTACTTCAGTGTCAACTGAATTGTATAAAACCCACTTGCACATCAATGGGATCACCCATTGTGAATTGGTTTTGTGTAGACAGGGCGTAAATCACCTGATAATCTGGTGAGGATGGACTGTGTAAATAGTCCCACAAAGAGCAAATGTGCATAGATAGGGCAATAAATTGGAATGATCGATGGGACAAGCACCATGGTAAGATCAAAGACAGGAGGCTGCAGCAAGCTTTTTAATCACCAGACCTTGCACTCCCATTAACCACTTCCTGTAAACGCTCTCTCAGCACTCTGAATTGGAGATTTTCCACTTTTTTTTTTTTTTTTTTTTTTTGGCCTTACACCATTCAAGTTCAGTAGGATACAGCCTCGAGCAACATCAGAAACCAGTTGAAGTGCAAACAAGATCTGTCTGAAGAGGTGTTTGCTTGAGTTAGGCAGCTCTGCACTTTGCTACCTGAGGGCTTCCTACCCTGGCTTCCTCCCGAGTTTGTTTGCTACACCAGTCCTTCACAGAAGTTATTAGCTAAAATTGTGACTGCGTTCTTTGGGGATCAGGGTACCAGGAGCTGACACTTCCCGAACCCTCGATGCTGTACCATGCTTTGTTTCACAAACCAGCACGGCAGTTTTGCCAGAAGAGCTCAGCTCGTGCCAGAATGAGCACAAGGCTGCCCCTCTTCCCTTCATCATCTTGTCACAGCTGTGCTTACACTGCTGCTCTAATCTTGAATTTGTTGTTGGTCTAAGTTCCCAAGTTCTCTCTCTGCCTTGAAAAGCTGCTCTCCATTTTCCCTCCTCAGCTAGTACCTCCTCCACCCCTAAACTCACTACCTCTGCTGTTCCCTTCTCAGTTATCTCCTAACCTTAATGCTTCTCATACAATAATCTTGCAGTAATTGCAAATTTAAACCCATATTGTCTTTATTTCCTTCTTGAATTTGCAATATCACTGCCTTATTATCCACCAGAAACGTCTTCCTAAACCCCGAGCTCCTTTCCCACGTGCTCTCCATTATTTCATCTTCTCCAGATTTTTGTTTAATTTCTCAGCAGTGGTTGGCTGCAATAGCAACTGCTTCTTTCTCATCTAATTATTGCAATGAACCCGTACAAGATACCAGAAGACAGTTCTGAAATGCAATGAGAAATGTTTGTGTACTCTCTACTCTTTCTTCACCAGACTGAAAGTAGTTTAATTACCTAGAGCTTTACAAATACTCAAATTATCTCTTCTTCTTCCCAAATTTTCCATAATCCTACAGATGTTTCAGCTACCAGCAGGCACAAAATGTGGCTTCTTAGAGAGGGGAAAAAAAGTAAGCAAGAAAAAATTTCTCTTTTCACCTAATTCATCCATATTACATCACAACTTGATCAAAATTTAATATTTTATTGTTTATTTTTACCACCTCTAATTCCTTTCCTTTGCATTTTGATTTCCTTCCACTGACAGAATTAGCTAGCATGCTGACTGTGCCTCTTCAGAACAAGGCCAATTTAGCTTTCTGTGCAGCATAAACACAACCATTGCTTATGATGAAGGAGAGGGAATTCAGCATGCAACATAGGCATGATGTACTTTCAATAAACCTTTGTTTCTATAGATCGCTGTACTACATATACAAAAACATTCAAGAATTTTTATACTTCAGAAAAAAACCATATATTTGGATACTGGAAGAAAAGAAATATTTTCTCTGTGTTGGTGGGCAGGAGGGTATTTTTCTTTTGCTTCATCCTTTTCTCTCTTGTGTTTAAGGCATAAAGATCATCAATGAGATTAAGATAATCCTGAATGCCTCTTTCACTTTGAGAGTATAACCATTACCACCAGCAGCTCAACAAGGTGGGTGTTTTTAGGAATCGTTTTGGAAAAAAGTTCAAAACACCCCATACTTCTTCACAGCCCACGTGGTATCCTCAGGCACATTTAATGAAGTCTGGCTTCCAGATACCACGGCTTTTGATGAGCTCATTCACAAAGCAGGCTCCCTGAATAAGCCAAGACGTCAAGGCAAACGCAAATGCTTAAAGAAACAATTGCTCAACAAAGGGTTGGAAGATTTTTTCCAAAACACATAGGTCAAATAATTGGAAATGTCAACATGAAAATTATTACCACTTAGATTTTTTGGACATGTCTTGCTTTCAAGGTAATAGTTATATGGCTTTCTCTCCAGGAATTTCTGTCAGCTGCTGCATCCTGCATGCTTAAGAGTTCTGCAAAACACCATAAGTACTGTGGGCATTTCGTGCTAAATTGGTCAAGATTAGTTTTTTAACTCACTCCACAGTTAATGCATTTTAATCTAGAAAATAGAAAGTCAGATAGGAAAGCTGTGCAATCTCAACATTGTAACTAGACAAAAGATGCAGATTTGCAGTGGGAACTATCTCTACAACCATTTTCATTTGAGGAAATAGAACCTCATAATTAAATAAAAACCTTTACGGAGAAAGCTTTGAACTTAAAGGAAGGAAAATACAACCAACCCTAACACTTGATAGGCCAGTATTAATCCAACCTAAACAGAAAACAAATACATGCTACTGCAATCATCACCACAGTCTGGCTTTCTAACTTACAACAAAGAAAAGAAAGAGACAATTGACATCAGATTTGTTATGTTTCACATAAAAAACTGTAAATAACAAAAGGAAAATGAAATTTCAGCTGGAAGTTGTAAAGCACTGTATAGGCTGAGATTCTGTAAGTACCACAGAGACGGGCTGACATTCCACTGCAAAACAGTTATTTTAGCATTTCATTCATCCATGGCTTATTAGATGGTTCTTACTTTTGATTTATCTTGGGAATTTTTGATCAAGGAGAGACACATTCAAGTTTTCATTTTTATCCCAATAAGTCAGTAATTCTGGAGTCAAATCAGTTTACCAGTGAAGCAATTTTTCCCCTCTTCCTTAAGAAAACCACTTTGCAGAATTTGTTAGTAAGAACTGTGAAAATTAGTTATATAGAAGACTTATGTCTGGAGGCTAAACCAATTACACTGACCTTTCCCTCCCTACTTAATACACCTTCTTTATATGTTAAAATACAATAACATATGGAATGGCTTCTGCTCTTTTCCAACACCTGGAACTGTGCAGTAGCTTCTAAAGCAAGGAAATTTGTCTGATATCAAATATTCTGATGACATAAGATTATAGCTCCAAAATTATAAAGTGAAACAATCAGTTTCCATAGGTTGCCTTGCTTTTCTACACTCAAGAAAAGACTGGTGTTCAGTTCTGTGAAAAACTTAATTGTGTAAAATTAATCCCTTTAATATAGTCATCTTCTGCTCTATATGCAGGTATGAAGGCATCTTTTACCCAAGGCTGTTAACATTATACCCCAAAGGAAACTCTCACTCAGAAACCAAAAGGACAAACAACTTTCTGTCAAAGAGTCAAATCAAAACATAAATCACAGATGCTAAAATACATTCTCTAACCAGCTGTGGTCAAAGCAGGGATATTTTTAATATATAGATAATAGGTTTTTTAAAATTGTATTTTTAACTTGCTGAAAATATGACAGTAATAAAATGTCTCCAATGAAAGATTCCCAATGGTATGCACAGCATTAGCAAAGGAGGAATTTATTCTGTGGTCCCTTCAGCAATCAAAAACACCAAAAGGATTTCACAGAAAATTTTCAGCCGACTTTTATCTAAGGCCATGCTACCAAGCTAGGGAAGGCATTTTCCATAAATTAATGAATTAATTCAGTTTTCACTTTCTGCTTCACCTTAAAAGAAAGCCCTGAGGCAAGAAATACTGCAGCACAACACAAACTTCATGCTGGTTTGTAATAGAGGTCCCTGTTCAAGGATTGGTCCACTATCAGCCTCGACCACAAGAGGAGGCCCTTGCTGGAAAAGTGGGTAAGGAAGGAAGCATGGCACAGGAAGCTTTCATCACATAGATGAAATTAGACAACAAGAAGGAAGATGACCCATCCCTGGAAGTGTTCGGGGCTAGGTTGTATGTGGCTTGAAGCAACCTGGTCCAGTGGAAGGTGTCCCTGTCCATGGCAGGGGGTTGGAACTAGACAATCTTTAAGGCCCTTTCCAACCCAAGCCCTTTCCATCCTGTCACACCATCGTACATACCATGTATGTTGGTGTGACAGGTACAGTCAGGATAAACACAAGACAATGATTAGCTATGCATGAAATGCAGTGTTGCACATTTCTGTATTTTAATGTGTATGTTTATATTTTTCTGTCCTGTTGAGAAAACAAACAATCAATTGAACAGGGTCAAAGCATAGGTATAAAGAAATAGTAATACCAAAAAAGCAATCCCAGGATGAAAAAAATAAAATCTAAGTATTTATGTTAAGTCCCTTTAAGCCAATATATACGTTCCATATATATATCCATATATATGTATGTTCTATGCAGTGAGAACGGAGGAAGGAAAAGGTAACTAAAAAAAGCAGATGGGTGTATAGAACGGAAATAATAAGCAGAGAGAGAGGCGGGGACTTTTCTCAGGGGGAATACTAGAAGGATTAATTGGGAGATAGAAAATTAAAACCTGAAAAACAAAGTTGAGGAGCTATTTGGGATATAGACTGATATTTGACATCATGGATTCTTAAGGGTCATGTGGGATTACTGACGGTTGCCTTCTGTTACTGCAGCTCTTCATGCACAGACACCACAAATACTGAAGAAAACCACCTGGAGTGTCCCACTAATCTTTCATTGACAACATCAAGAATTTCACAAAGAAGCATTTAATTATGATTGCAAAACAAAACCAGCTGCAAAGGGGATGAATTGAATCTAAGTTTAAATTAAAAGGTCAACATGTTAGAATTGCATTATCAACTTTTTGTGTTATTATTCAAAAGCTGCAACACAATTTCCCTGTTTGATTCTTTATGATAGCAGTGCTACAAAAGAATCAATTAGAATTTCTGCTATGAGTTCAGGAGAACAGGTGTCTCTTAAATTTTATTTAAATAGTATACAATACAAACAAATAGAAACAACTGGGGGGAAAAAAAAAAAAAACCACACAAAAACAAAAACTACCCCGAACAAAAAACCCCACAAAACAGTTGAGAAAAAGTTTTTCACTATAGTACAAAGCCTTACTGAATATTCAGCACTGGTTCTAGATGAATGAGGCAATCACCTAAATATATGAAAAGCTAAAGTACAGTATCTGTTTATCCACACCTGGGCTAAATCCAGAGAGGCACAGCAAAGTCTGAGATGGAGGTGAACCTGATATATACATGCAACAGAGCTTCCTTATGTCCCAGAAACATTACCAAGCTATCACACAGGCTTTTGCTCATCGGACAAAAAAAAAAAGAGGAAATGAAAAGGGAACATCTGCAGTGTCTAAAGTATTCTAAAGGGAATATACGGGAAGGATGTTTCAAAGTTATTTGAGCTAGGGTCAAACTGGGATAGGAGATGCAAAACCTAACAAAGGTCAAACTACATACTAACAGATTTTACATTCTGAAATAATTATTAAGCTCTGTGACAAATAAATACACTTTTCTGAAAATTATTTAATGAATGAGAACAAGCAAGACACTAATTCAGTGGTCCTTTACTGATCTAAATTGGTCCTGTGTTTTACCCTGTGTTAGAATACTTGCTCACTGTAAAAGAGCTAAGGTAATGCTATTACTTTGAAAGAGCTCGTAATACCTACCTGAAAGCACTTTGTATTGAATTTGGGGATAACCTCTTTATGCAGGTATTACATTGCCATCTAGTGTATGCAGTATATATTGTAATTCTATTTCCCGGGGTTTACATCATCTAAAGAACCTGAATTTTCCCCTTAGCTGGCTTTCCTCAATGATTTTTTTCTTGAAGCAGAACAGATTTCCTCCAAGTTACTCAATCCCAAGAAATCTGGGACTGGTGTCAGTGAGAGATTCAGCACCATTTAAAAAAGCACTATTCCAGAAGCAGCCATTTGCTGAATCTCAGTGTCTTTGGCAGGTTCATCCACTGAAAGTTTTAGGAATTCGAACTATTCTCCTGCAGCAACAGGTGATTTGGATTCAATGGTCCTCCCCTGGAGGGGACGTGAACTCTCATCCCTGACAGCAGCACAACTACCCCACTGTGGAGCAATACTGGGTGGAGGAGAGGGGAAAAATCCCAGTCTTTCTGATGCCACTTTCAGTAACTAATTCAACTGTTATCAAGACAAGAACAGTGGCTAAACTGCACTGGCAAGTCCTTGGATGGCAGGGAGGCAGAGTCCACTTTGTGCAGGCAAAGGACTGCTCCACACCACAGTTGCAGGGTGTTCCTACCATGCACCCCAAGCCATGAGTCACTGCCCTAGGCAGGTGCATGGCAGTTTCCCAATCCTGCTCTAAGAGAGAAAGTTTGGGAGACTGGTGCTTCCCACAGCTCACCACTCTGTGCGAGCTATTAGCAGCTACATATCCCCCCTTTAAGCACTGTCCTTCCCTGCATTACTTGGTAATGGTTGCTTAATTCCCCAGCTGTGAGGAAGGGGAATACTGCTGGAGGCACAGCACACCCAAAATAAGAACAGAAGACATTTAGGTGCTTGTGTAAGTGGAGCTTGGCCATCTCGAAGTCTTGCAACAACTGAGTGCTGAGCGATGCCCCACCACTTTGAATACTCCAGCCTCACTCCAGTTTAAGAATCTGAGCTTTTATACCCAGACCTAGACCTCTGAAGCACATTTCCCCAGTATTTATGGTAAGATTTATCTTTTCTGGAAGAGTTCTTTCAAGACACAAACTGACTTAGGTCTGGAATGCAATGGTTAACTTATAAGACAGAGAAAGCTACAAAGGAACACGTTCCTCTGGCACAGTACATGAGAGGCCATGGCCACCAGGTTCTCCAGGAGACCACTGTCACTGAGCACTCTCACCTTCCACTCATTCCTTTCTTGGCTACCATATGCTGCAGTGAATGATGAGTGCAAAAGAAAAAAATAGATGTTTTCACACTCACCCCATCTACCAGTGCACATGAGAGAGAAACAGGCTCTTCACTGGAAAGAAAGAACAGGAAAAAAAAAAATCCTTACTATTATCTCTGCTTTCAAAATCCAGCTGCCACATTATGGAACTGAGGAAACTCCTTTAAGCCCCGATACCACTTATAAATACCAAGCCATACAAGAACTGGCTTCAACTGGTATTTTTCTGTGTATTACCATTTTAACAATATAGCAAGGGCCTAATTTTATGCATAAATAAAGATATTTTAATGGATAACAATTTATGCATTAATAAACCAGATTTTACCTCATTTTTTTGCTAGTTGTTGGGGCTTAAATTACTGGTTCTCCTTGTTAACACATTTGCTCACTTTACTGGTCTTATCATGAGACTTTGCACTGTGTGTAGCAACAAAAAATGCATTTAATACACTGTAGCCTGTTATTTGGCCAGTGTGTTACCCACTTATATTTTTTATTACTATAATTAATATTCAAAATAGATCCTTTACCAAATTCACTTTTTGTTTGCTATTGACCCATAGATATTACTTACACTGTGCTTCAGGATGTGAGCACACATGGAGCCCATAAGCAGCTGGCCTAAAGGGTGAAGGTTGGCAAGCACCCTAATTAATTTCAGTCTAAAAGAGTCAAGTTAGCAAAACCCCACTGTTTAAGCTAACCAATGCCCTTTAAAATGAAACACAACACTGGCTCAGTCAGCAGACTGGTCCCTTCCAGCAGGGAGGGAGGTGAAGGACAATTAGGGCTGATAATGTCTCTTGTTAGTGCAGCTGTTGGGCATTAGGCCATGAGAAAAGGTAGCAAGTGTAAATAGACTTCCAGGGTGATAATAATTTCTTTTTTCTAAATATGTTGAACACTAATTCAGCAAGATACTGATACAGTACAATCACCTACTGTGTAAATATTTCCATTCTCTTCAATAGGACAGCAATTCAGCTAAGTCTTTAATATTAAAGTCCATAATAATCTATAGATACAGAAGTAGTGAAAGATTTGGTACACCTCTTCCATCCCCTCCTGTGGACTGTTTTCCTCATTCTATCACTATCCTTTAACTTATTTCAGCCCTAAATTTTGCCCTAAACTTGTCATAGGCAGGCACAGCACCATCCAAGTTAGTTCAGACATATCTTTAGACTTTTGGCTTGTAGTTAGTAAAAGCTGCCACTGCTGTAACTGGAGATTAGTTCCTCATCCATTTACCAGAAATAAAAGCACTTACAAATTATTACCTTACTTATCACTTACCTGATCCCCAGCTTACTACCTAATGAATTAATAAAATAAACAGATTTTTTTCAGAGAGCAAGATGTAAAAAGAAGGTAATTCTTTTTATAACAACTTGTAGTATCTGTCTTATTTTTCAAAAAAGAGAAGTAAATTTTTGTTAACTGAAGGAAAAAAAATTATAAACAGAAGATATTATATATAAGTGGATGCTTGATAATTTTCTAATAACTTTTAATGGGTTGGGTGGGGCATTTTATCCAAAGTGGAAATAATGTGATGCTTAAAATTCAGAGGAGAAAGAACACCTCTTGATAAAAGCCTAATAACACAGAGAATTCAATGGCATACAATTGATGAGCCTCAATTTGTTTGCTGGCACTAGCAAGGCTACTCAGAATTTAAGTTAGCAGCCAGCCTCTCAAATACAGTCTGCTGCCATGGGAAAAATGTTATTCCAAGCAAGTAGAGGAGAGTCAAGACGTTTCTAAAGACAGTGTTCTACTAATTCCTAAGAACAAATCATGAAGCTTGTACTAAGAGCCCTTCTGTGTGCCAGTTTGATGTCAAACATCAGCAGGCTGAAATCAACCAACAGATTTCTTAAGCTGTTGACACTATAACTTTAGAAGAAGGTGTTTGTTGATCATATGGCCACACACACAAATTATCACAGTAAAAGTATACAGAAAAACATTATTTCTATCCATCTTCAGATCTGTTTCCCAAAGGCCATAACCCACCACTGAGAATTCACTACAGTGGATGGCAAACTCCACCACTGAATTTAGCTGTGGGGGTTCTATGTTCTCACCTGGAAGACAATTTTACATCCTTGTCCTAAAAATAACATTTTTCATTTACGTTTCTGCAGTGTTTTCCATGGCTACTATAAAACTTACTTATTAATAAATAAAGCAGTAAAATATTTGAGGCAAAATTTTAACATAGAGGGGAAAAATTTAATGGAATTTCCTATGGCAGTTGTGAGGGTTTTCCTCACAGAAGGGGCAGCCATCTCAAATCTAATTACCAGATGTGTCCAGAACTCAGTGTTTCCAAATGTTTCAGGTATGTGAGGTTTCAGAACATGACACATTGTTCCAAAAATGCACAGAGGAGAGGAAATGGGTAATTGGGAGGGAAATGTGCAGTGGTAGCACGTGCCAATCTGTCCTTGCTCAACATGGGAAAGCTGGAAAGA
Organism: Vidua chalybeata; assembly: GCF_026979565.1. Taxonomy (NCBI): domain Eukaryota; kingdom Metazoa; phylum Chordata; class Aves; order Passeriformes; family Viduidae; genus Vidua; species Vidua chalybeata. Next base: position 45,968,146 of record NC_071533.1, read on the forward strand.
GGATCTTTGTGGTGGAAAGAAAAGGGACACAAGGTCATTTTCTACTCCCAAGGATGACATTTATAATCCAGAGTGATTCCACTGAATTCATGGGTTTTGAAACCAGAGTGGAAAATGGACTCTGGCAGTTATGTCTTTTTAATCACAATGGGAGGTAGACAGTCAGTTCAGCACATATTTAGTCTCTCCTCCTCTCTACGGAGACCTAGGATAAGGGCCAAACAGGTGCTTAAATACCTGGATTTGATTACTTGTAAAACATTATATTAGGGTGATACAGAGGGTAATCATCTCATCCAGTTGTATTTGTATCTCTCTAGCGCAGGATGCTGCCCAGCGGGAAGATTGGTTTGAAACACAACATATTTCTCCCTTCACAGAATTTCAAGGAGGAAACATAATGGCATAGATATCCAGATTCTTTTTAATTTTGTTCATCAAGCAATAATTTAAAGGTATTTATGGATTTGCACAGTTCTTAATTTTATGATTAGATATTCCACTTACTTATAATCCAAGTTCCAAGGTGTTTTGTAGGTTTTGTTTGTTTGCTTTTTAGTTTTTCAAACAAGGTTTTCAAACATTAAAGACTTTAGGGGAAAAAAAGAAGCTGTAACAGGAAATGATTGCACAACTTGATTTTTATCTTTTGGTTATTTTGATCAGCAGCTTTCTAAAGGGAAAACATTCTTTGGAAAAGTATGATGTGAAAATAATTGAGATACATTCCTTGAACTTGAACACAGATGAGAGCTGAAAGATTGTATGGATAGGGCCTGTCATCTCCACACAGCTATTATTTCCCATTGTGTCTCTTCACGTTGCCTCTTCGTAACCTCATAGTAAACAAATCATTATGGGCATATACATTCCATATACATTCCAGAGGTATAAGCAAAATGAATGTGAAATAATGCTTCAAAATATTCCAGCAAGTTCCTGCCTGGCTGCACAGAACACAGATTCACAGTTGGTACATATTGGAACAACTCTGCTACCACCCCCACAGCAGTGCCACTGGTGGCCATTGTGGACCTTCAGCCTAATCTCAGTATCCCAAAGTTTCAATGCATAATAAATTTTCAAGGTTTCAACATCATTTCTAGAATATCTAGAAAACATCAAATAAAAATCTATGCTTGAGATTACCAGAATCTAAGTAACATAAGTTGTGACTCGGATATTAGAGGAAATATTGCTAAGGAGCCGTGGTTACTTACTTGATGACAGAGGAGTGTAAAGAAGAGTAAATCAAAAAGAATCTCCTTTATAAGCTTCCCCTCCTCCCCACCAATTAACTAGTCAGGTATGAAAATCCACAGGACAGTTGTGCCCAGAGAAGGCACACAAAATTATGTGGCTTAAAATATAAAGTGTGGTGTGACTTTGTTATTTTCCTTCGCTGTACATTCAGTGTCTCCAAAAACACACAGCTTTCCAGTTCTCAGCTCCAGCTGTAGGCAAGAAAGAGTTTCTTGGACATGTTCCTGGATGTTTGTGTTCTTAGCTGCTCGCCTACAGTTAATTAAGCTTATCCTGATATTTCCTCTCATTACCAAGCATGGTTTTGATTCTAAGATTAAGACTATCCAGGTCGTAATCCAAGACTATAAAACAATAAAGCGGCAGTTGCAACTATTTGGAAGAGTAAGTTTATTAAGTATTGAAATTATTGTGGTGGGGATTAGGGTAGCAAAGCCATTTCATGGGTCATCCTCTCTTGGAGAAAAAATATGCCTTGCAAGGCAAAATGAGAAATTGAATAAAACCATGAGAATCAACTACAATTGACTGTAATATGCCAAGAAAAGTGCTGGACCTTGCACCCTTTTAGAAGTCTTTGTTTTCCTTTTGTGAGTGCTTTTTCATGGTTTCCACAGTATTTACCTAAGCTGCCATTTGTCTAAAAGAAATTGTAAGCTGTCATGGAATAGTTTGGTCTAATACAAGAGACTTACCAATATGAGGAACTGAACTACATTCTATGATCACACCTTTCTAGCCCCATATTCAACAAGAATAATTCCTGAGTGAAAATCTGGTAGAACATGAACTCATCGCATTCAACAATTTCTCTCTAAAAGCCCAGAATAATGATGTTGTTCAACAGAAATGATGAAGCTGTGCATGCTCTGTGACTCTATGGCTTTCTATTACTACCAACAGCTTAGTTTCACATTTTAGGTAACAGATGTCATCATATTGTAACCTCTTTTATGTTTACTGACTTGGAAACCAGCACCTCTTGCAGTGCACAGGTCTTATCAGTATTTTAGCATCCATCTCAGGGGCTCTTAGAGTGAAAAAATGAGGGTATGGAGAAAGAAAAATTAGAAAAAACTGAAGTGGGGGAGAAAAAAATGTATGGCTTTGACATCTCATCTCTCCCCATGGAAGTAGATGTATTTCTGAGGAATGCAGACTTGCAGTACAAAATATTTTCTTAGATATGATGGGAGTGAAGCTGCTAACATTAAAAATATCATGCAAGCAAGCCAGTCTTTAATTAGTAAATTCTAGGAATAGCACAATTCCAAGAGAACCAAGAGACATGTAAGACTGAAGGAAGAGAGAAAGCCCTTTAGGACATTTTAATTTATCTGAATATCAAATGCATTTCTGTAACATTTCAGCAGGTTCTGTTGAAAATTCAGCTCAGAATCAAAGCTAAAAAAATCTCACTCAGCTTCACTCAGATCATAGACAGTAAGGGAAGTAACTCAAAAGCAAGCACGGAAAATCAATACCAAGATATTTTTAACAGCATACAAATACTGCCCACAGAATCCAAGCCTGAATTTTCAGAACCCTGTAATTAGTGAATCCAAAAATGCTCTTAGATTAATGAAGCACAAGCTCAAAGGGATGTGTGATTACCTAAAATCTCAGGAAACAATTAAACCAGGTGGGACAATCAACTGAAAGGGCGTACCCCATGGAGAATAAAGTAGCTCAGCCAAGGAACACAAAAGCATTTAAACAGCTTTTAAAAAGGACAACAACCTTACTTCCAAAAAAAATTATTGTAATGAAAAATCTATTGCACAGCTACATGAACTACTATCTCAAAGGTAAATTAGCCTTACTGAGAAAATGCTGAACATTAGTTCTGCTTCTAAGATTGCCTAGTTTCAGCTGCCAACTATTTGATCTTGTTCAGTCTTTCTTTGCTAGACTGTGGTTTCAATTATGTGGCTACATAAATAAAAACTACGAAACTAGTAAAAATGCTTTTAAGTGTAAACATTATACTATAAAATATTAAAAAATCTGAATTTTCATTTTTATAGATGCAAGAATCAAGTTGAAGCAAAATAGTTTGTTTTTCAAAATTTTACTCTTTACCTTTCAATAGCCCTTTTTAAAAATTATTTTTCAACCCACAGTTTCCAAAGGCATCCAAGGCATCTAGGAAGCTTTATCATAAATTAATTATTTTGGTACAGAAATATTCATTGCAATATTTTTCTATTTTTTAAAAAAAATGTATTTGTTGTATTTTTGTTTTGAAATACATAGTGTTTTCTATTTTTATCTTGGCTCCAATTTTCTTAAATTTTAAATAAGGGGTTTGAGATTAATTGCTTTGGAAACAGTCTGTGAGTACATCTCCATATTTAAGTGCTTTGTTGAAGAAAAATCTCACTGAATAAAAATTTTATTCTTCTGTGCCACTTGTTCAAATCTATTATATATAATTATTATTTTTTTCATTTGAACTTTGTTTTCCTGGCAACTATTTATCTGAGAATTCTTAACATAATGTGCCAGCAACTTATGTAAACCCACAACCAATATGACTGCATATTTTTCATGTTAATTTGAATTTATCTTGGCATCTTATAATACCATCCAGTGCATTGGCAAACAAATATTGAATGTCTTAACTTGGGATGTCCTCCAAATTTTATTTCTTTTCAGTGGAAATTCCCTGCAAGCTATGTCTAACTTTTCAGACATTACAAAAATGATCAGAAGATTTTGCAGATGTTTAACATCTTGCATGTTACCACATACGTTAACAAGCATCTGATGTTGAGTCCTGTCAGACATGCATGGAAATAGAAAGCTAAAGACAGAATCTGTATTTATTTGAAAGGGCATTTATCATGTCCTGGTATAACAAGAAGATTCTTTTCATTTAGTCTTTCAGTTTCCAGAAGGAATATGAAAGAAGTGCCTTTAGAAGTTTCTTTTGCAAAAGCCCTGCCAAAAGAGCTGGTAAGATTTTTAGGTTCAAATGCAGTAAAAGATTCAGCTCTGCACTTACAAAGGCTTCAGCACAGTGCATGACAGGCACCTGGTGCCTCAGAGGCAATGCAGGGCAGGCACACAGTCTGACACAGTCATAGGTACAGCAGAGCTGCATGATCTGTATTTTCAAACATTCCTGTAAGCACTCGCTGGATTCCAGGCTTCCACTGCCCCTTTTTGAGGTGTCTGCCTGGCTCTCTCCAATCAGGGGAACCTTCTTTGCCCTCTGGGGACACCCAGCCTGCTAACACAAGGGTCAGCCCAGGGTTCACTTGCCTGCCATAGGAGTCTAATTTAGATACGATTCATAAAACAAGCAGCCTGCATCCCCTTTGTGACAAACAGAGTAGGTGCCTTTAAGGATTGTTGGGCAGTCAAATGACTAAAATAGCCTAGGGAAGATGACGTACATGCTTGCCCTGCTCCCTTGCTCCCACACATGCTTGTGTATGTATGCACACAGTGAATCCAAAAGATAAACTTTGAAGTATTGTTGTTCTTTGCAGTAAGACCTTTCTGGGTCCTAAGTTTTTATGCATTAAATGTGTGCAAAAACGGACCTCCAAAACTTTTATTTATGTCTCTTGAAACCTGGTAGCACTGGGACTGGAGTGAATGCCCTCCTTTCCCACACATTACTAATAAATGCTGTGCAGCACAAGCCAGTCAGTCGTTTTCCAGTGTACTCCTGCTCCCAAAGCTGCTTCTGTATTTCATCCAAAACTTCTTTAAACCAAAAAGCATTCCCTCCCCCACAGGAAACAAAGCAGATATTCTGATATATGCATATAGAGGGACAAATACAAGTAACATGATAAACCTTCAAATATATTACCTGAATCTGAAGGGGAAAGTAGGTGGTACAACATTTGCTGATATTCCTTTACAGATTTGAGTTTCTTCAGTCACTTCTCAGAAACCATGTCTCGATCATGTCTAACCTATGGAATCCAGGAACAACTCCCAGTTTCCAAGTCTTAATGCGTGCCTCCCACACTCTGGTGTGGAGTCACAGGCACAGGCCAGCCCTTCTATACCATCAGCAAAGTGCAGCAGCTGTGTGCTGCTAAAGGAAACCCAAGCACACAGGCCAAAAGCAAGCTCCTGGTGGGGTCCCTGTTCTGGATACCTGAAGATTCACAATGCCAGGCTGTGCCAGGGCACCTGACTGAACAGGACGCTGCAGCACCCCAATAAATTCACAGTTGTGCCAATTATGGTGTGGACAGTAGACAGGAAGTTCTGAATGCCTCACCCCTGGAAGTGTTCCAATTCAGGCTGGATGTGGCTTGGAGCAACCTGGTCTAGTGGAAGGTTCCCTGCCCATTGCAGAGAAGTTGGAATTACATGATCGTTGAGGTCCTTCCAACACAAACTATTCTGTGATTCTAAGCTTATATATATATATATATATATATATATATATATATATATATATATAACCAAACTTGGGATCTTTGTAGACACCAGAAAGCCCTGTAATCCACTCCTGATGGGTCTTGGAACAAGTGATCCTTGAGCTTCTCAAGCTGGGCTAGTTTTTGACACACCCTGTGAGAGAACTGGAAGCAGCCAAGAAAAGCCACATGAGCGGATATTTAGTGAGCTGAAGGGAGGGAAGTCAGACTGTAATTTTGTACTGTTCTTGGCAGCCAAGTCCTCTCCTGAGTGTTGTCCACAGTTTCTGAAATGTGCTTAATTCACTTTTTGTGCAAGGGGTGCTGGGATACGGAGGAAGGATGTTGATTCTACACCTTTGGATACCAGCATGTGCGCCACAGCACACTGCAGGGCTGATGCTCTGCTAAGCTCATGAACTGGAATCACCCATTGCAGCATGGTCTTGCAACACTGTGAATCCTTCTTTTGCTGCAATGCTATTGGCAGGTGAGATGTTCATCTAGCTCTGTATTTTGTCTCTAAATTAGGGCCCTGATCACATTCTCAGTGGGTGAATGAAACAAAAATGGCACCCAGATTTACCTTATCTTTCAAAGGCTTAAGTGAGCTGTAGGTTGCAGCTGGTCCAGCTCATCTCCTTGATTTCTACTTTGTGTCTTGCAATGAAAGTTCTATAACCAATTTTGCACATTGTGATAGTAGACTTCATTTCTTGTTTATTATTTTGCATCTTTCTCCTAGAAAAGATGAAAACAACTACTGCTCATGCAGAATGAGCAGCCCTGACAGCAGATAGTTCTGACTACTCAGATTCCAGGCTTAAAGGCCTTGTAATAACAGGAACCTTTCTGGAGTAGCTTTACTTTAACACTAAAGACATGGACATACTGCACTCCTAGAATCCCACAGCCACATAACCCTATTCAGCCTTTACCAAAGAACAATTAGAAAAAAGTCTGTAAAATCCACTTATTTCTCAACACCAGACTGCTTCCAATGCATTTCCAGATGTCGAATTCCCTCTTATATTCCCAGTGCAGGAGCCAAATTGTTCAGCTTCTCTCTTTGACAATTTCCACTGTGCACAGGGATGTGTGATTACAAAAATCTGTAGTGACTTAAGTGAATATAAAAGGAGAACCAAGATAAAATAACATGAATTATTAATCATTAATTCAGGGAAAATGTAGCACTGTGATAAATGATGCCTAATCATGGATGTGTTTAAGTCATTGCTGAAATGACTTAAACAGAGCAGAGAGGTAAAATAAGGAGGGGTGAAGAAAGATCAGCTTTGCGAGGCCAATTCAATTCAATTAATATACTCCCATTATCACAGTCAACAAAAGCAAACAGCAGTTGTTTCTAAGTATCTCATTTTTATACTGCTGATTCCAGTACTTGTTATACTGCTGAAAGCCTTGGTCTGTGGATGCACAGGATTACATCAACTTCTCAGTTGTCATCCACTTCTCTCCCTAAAGCAGGCTTTAAAAACAAAAACTTGAAGCAAGCTCACTTGAAACCCTCAAAGCCAACAGGCAAACAAACACACTGTTTTGGGGTTTTTAATGCCATTAATTTCAGAAAATCTCCTGAGTGTTTTTGTTTTCTGGGTTTAATTATCTAAGTCAGAAATAATGGAAGAGAGGCTGTGTCAACGACCAAACCTATGAGCCAGTTTAACAAGCAGTAAATTATTCATAACAGACATAGCTCTACACAAACAGAAACATACACAGGGAATAAAATACTAGCAAGAAGATGATCAGAACAAGTATTTTGCAAGATTCAGGAAGGTAGAAAGCGAGCACTGCAGTGGCATTTCTCAGTCCTGCATTTCCAGAGGTAACCACAAGCAGGAAACAAGGCACCCCTACAGTGGAGCAGGTTTACTGGGAAGCTCTAGAGAGCTGCTCTAACTCAGAGATGACGTCGTTAAACTGCTGCTATTCTACAGCCTCCACAAACATGAGTCAAACTAAACACAGATACAGGAGAACATCAGCTCATTGGAACAGCACCTTTTAACTTCAAATTCCAGCTCCTCTAAATCTATCTTCTCTGAAACCTCTTCCTTTCATGGCCTAGTATTAAGCATTCCTAAGACACCTGTTATAGCTGGTAAAAAAAAAAAAAAAAACCTCAGAAAAATCTGGTAGCAATTCTTTCTAACCCACCATCTCAGTTTTAATTTACACTTTAATTATGTTATTAGCAGCTCAGGACTAATCAAAGCTGTATGTAAATTTACATATATGGATGTGAACACCACAACTAGCTGGAAAACACAATTCAGATGCAGTGATTTTATTTGACTGACTTCTGTTTTTCTATAATCCTGACCCCTGCAGTTATAAGGAATGTGTAGTACCACACATTTGCAAACACACTGCACAATGTGCTTTCTAATCCTAAGGATCAATATAGAAAAAGATTTGTAAATACTGTAAGACAGACACACAGAAGTGTATGCCCTGTCCACACCAACCCTGCATGGAGGCAGAGCATCTCATTAATGTCCCTTACTTGACTTGAAAGTCTCCATGGGAGAAGTGCTCAGAAGGATGTATACTCTAAAAGGAGGATGTTCTGGCACAAAGTTAAGGGGCTGTGGATGGCTCGCAATGACATATCAGCAGTAATCCTGTTCTCCTTTCTCTGTTTAAACAGCAAATTAATTGTCATACACAATCGCTGAGGATGTTTATGGCATACTTTGCAGACATGCACGGCCAAAGAGGTCACATTTTGAACTTTCAAATTACTCACACATTTTACATTTTAAATAAAACTGTAGATTTATTGTACAATAGTACAGCATGTGCCTTTTTAACCAAAAGCTCAGCATCACATAACACTTTAATCTTCCATTAAACATACACAGTCCTACAACACAGCTCAGCTCAGCAAGCTACATAATGAGTTAATTTATCGAGAGTCCTGGCTATGCTGTTCTTAAGGATGTTTACCTAGAGCAAGAACAGTGGCAGTGGTTCTGGTGCTGTAACATTTAATCACTTTAACCTTTTCTTAACACAGTAATAGCAAGCAGTCATCTAGAGCACAACAAACAGATCACTTAAGGGACACCACATTTAATTGCAAATGCATGAAACAGTAGACCAGAGGATCTCACACACATCACACAGGTGTGGATTAGAAACCTGTTATGAGATCACTTTGATGTAACGTCTGCATTAACTATGCCACAAGAAGACTGGATGCATGACAGGCATCGTACCATGAAGAAGTGTCATTTGGATTGAAATTCTTAGGTTTGGAAGAGGCAGACCAGGGTGTTCTGTACAAATATACACTTGCCTTATTACATTAGTTTACACTCCTGTAGCCATTTGCCCATATGACAGCAACATCTTGTTATACTTCATTTTTATACCATTTACTTCAACTTTACCTGGTTCAATTAAAAACAAGATCATTACTCACAGACACAGAATGTGTTCTGTGCCACATCTTGGCCTTTCAAATTGTCATAGACACCCAATTTGGTGTAACCAGGCATCCTTTATGCATGCTCTTGTGCACAGCTAGCCACAAGGTGTGATTAAGACACATTCAGATAAGATTCTTTATTTGCCACTGGGGTTTTTCATTGCAGTGGAGATTCAAAGCTCATCACTATACAATGACTTATATTAAGTAAATTTCCTCTGAAATTTGGAGTCAAACATCTACAACCTCATGAGCTGCAGGTTACATCACAGATTCTTCATCAAAGAGAGAAAGTTTATGCTTTTTATTGCTGTTCAGTTTACCATTGTATGTCAAACCTTAAGCCTGTTCCTTAAAAGGATCAAGTGCTATTTTTATTAAAGAATTTTAAATTCTCAGAAAACAGTATTTGCAGTAAATTTTTAAATACCCAAAGGAGGTAAATTTGGATCCTACCCCTGAATATGTGATTTTTCACTTACAGCAGGAGTGTGATAGTCCACTCTTGATTGGTTCCGAACGAGCATCAGCTAAAATAATACGCTAACCGAAACACAGAGACTGGTATTAAAAAAACAGAGGAAGGAAATCTATATCAAATATCTGATCTTGAATTAAAATAGACTAGCAATATATGTAAGCTTTCAAACAGATGAAATGCTTAGCTTATCTCAAGTAGCATACCAGGAGTCACTTCCGAAGAATTACACAAAACCTGCACCTACTATGGTCCATGTGTATTCTCTGGCTCTGCAAATTTCACTCATCTTGGCCAAAATACTATAGCATGCTAATTAAAGTATAAAAAACCAAAAAGGGACCAAAAGGAATTGTTTTAAATCAAAGTTGCTTTTGTATCACATTCAACAATTTTCTGAAAATTTCACCACGCTGAAAAAAGTTTCACTTATCTGTCTTGTTTCTAGTTTTAGATAACACTAGCCAGCAGCAGAAACAGAGTTTGAAACAAATCCATTCTTGACTTGCAACACTAAAAATACAATCTCAGTAGATTTCCAGTTCATTGTCTAAACTGTAATATTTTGATAGCCTTCAGTGAAAAGACAAACTTTTAGCTGATTATCTAGACATCACTGATACAAGTAAAGATTGTTGAAAAGGTAATTATTTAATTAAAACAGACTTCACCTGAAATGATTTCTTTTCTTGCCGTAAAACAAACACAAGCAGCATATGAGATGCACTAGCTCTTCTTCTTCCACTCAGAATTTCTAATTTGTTTAACAAGTAATGAGAAATAATTAAAACTTGATCTTCAAACATTATCACCTGTTTAAGGAATAAAGCTCTGCTTTTTCCTGAATTCATTCTATGCCATCTTTTATTAAAGAGTTTACGCAGATTCTTTCATCTTACTAAAATGAAGTCAGTTTGTGTTTCTTACATATTTAAATAGCTCCAACACCAGAGACATACAAAGTGTTATACTGAATTTTAATCCTTGTAAAACATTATTTCACCACACACTGTTATTATAAATCTTTTCAATAACATCCATTATAGAACTCAGTAAAGAACACTGTCTACTACTATGCACTGTCAAATATTTCTGGCAATATCAGTAATCGACTACAGCATATTTCTTTTTTAAAATCAAGTGTTAACCTACATATTCTGAACTTGCAAATAATACACAACAGATTTTACTGTCATATAGGCTGCATATTCATTCATTTTTTCTGATTTTTATAGAAGAGTAAATTTTCTATAACAATATGAAAGAAAATTAATAACTTAATTATCTACCTAGGAGGCTAGTAGTTATTTGTAATCATATTAATCAAAAGATGACTGAAAAATTCAAAGTTAATTATTGTGAAGTGCACAAAATCTAGAATATAGGGAGTTTCCACAGTACATTAAACTAAGTCAACATATAATAGATTAAAAGCTGTAAAGCTAAAATCCTTATTTAAAAATTTAGTGTCTCTGACATCATCTTCCACCATTCCATCAACTCTTCTTTTTCCTCTTCTTTTCTTTCAGACAATGACTCCAGTTCAAAATCAACCTGATTAAGAGAAACAATCAAAAACATCAATAAGACTTACAGATAGAGAATAGTTAGGCTTTTACAAGTCATTTACTGAAATTTATTGATGCTTACACAAACATAGAGCTTAGAGAGGTACCTTCTGGTTCAGGCTGGATTTATTCCTAAGTGTGTCAAAGCTGATTTAAGGATGTACAGTACTAGTATATCAGCACAATAACTTATCTAAAAATACACACAGGTGAACAAAATTTCCTAAAGAACCAGACATCTGTCCACTTGTACTTGACTTGACTAAAAATTTCAGAAAGTATGGGCCAATGAAATTAAAACTGAATAATAGCCAGCCACCTAAATCATATAGCATATTATAAAAAGTATCAACAGCATATTGCCAACACAGATCACAGAATATTCTGAGTTGGAAGCGACCCATGAGGGTGATCAAGTCCAACTCTTAAGAGCTCCATTCTCTAACCAGCTGAGCTAATTCTGATAATCCAGTGCTAACCTAGCACTGCAGACCCCAGCATATCAAAACATGCATTCCATTTTATGGCATCAAAAAGATCCAGAGAACTTTTCCTAACACATGGCTCATTAATAATACAATGTGCTAGTTTCACAGAATTCACAGAATGACCAGGTTGGAAGAGAACTTAAAGACCATTGAGTCCAACCCATGCCCTAGCACCTCAACTAAAGCATGGCACCAAGTGCCACATCCAGTCTTTTCTTAAGCACATGCAGGGATGGTGACTCCAACACCTCCCCAGGCAGACCATTCCAGAACTTTATCACCCTATCTGTAAAAAACTTCTTCCTTTAGTATATCTTAACATGTGATTCACACTAGTGAAATAGCATTTATTTTAAATACCTCCACATCTGTTCAGAGAGTGAATTAAAAATGCTTCTGAAACCTTAGATGCAGTCTAGGTCTTATTAACCTCACATACTGGATATCTATGCAAACCAGTGGCCCATTGCTATCCTTCTGCACAAAGCTGGCCACTGGTTTTAACCTAAGCAGGTACTCATTTGACAAATTAAATACAAATATGTCTCAATCAAAACCTCAACAGCCCTTAGTTTTTATGTTGTGCTATTAAAAGATACTCTATAATATTCTGATTGGCTATTCAGACATGTACTAATAACATGTTATCTCAATATCACCCTTCTCTGTGTCTTTTTATTATAAATAAGAATGCCAAGAGATTAAATGAGTTTACAGGGACATTACTCTCAGTGGCTGATGCATCAAGTTCTGGAAGAGTAATTTCCAGACTTTCTAAATTAACATGCTCTGGAATATTCTGAAAAATCATCTCCTGCTTACATTTATACTGCAAAGGAGAAAGGGACCTTTTAAATGTATAACAGATGATAAACGAACACAAGTGGTGAGCACTTACCACAACAGCAGGGCTGAAGGGCACAGCCACTTTTTTAGTTATTGCTAGATAGCCTGGTGCTGAGGCCGTAACTTTGTAATTTCCAGGCACAAGCAATCTCCAGTAATCACCATCCTTGGCTAAAAAGAAGAAGAAAAGGACCCAAATAAAAATAGATAAGACTAATTACACAGCTAAGAAGACTCATATGTCAGTCTTCTATATTCCTGTCAGTGCTTTCTTTTTTCCTTCTTTCTTCCTTTTTCTTTCCTTCAGTAAAAGCTAGCTAGATAGATAGATAGACAAATAATATGCTTCCTTTTATGTAATCAAAAAAAATTTGAATTTCGAAGTTGTGCTGGAGCCCCCATGAAAGATTATGTCTGCTGAGGCTGAAGGCTCTCCATTACACTGAAGGAAAGGACAATATGGGACATTATTCCACTTTAGAAGCACTCCCAGCCAATGTAAAATCCCTGCTAGGTGTCAGAGATTCTGTTTGCAATGTGATACGGATTTTTAATGCTCCTCAGTATTCTGATAATACAAGTGTAAATAAATTTTATTCTCATACAATTTAAATAAGTGGGACTACCTTTCTCATCTTTCAGAAAAAGCTATAAATCATAATTTCCTAGAATATTGCATGTTTATCACCCATGAAGCATCATTATCTACATATTTCTGTATCCAGGCATTGTCAAGAGCTTTTTCTTTGGTTCAGAGAAATAAAGAAATGGAAGCTTGATCCACTCACGTCAAAGATAGGTTCTTACTACACTGTTACTACAGATTATCTTTTCCAGTCACAGAATCAAAATTCATCATCATCTTCTCTAGAAATGACCCTATTGCATTTTCACAAAGACTCAGATCTTCCCTGCACCAGCAGTAGGCAATTATCTAATTTGTCACAGGCTAATAATTTTAATTTCTCTACCTCCAGAAAACATTGCAGAGCTATTCTAAAGTTCAGCTAGCAGTGCCATTTAGAATATTTGGCCATGCTCTTTGCACTAGTCCCTTAAATGCTTTTTCACCACATCTGCAGCTACACAGTGTACAAAGGGAAAAATTACTTAAATATCTGCTATTTGCAAGGTCAAAAAAATGTCAGTAGTCAGTCCAGTTGGTCCCAGATTTTTCTCTTCATAAAACAGAATGGAAAAAAAAAATAATGCTGTAGAACTACAGCAATGATCTATTCTAATTTCTGTCACTGGAACAAAGCAGAATTTCAACTCTTGAATAAAGAAGGAGGAGAAAAGCCAAAGAATATTTCTCCCTCATTTTGACTGTGCTAATATTCAAGTACTTGTTTTCATCCCTGTTTTGACAACACATGACTTTTAGTCTTATACACACACAATGATGTGAAAATATTTATGATTAGATGCAATTTTTGTATCATAGAAACATGAGCTCCTCTCTCTCAAATACCGCTTTGCACAGTTTATTCCCTTTTTATTATGCCTGACAATTTATTTCCAATCTCTATATTTTGCCTCCTTGTTTACAGTGACAGAAGGTAACTAATGTTTTCACAGACTGTTCTCCTGCTTGGCAGAAGTGCTGGTGGTCTCTTTGCAGGTGATGTGCAAACACAAATCAGAGGTGACTGAATATTCTACCAGTCCTGTTCCATAATATTCTGCATTTCTGTGACAGTATAGTGAGACATATCATTGAGAAAATGACCATAAAATAAGCTCATGCATAAAGCAGTGACATTTACTTATTGTTTTTCTAATTGCTATCTTTTGCAAATCAAAAAATGTCGTTCAGGATAGGAGAGCATAGGTGCATAGGGAAGGCTGAAAGTTGGCACACTGTGCAAGCTACCTTCTGAACTCATTCCTGAACAAAGCACATCATCACTGAAGAGGTGACACGTCATTTTCTGTCAACACCAACCAACATAATGCTTTCATCTTTTAGAATCACCCTTCTGAAAAAACATCATGTAATTTTAAACAGCAGATAGAATTTATCTTTGCTGAAGGAAGTTATGTAAATTGGAAATCTGTCAAGAATTTACGCACCAAAAGGTATGACTGCATTGTGAAAAATATAACACTTTTGGACAAAAATTTAGCCTTCAAACTGAAAGCAGCACTGTTGACAGGGCTTTAAACCCTGTCAGAGCTGTGAAACACTATTTGCTTCACAAATCAGAAGATAGACCTAAAGCATTAATAACCAAGAGCCACCCAAACCAATTTACACAAGAGTCCCATGAAGTAAAAGAACCAGTCTCAGCTACTCTGACAGTAAAATACAAGTGAAAGATTTGTGAAATCCTGAGGGCAACAAACTTCTTGAGGTATAAAGTACCATCCTGTTTTCAAACTTTTGTTCCCTTAAAACTGCAGTTAAAAAAATGTGAAATGGCTGCGGGTTGCCAAGCCAAGGAGAAGCACTGCTGAAGTACCACACTCACCTGATGTAACATCATGGCTTATCCCCTCCACAGAAATTGTAGCATTTGCTATGGGATTGCCCTGAAGATCTTTTACAAACCCCTTCACTCCTCGATGAATCTAAAATAAATAAGGTCACCAACAAATGGTAAATAAAAAATTCTTAAGAAAAGATGGTGTTTCTTGGCAATGGAATATCTATTGATAATCTAACAAAGCATGCTATGAACCCCACAGTCTACAGGCTGATCACTATCAATGATAAATACTAAATATTATAATGGAACAGGGAATGAAGAGGAAAAATAATTCACCAGGTAGTTATAATCATGTATCTGTTCAATGCAAGTAATTCTCAGAAATACACAGCAAGTCATAATACCTGTAACATTCACTTGCAAATCTTTGTCATGTTGGGAATTAATGAATGCACAGTAAAGGCTCTGAAAGAACAGCCTATGGAAACCTTTTCTTTAAAGTTTCATCAACTGTAAGAATGTAGAGCTAATGAGATAATTTCTTAAAGAAGAAGCATTAGCAAATTAAATGCAGTCACTTGGACTTCAGTGGGTAATCCCTCTGTGAGATGCTTGAGCTTTCCATTGTGCACCTCAAGCATCCAGTTCTGTGAGCTGGGACCACAGAGAGTCACAATACTCCCTCCTGGCCTGTGGGAGAAGGGCAGTAGTGGGTCACGTCCTTGCTCCTTCATGCTCCAGGTAACAGTCCCAGCACCTTAAGTGTCTGCTCCCACTACATATGAAATTAAAACACTGATATGATCTCAGTGTGCAGAGAGACCAGTCCTGGCAGTGTATCTTAAGCACAGTCTGAAAGCAAATGCCTCAGAAGCAAGAGACAGGATCAACTGCCTTTTTGTGTCCAGAAATAGGGAACTCTTGGTGCTGGGGATGAGGGGATGTTGGGAACCTCTGTGGAGATGCACTTCACTGTGAGCCTGGAAACAAAGCAGCAAAGTACTGTAAAGTTCAGGCTTCTACCAGATTCCATGTCTTTTGAAAAGGCTTGTGGATCCCGAGTTTTATTTTGAGATATTGACGTTCCCCTTTATGAACCTATACGGTGCGTTCAGCTGCTATAGTTTAGTTCCGATTCCTCTAATATACACTGTGGGAGAAGCCTTAGAAAAGTAGAAATTACATATTTGCACTGTCCTCAGCACTCCCAGTGGAGCTGGAGCATAGGCCTGGTCATCTTATCCGTCAAGAAGATAAAAACCAATGCCAAACAGACCATCTGAACTTCAAGGATAAAGGCAGTAGCTCTGCAGGAGCAAAGGAAGTTGGCAAAATAGTATCTTATGCATGAGCAATTTTGAAAATGCAGTGACAACATAGCTTTCCATGAGTCAGAGGAAATTAACCCCTGTGCAGAGGAGCTGAACGATTTGAGATGGATTCCATAAAGAATGGGTAAAAACCTGCAGGGCGAGTACAGGTTTTTCCTCAGCCTACAGATAATGTTTTAAAACAACAGTATAACACTTCAAATATTCAAATATTTCAGATTTCTGGGTAACTGAAGCATTTCTGCATAATTAAGTCTTTAAATAAATGAATGTATTAATTGATGGGCTCTGCTAACAAAGTGTGTTTCTCATTTCACGATCTCAGGTGTGCAACCACTAATGATATCAGATTTGTAACTTTTGTAACTTTTAACTACAACATTCAGGTTTCAGAAATTCTCTATGGTCTAATCCAGCTGCCCAGGTTCCTGTACATCCACAAAATGGTCCATCCCACATCTGCACACACATTGGAATACCTGCAGAGGGCAATCCATCTCTCTGAGCACACACACCAGCACTGAAGGAGTCAATCATAGACTATGGAGAGTTGTATTTTTTTTCACTGAGGAACCCCACACAAATAATTTAAATTAAATGTCTGCAACAGCTTAAATAGGCTGAGAAGGATTCTATACCGTAAATTCATCCTTCTTTTCCACTCTTCTTCCACTTATTTAGAAATATGACACAGGATTTACCACTACAGAGACAAATAAGAATTAAAGCAGCATCTAGATTAATATGATATTTTGAATTAGATGTTCACAAAGCACAAAGTTTAGAAGCTTTAAGCACAATAGCTGGTTTTGCCATCCTCTTCTCTGTTACCTGCTCAATGTAATTTATAAGAGAGTTCTTGTTGTCCTCCCAATAGCCCTTCAGAGTTTCTTCAGGTGGGAATTTTTCACAGCTAAGCTCCACTGTGATTTCAAAGCAATTGCTGCTGAGGTAATTGAAATCCTGCATTCCTGCAATGCCAGAAAAGAGGCAGTGATGCATTTGGCATATTCTGAAGTAAATAAGGGGGGACACATGAAATGCTGGGACTATTAGGAAAAGAACAGTTATAAATACAATTTACACAGCTCCACTCCATCTGCTTAATTTTGAATTCAGAAGCTTTAAATCAGAGAAACCAATAGGACAAATAATTCCAAAATACATTTTCTTCCCAGGGAAAGTTTTAAAAAGCCTTGATAAACAGGCTGTATTCTTCTACTTGATGCTGCATGTGACCTGTATACTTTTAGCTCATGCATTTTTGGATAGCTGATATATAAATTATATTTTTCCTCTTTGGAAAATAAAATTATTTTAGGTCATGGCTAAAATATTTTCATATTGAAAAGACAACAAAAAAAGATGTTCACCTTGTAAGCCAAGAAGAATGACAATTAATTATAAAGCAAATTAAACATAATAAAGTGACATTGAAAAAGAGATTTATAAAGATGGGTCAAAATGTGTTGAGGTTTTTTTCTGAAAATATAACATTTTACATTATATATAACATTTTACATGGAAAACATTCATTGTCAAGATTTTCTGCATAGATTTGAAATATTCTTCACCAAAGAAATATAAAATAAAACTTCCTATAAAATTTATTTTTATGAAATTATTTCTATGGAGCAGGTTTCTGCAACTCAATGCCTCTGCAAAATCAATATTAGATAGCCTTTGAAAGAGAGGACAAACATCACTATAAATGCAACTTTAATAATTGAAATTTTAAAACATAAGTAGCACAGTGGCATCATCACTAAGAATAAAAACTTGATGGAGAATATTCATTCTTTTACATTTCTGAGCCCCTCCTCTTACATGGGTGTATTGGCTATTTGCTTAAATTGGTCAACCAAAATTGAAGGAGGTTTCCAGTTTTGTAACTGGATCAACCAAGTGGAGAGGGACAGTGGCCGTCCCCAGGAGGGTTAGAAATACATGTTTTGCAGAAGCTGATGTAGGACCATCCCTCGCCTCTCCCGTCTGTCTAGCTAGCAGAGTCAGTGGATTCTCCAATGGAGGCCTGAAAAGAAAGCAGCCATCAAGCCTTTTGAGCAGCCCCATGGAGGTCACTGAGGGATTTATAAGTGTTTCTAGGACAGCTAATTCATGCAGCTCTGTGCTCCCCTTTGCAAGCTACACGTGATACCTGAGGCAGTCTCTTTACTAAGCACCAGTGTTGTTCACAGGTCCATAAATGCCCAGAGAGCTGGTGTCACATCCCAAAGAGAACCCCAAGGACAGCAAACAGACTGAGTCAGGTGGGATTTTGCCAACACACTACGGTGAAGAGGCTCTTTTCTGCCAACCAGGCAACCAGACTCCCAATTACTGACAGGCACAGGGGTTTTTCTGATTGCTAAAAGAACCTTTTTATTTCTAATGCTTTTTTTTTTTTTTTTTTTTTTTTTTTTTTTTTTTTTTTTTTTTCCAGAAAAATGAGGACACAGAAGGCAAAGGCTCCTGGGAGGGATGGCTCTGGTGGACCATTTAACAATACACAGCAAGGAGCCATGAGTAAAATCCTGACAGTGGTGCTGACTATCATGCATCTGTTCTGGACACTAGATAATGATGTTTTTGTTGATTTTCATACTTCTTCTAAAAGAAAGAAAGAATGCATGAAGAGGAGAACAAGGAGCTGAGGGCACAATGTAATTTTACTGTAGCGACAGTAGTTCTTGACCATTACTGTTCCAATTGTCAGAAAATTTCTCTTTCCTCCCCACGTATTACTCAGGGATGCCCTAGTTTCTCAAGAACAGTAAAAAGAAGCAATATATTTTCCAGTTTTCTGCACAATGTCCATATCCTATAGTTTGTTTCCCAGGGCCCGGCCTTGTCCCAGCCATGTGTTTCTCCTGAAAAAATCCATCTTTTGTATCACTGGGACAGAGAATGTGATGAAGCTGGCCAAGATCTAAACTATGGCCTACCACATATGCAATCTAGAGTGCATTGGGCACTCTCGACCTCCCTGTTCAGAATGGTGATTAGGTGCGATACGCAAGAAACCAAAACATTTCTAAAGATTTATCGAATATTGCAGCAACTTCGCTGCCCCTGGTCAAGTCCTCCAAGTGCCCTATCCATGGCACGTATCCCATGCGTGCACATCATCACGCTCCCAAAGCCTCTCACTGTCAGGGTAGCACTGACTTTCTCACACTTTAACAGGAACTGCCCTCTGATGATCAGAAAGGCTTAGATACCTCAGATATAACTGAGATTCAGCAATGAATGCCCTTTATTGCTGACCATGAGTAGGACTTGGAAACTGAGAACAAAAAAACTTCTCTGTTGCACTACTCCAGTGATTGAGGGACTATAGTGTCTTTATGTTACTGCTTACAAAAGTAAGCTTGGAATATGGGAAAAAAACTAATTTCTTCAGGTTTTAATAAAGGAACACCAAGCTGCATAAATTAATTGGAATGCAGGGTGTGCCCCTGGCACCCAGGCATCAGAATTAACTTTGAACTGCAAACTACAGCACTAAGTTAGCTCAGCTTTTTCACACAGAAAAGACAGTAACCTTTAGCTGGACAGGATGTACTTAAACATGAATGCCTCCTACATTAGTGTTTTGTGAAGTTCTTTAAAAAAAACTAACAATGCTTCCAAAACTCATAATCCAAGTTAGGAATTAGTTGAGTGCCAAGGGTGATTTGAGAGTATCTGAGAATTAAAAAAAGACACTTAAACAATAGCCTAATAGCACAGCAAAGTAAGCTGCTTTGAAAAACTATTTTTGCAATGACATGAATCTGATTAGACTCAGGTGACTCTGTCATGACAGTAAAAGCAGAACAGGCATGTGGCTAGGTAGTCATTTATTACTGTCTGTTCTTCTCATTTATGGTTCCAGATAGGTACACCACACAAAAGGTATATTAAAAAGTCATTAAGGGTGTTGAAAGTTATACAGTCAGCAGCTAAGGAAATGCCAAAAATTAAACTGTTTGTGCAAATTTAGTTTGTCTTTCTTGTGCATGAGTGAAATCATTAATTCCATGCTAACAGAGAGAAGGCCTCCATTAAAAACAACATGGTTTTTGTGTACAAACTTGTTTCTCCCCAGAGGCTGATAACTAAAAGAGCCATTCTTGAACAAAGAAGAATGACATCTTTGCCTTTGCTTGCTGTCTCTGAAAAACCCAGACGGATCAACTGATTACAGATGACAACTACTACAAGAGTAACAACATCATGGCCTCAGACTTGGCACAAAGGTGCTCTTGGGGGAACTTTTCTCTGTACCCCTGCCCTACAGAAGAAAGTAACTACCAAACAGTAGTGCTGAGAAAAACCTCACAGAAAGTGTAATTAAGAGAGAGAAGAAAAAGTCAAATATTCCTCTACATCATCCACTCTCTCCACCCAAAAAAACAGAAAGGGGAATTGCCACCTTGCATGAGGTTGGTGAGGAAATCCTGAGGTCAAACAAAAGGGAAGGACAGAGCATGAATGCAATGGAGGGTTCGTCCTTGCCAGAACCCTAGATGCTGAGAATTTTAAACTTTCTGTGCTGAAAGGCACAGACTCACAAGAGAACACTGCATTTGACCTGAGACTATAGAGAAGACTTCCAAAATTGATTGATAGCACTAGGATTATGAGTGTGTAGCTGGTTAGAAGTGTGTAATATCACAAGGTAGAAAACTTAGAGGTTTTAGAATATAGTAATAAACATGAAGCAAAATACAAGTTTTATAATGGAAACAAGTTGTTCTTCTTTACCTTCTTCTTCCTTCTTCGTAAGTTTAAATAGTATTTTGTAGACAAGAAGTCCACATAAGCTTCTTGTGATCAATTATTGAGTTTAAAGGGAAAATCATTTAGGTGTCATTTCTTGATCAGATAGTTTAGTCTCAAAAGACCTTTTAACAAAAAACAGTTAACCATTTTGTACCTTACTAATACAAGACTACAAAACTCACAGCTGTGAGGCTGTAACATTAATAAGAAACAATAAACACCTGAGTCTAAACACAAAATATCGTCTCAAATGCCTTCAATCCCAACCCCAAAAAAGCAGGAAAAAACCCCAGAAAACCCACAGAAAATCCACACCTCCTTACTTCCAGTTAGAGACAAGGACTATTACCAGATGTCTCTGCCACAGACGTTCAGCTTTCTGACTGAAAGAATCCAGGTATTCAGAAAGCCATGAAAAGCAACCCACAGTCACGTGAGAGCCATCTATACACCACCCCTGCAGACTGAAGAACCAGTGAAGATGGCTGCTGGCCCACTTGTTTTTTACAGGAAGTTCAAGGCCCTGAGGATCAATTATATGGGCAAAGAATTGATGTTGCACAACTGGGGCACCATAATAAGCTCTGTAGGGCAACAACACCTACAGTAATTAATTAGAATGAAAAATCATCCTTTCCTACTGTCAAAGGCATAATCTAGGAGATGATCAGGAATAGAGACAGAAAATGGGCAGGAGTGGATACTGGAGCTGTGTTCACTGGAGAAAGGAATCTTTAGTAGAAGAGTGAGAAAGGAAGGGAAAAGGGGAAACTAGGGGACAAAGGAGCCCAAAGGAGCCCAAGGGTGCAAAGGTAGAGAAGCACCACCTTAGCTCCAACAGGAGCAGATGCTCCTGCTGGATGGAGACAAGGCCTTCCGAGTTTCTTGTGATATATTCCTAACTCTGGTAAGGATGTACAGTGGAATACTTTCCCTAAAGCAACATAAATGGCTTTTTAACAGTTTATGCTGCTGCTAACTTTGAGTTCATTACCATATGGTCAGCAAAAGATCACTGATGCCATCAATAACTTAATTGCCACATTTTGGTTTTCAGATGGAACTTTTTGTATTAAAACTTCCCAGAAAATTTTCACTCGATCTTTAGTTATTTTCCTTAGCACTAGACATAGAAAGAGCAGAACTGTTCTCACTGAATTATATTTGGTTTTTTAAGTCAGCAAACACTACCACAGAGGTTTAGTTCAAAAGTCACAGCTTGCCAGCTGATTTCTACACTTGAAAAAAAATCCCAAACCAATAACAGATTCAATCTGTATGGTCCTATATATATTGTCTCTCTATTTTTTATTAGCTGCACCATGTCAGGATGATAGATCCTGCTTAGTATTAGGATTCATGCCTTTTAATGTCTATACAAATATGAGAAAAAGAAAGGCCTCACTTAGAGAATTAGTAGTCTAACTTAAAATAAGATCCAAAAAGAGGAAATCAAACTTTCCAAAAACATTTTCCAATGGAAAAATGTGTCTTTGCCGTACGCTGTTTAATCAGAATCAAAGCATTTCATCAAAACAATGGAAAAACTACTTTTCATAGCATTTAATTAAGGAAGAATAAGCTGAAGTTAAATGTATCACATTTTTATATCTAATATTTAACATTTCATTGAGAGAAATTTTAACTGAATTAAAACAAATTTTAACTATTAAACTTTTCAATATTTTGTTTATATTAATTTTTTCAGCTTTTGCAAACTTCAGTTTTCAAGGGTGTTTTAATGGTTCCAATTCAAAGTCTGAAAAGCCTCACACAAAGATATTTTGGTCTTTTAGTTACATTCAGAAATGTCAGCATTTTACTTCACACTCAGTCCCTGGTGATCACTGGCTGTGTGAGCACTACCAGTCATTGTTCTGTTTCTAATTTCTTCACAGGAGCTTAAATATTTTCTTCTTTTAGTACTGCCTTTACTGTAAGAGAAGCAGAGTTCGGCTACCACTTAGGCTGTCTAATGCTTTGAGAGATTCCTATTCACTTCAGGTAAAAATTTAAAATTCATTCAGAGACTGTAACTGAATATCAAGAGAAAAGCAAAGAATAAAACAGTTATGTGTGTTCGAAGTTATCCAGCATAAATCAACAAAGCCAAAGCACAGGCAAATCACTCTAACACAAGCTGGCTCAGAAATCATCAGCTCAGTTTTAGTTCCAAGTTTAGCAGAGGCAGAACACTCTAATATTTAGATATCCCAAAACCTGTTTGGCTCAGTTTACAAAGATATCAAAATTCTTAATAGAAAGGAATGAAATGTCTCATTTGAATTAAATGCCTTATTTTAGACTACTTTTTGGACTTCTGGAAAATTAGTCTGGACATGCCTATAGTAGCTCTGCTGCTCCTCTTAGCACAGAAGGCTCTAACAAAGTCTAGGGAAGCATCACCTGGGCAGGAATCTGGCACTAACCAAGCCACAAAGTATGGAGAGGCAAATGCAAGTATCTTCACGGCTGGTTTTGTTCCCATTAAAACCCAAGACCAAACTTCCATTTTCTGCAACACTGCAAAATCAGTCAACCAGGCTTCCCTGTTTCCTTCAGCTTGGATGCCTTTGTTATTGAGGTTCAAATGAGCCATCAGCAGCCTGCTCTATTATGGGTTTGTCAGGGGATTTTTCACTATTTTCTTAACCCCTCCCCCCACAAAACAAACTCTCTTAATATTTCATTATAGTAGAGCTATCACTCGCCCACTGTAGAACTATTAAATTTGCAATGACCTGGAGCCTGAAGAAACACTGTAGAAAAAGCAATAAAAAGGAGTATTTTAACAGTTATCACAGTGAGCTTTATCAGATTTTCTAGATATACTGTGGTGAGCGATTGGCTTTTGATTTAGCCTCAACCAGACCAAAAGCTGTGAATAACATAACTCAGGCTCAGAATAGCCAGTGACATGGACTCCCATGGGGTGGGCTCACCTCCTGGGACACTGTACCATGCACCACCATTAGTTGTTCCATCCACAAAGCTGCTGTCATCATCATTTTTACGACACGGTGGTCTGTTCGGATCAGACATAGCAGGGTTAAAAGAAGAATAACTGCGAGCCAGGCTTTGAAAAATAGCATCATCAGGGCAGGAGCTGTACTCATGAGCACTGCCTAGGGAGGAAAAAAATTCCAGGAACAAG
Source organism: Vidua chalybeata (assembly GCF_026979565.1). Lineage (NCBI taxonomy): Eukaryota > Metazoa > Chordata > Aves > Passeriformes > Viduidae > Vidua > Vidua chalybeata. The sequence continues at coordinate 45,992,318 of NC_071533.1, forward strand.
GATTATTAAAAGGCAGTCATAATGACTAGGCTCACAACACAATCGCTGCACAGAAGAACTGTGCCTGAAAATACTATGTACACAGGTAAGTGTCCTACAGCATCACAACTTAATATGGCATTATCTTTTTAACATTAACATTTCCCCATTACTTCATTAATTGTTGCCCTATCATTAAAGTGGCTAGTCACAACAGTCTCAATATTTATGAAAACACTACTTTAAAAGTGCACCGCATGACCTAAGCTATTCTAGGCTTTAGACTTTTTTTAGAAGAACACACAGCTCAAAAATATAGATTTCTCCCTTAAGAGTTTTATGTCAGATATTAGAAGGATTTGCAATTAAACTGTGATAAAGTCAACTGAAAGAAGGGAATCACAAACAATATAATTTCATGAAACTTCAGTCATGTCTTCATCCCGTAGTAGCAGAAAAATACAAATATTGCTGTGTAGTTTATGATTACCTCTATGCCACAATGTGATCCTTTTGATAAAGGACCAATACTGAAAATGGCATCAGTGATAGTTGTTTCTGTCAGCACACTACTGCTTTCAGAAATTCATTTTTCACAGGTGCAAGAAACCTTAACCTAGACACATCTTTCTCACTTCATTTAAACAGGGTACAGACAGCCCAGCTAATTTAAGAGCTAAGTTGACTTGATTAATATATTTGAGGGACTATGATTCCCTCAGGCATTACATCATTTTTGTCATGTAAAGCTACTGAAACAATCATCTTCAAAACTAGAAAATATGGTCATACAGTGACTAGCTTTAATCACATGATTAGCATGATAAAATAATTCATTACAATGCAATGACTATAAATAACTTCATAATTTTTTTTTAATTTTTATATGGTTTTGCAGTGTTTTATGGTTTTCTTTGCAAGGTTTATAAAGTGGATCTTAGCTAGTAGTGAAATAAGTATAGAATGAAATGTCTATCTCCTACTATTTCATGTTAACTTTTATTTACATACCAGTCCGAGTCTCATCATAAGGGTAGTTTGCAACAAGGTCTCCTCCATGAAGATTGGCAGAGAGCACAAAGGGAATATCCATAATCCAGTGAATGACACCTTTCGTTTCAGGAGCAAGCTACAACAAAATAGCATTACTAGCAGTTAGAAATTGGTTATCCAATGTAGAAATTCAATTAAATACAGTGGGCTTAATCATTACCATATACACTGTGCAAGACAGTTAAGTGAACAGCAATTTTATTCTGGCTTCAGCGAAAATTAAATCAGTCCTTACATTAGATTAATAATTATATTAAGTGGATTAATATAAGTCCAAAACTGGTGTCAGCTATCTCAGAATAAGACTACAAAAAAAGCAATCTCAATCTTTTACTTCTTCCCATTATGGATAAAAAAGCCTGCCCAATTTTAAACAAAGGAAAACAAAATAATTAAAAATAAATGTTGGTGCAGTCTTTTCTCTGCATGGAAGGTAAAATTACTTTATTAATATTTTGAATTTGAAAACAAAACACAGCTATTAAGGCCACAGTCCTACAGGATTGCAGTCACAACACTCGATTTTCTAGAACTTCCTCTCGGGGTAAACACAATAAGATAAAAATCCCTCCAGATATACAGCTGCATATTAAAGGCTTACACTTAACAAAAATGCATGTGTTATATGTGAGAATAGCCATCTGGCTAGCAATATAATTAAGCACAATACACAAGTGAAATTCTGGTAATGGTAAAAATGCAGAATAGTTGGAAAATCCACTTAAAATAAAGAGAAAAGGCTATAAAAAATACAAAACATCTTTTGACTGAGGGGTGTCTAACAATTAAGATGGATCAAAAGAGTTTACTACAGCAATCCATTTTGAGGAAAAATTCAAGAAGCATCAGATGGATAAATTTAACAAAATTAACAAAATATTCAGAACAACATGAACAATAAAGACCATACACAGAGCTCTTAGAGGTCACTACTGTTTGCTTACATAAAAGGAAAGCCATGGGCATGTCAGTGACCCAACTTTCAGCCCCTACTTACCTTGGGATTCTGGTCCACAGCTTTTTTCATGTTCTTCAGAAGATGGTTGTTTGGGCCACCTTCTTTCTCATTAACGTAAACTATTCTATCAAGATCGGGAAAATTTCGGTTTAGATCTATCCCTTGGGCATTGCTCCGACCAACAAACCAGTCTTTAAGTTCACCAGGCTAAATGAGGAAAGGGAAAACAAAGAGAGGGGAGATGAGTAGATTCAGGAGATTGCATATCAAGCTTTATATGGGTATGCTTACTTCCCATGTGGGAGAAAACACTCCTGAGGCACCAAGAGCTGAAGCAATCACCCCTACTCCTTCCTGGAGCTCTGTGGGGACAAACCCAAACCCTATTTCACTGAGGGTCTTGCAGGACAGGCTTTTTCTCTTACGGCACACTTGGACTAAGGATGAGTACAATTACCAGCAGTACCAGATTTTTCAGTGCCAGTGGTGTCTCCCCCTAGGATTTGGCTCTTCCCCATTGCCTCATGCCCTGAATGTGAATTACAGACCTCATTGTAGCAAGAGTCACAGCACCTGTAGGCTTATCTTGAAGCCAAAGGAATGTTTCAAGTTCCTCTAAATAACTTCAGGGTAAAGAAGGACCTTAGTCTTTACTTGAATCTTATTGTGTCTGGCAGCCTTGTTCACTGAAATGATAGCAATGAGAATTTTTGCAAAATTATTTCTTTAAACTGATTCTCTAAAAGAAGTTTTGGATTTCATTAAGGAAATGCCTTCAGAATACATAGTTTTCCCTAGCTTCTCTCTGTAAGCTTTCAGTACTCTTTAATGTAAGTTAAGTTCAGTTACTGGTTTTAATCTTGGGGTATACTGAATCTACTGTCACACTCTGTGTACAGAATCAAGATATCCTAAATTAGAACAGCAGTACTAAATCGAATCTTATTATAAATCATATTTAAATTTTAAGGCAACCATATAAAAGCAGGTGTACTTTGGCTAAGGAGCTGAAGTTTCAGGTAATATTATGAACGTCTACGGAGAGGGAGATTTCAAAGTAGTAAAATGCCACACCAATCTGAGGACAGCTTCTGCTTCACTGCCACAAGAGGGAGATGTACCGCCGAATATAAAGAGTCTGTGCATATTTTTAAAGACTTCATGAGAAGCAGTTTAATAAAGGTTTGACTTATTTAATCATAAACAGAGAACTTGAGAACTTTCAACATTTCAATATTAATTTAAAACATAAATATACCTTGTAAGCAAGGAAATTATTTTTTTTTTTGTTTATAACAAAATACACACCAGAATCTGTATAACAGGGTTAGTATTTGACTTCCATTTGCTAATTATGCATTAATATATTATATGTTTCTTGACTGAGTCATCACCCTAAAATGCATACCAAATTTTCTTGACTAATACCTTAATTAAAAGTACTTCATGCATGAAATTAAGAATCAAAGTTATTAATATTAATAAGATGGCTCATAATGCTTGTTGTTTTGGGACCAAGCTCTGGTGAATGTGAATAATTTTTTAAGTGTATTCACATGGGAATATACTTAAAGAAAACAAACTTTCACTTTTCTAGAACTTTTGAAACATCATTTATTACTAGTTTAGGAAGTTACGCCTTTAAGAAGCAGTTCAATCAGTGAACTTAGTGAAAGAATATGCATGAAACATAAACAATTATATTTTAAAATCACAGGAGAGAAGGCTACTTGTTGAAAAGTTAAGCATAAAATACTCCTTGTTAAACATAGCAAGCCTACTGTACTATTAGGAAATACTTTGGTTTTGTTGTTCCATTCAACAATTGCCACCAGGAGTCCATGTATCGGTAAAATTGTTAGTCCAAGAGCCATTATGATAAAGCTGATAGACACTGATAGCTATTCTTATACACACAGCCTTACAAACCTGGGATGCTGCCTTCTCAAAGCCATCTGGGTTCAAAGATGGCATGATATGGATACGTGTGCTATGGATCAAGTTGATAATAGTATCATTTCCTTTCTGGTATTCATTACACAAGTACTGCGCCAAGAAGATGAGTAACTCTCTTCCAACAGCTTCATTCCCATGCATATTCCCAACATATTTAAATTCTGGCTCTCCTGCAAAAAAAAAATGAAGAACATGTCTTAGAACAACATATAAAAATCACCCATAGACTGGATCACATGGCACACCTGAGATGTGGGTATATGACTATTACTACAACCGGGCATGGTATCCCCAGGAAGCTTCAAACCTCCTTCAGAAAAAGGGGTTTAGGGCTTTTTCTAAACTCGGGCTTAACAAATGCTAATGAATATTCAGCTGATTGCCAAAGGCAGAGCAGAAGGACAGAGGACAGCACAGTATGCCAAAATAAATGCTAAGCACCGACATTAACATTACTACTGTTAAGATCTAATGCAGTTGATGCATCAATACCACAAAAGTGTGTCTTGATTACATAGTTTTAAAAGATAGAAACTGACACTAACAGAGCTTCTTATTTTAACTCTTCTCTCCAAGATTAGGTTAAGCTTATTCTACTACACATGCATGAAACTTCAACTCTTTCATGAAAGCAAGGGCAGTAAACAGCTGCTGATCACAGTGATCTGAAAAATCTTACTCAGCAGGTGCTTTGCATATTCAGCTCAGACTTCACAGGCCAAGTGCAACAGCCTAACTCATAAAATCAACAATTTCCATTTAACATTATAATAAACAGAATTAACTATATGCTTAAGTATTCCATATATATATAATCTATATTTAATGCTTATGTGCATATTTAATGTAAATTTTATACATATTACATAATCATACAATACATATATTAAATGTGCAATATATATCCAATAGATATTCTCTACTGCCTATATAAATATATAAAATATATGTATTATATTTTTATACATTATAAAATGAATTAAAAAGATATACATATATTTTTATATGTATAAAAAAGCCATCAATATTCCCAAATGCTAAATAGTCTCATTCTTATGACCACGGACTTTAAAACCACACAACATATGCCTTATGGAGCAGTGAAGGATTTGCCTTTTAAAAGACTTCATTTTGGGCTCTCATTTTAGAGAGGTTTTAGTGTACATGTAAATAACTAAATGAGATCAAGAGGGATGTCCTGGAACTAAAATGCTATTTTCTATGCTGAAGTTCATTTTCCCTTATGCTTTTCATTTTAAAATGTAGTTCTGTTGTAACTGCTTTAATCAAACATTCTGTTAATTACAGGCTCTGGATAGTCTTCAACTACACTTTGTGATAGCCTTTAGCACTATTAAAGGGGCAAATTCAAGCCAGGAAAAATGTTACACAAACAAGACCTAAGTAATTGCTAATCAAGTATGCAGCCATATCTACTTACAATCCTTCAGTCTGTGCTTGTTAACCTTAATCCAGTAATAAGATGCTAGCACACACAGTGCTATTAATACCATGGCTTCCTTTCCTTCCAGCTAAGTTGGTTTCATAAATATGGATTCATCTCTGACATGTTTTGCTAGACAGATTTAAAAGTTTCCTACTCTGAGTGAAACAGTTTCATTTTATCTGACAGACAGAATGCCATTACTGTGACTGAACCCCTCCATTTCCTCTTTTGGCATTGAGATCCTATTTACTGTTTCTTTCTATCTGCTAATACCAGGGAATGGAAGAGGTTTAATCATCAAGAGTAATCAGACCATGCAATCAACCTGATCCCATGAAAACAGATGGATACTGTATAATGAAATACGCAGCACTGTGTATCACATGTAGTCAGAATACTCACAGGCGTACACTGGCATGTTACTTACGGGAAAAATGCTTCACAAGCGAACAGGCAAAATTGTTACTCCTGTAAATGTGAACACAGCTGCATTTTGCACCTGTGCTTTTCCCTAGGACATACCTAAGGAAGCCTGAAGGAGAAATATTTTCTTCTGATTCCCAGACCTATGCATTAATCCTCCACCTTTCTCACCCACTTGAATTTTACAGGCCTGGTTCAAATGAGTAAAGAGAAACATATATTTCCCATAAGGTATTACTTGGCCTTGCCCCCAAGCAATCGTTAACAGTGTTTAGAAAGGATCATGGAAACAGTCACACAGGGTCCACAGTGAGCCAAGAGTACAGCTTTGTATCTTCAGTAGTATTGACCCATTCCAAATAAACCAGGAAGAGTTACCAAGCCACTGGAAATATAGAAAGTGTTTCCTATGAAAAGTGATTAAACAGGTCAGCCCCATTTTCCTTAGGTCAAATATACCCATCATTATGTCATGGAGGGCTTGATCAGGAGAACAATACTTCTCAACACCACAAACAAGGCAGTAATTTTCAGTGAAAGGAAGCAATGACAGTTTTTGGAGCGAGAAAGAAAAACTACAACTCATGACACAAAATGTGAAACCAGTATCCAAAGAATCCTCTTAGCACTGATGTGTCAGCACAACTCCTAAGTTTTGCTAGCAAATCAAGAGTTAAAGATTAGTTAAAGTATCTAAAAGCAAATGTAAAAAGAATGAAAAGGAAAAGGTAACAGAAAGCGGCATAACAGTCCTGCTTCAAAATGTAAATTCTGTATTTATATTTTATCCCTTGGACATTTTCTTATCCCTGTCTCTGAAGCAAAGAAACCCATCTCCTATCCATGCTCTGGCTGCAGAGAACAAGGATGCCTAGTCCACACCTGTTCACCCCTCTGTCAGCTCCCAGCCCTACCACTTTCTTAATTCTAGGCAGAGCAACCAAAGAAATACTGGGTTTCTTCTTAATATAAGTACTGAATGTCACACTGTATCCAAAAATCTTGCGAAAACTCATTCATTTCATCAGTGCAATGCAGCCAGCATTCCACACCCACTACTGCACTGGAAAGAACCACCTGCTGCTGCTACTGCTCCTCCATTGCATGGGCTAACAGAGACCTCAAAAGCCAAGGGTGCCAGCAGTCAGGTCATTCAACCTTAGCACTTCATGGTTTCCCTGGTCTAGTCATGGAGTATGTCCAGCCACACCATTTCCACAAGTTCCAGCCTTCTCTGGAAAACAGCCCAGCCCATGGAGAGAACAGCCTCTGGGTCACCTGTTGCCAGCACGCTTCTTAGCCAGAGGAAGAGCTGCTCTTCCCATTAATCCTTCATGAGCCATTTAATGCAGACCTTAATCACCCTTTGTTAGGTTCCATAACTCCAATTGCCTCACAGAATTTTTAATTTTTTAAATTAAAAGACTCTGGAAGTGTCAATTTGATGAAGAACTTTTAAACAGTGTCTTCAAAACAGTAGAAAAACTTCTCTTCCATTGCAGAATTGAAAGTGCATTTAAAGAAGAAAAAGCTTGAAGAAATAATAACTGCCTTTTCTCATTTATTTGACGCCCACAGAAAAAAAAGCAAGATTGTTTTGACGGATTCCCAGGGTCTAAGATAAAATAAACACAAAGGAACATTTAGACTGTCTGAATATTTAAAATTCTTCTTTCATGAATTTTATTAATTTTCTGATAATATATCTTGACAAACCATAGCCTGTCATTCACAATAGCAAAAGTATGTCTTGCAAACCATGTATGGCATTTATAAATGTTTACATCTCATTTCAGCTCAGATACAGAGGTTTGTGATAAGGAATGAATGAATTATAACACAATAAATTAAATGCAGCAATCAAGTTTGTAAATATCTTGGTAATTCTGGTGAAACCTAAGCCTTCACATCGTTATGGCTCCAAGAAGGCTTTTACGTGCCTCTTAGACTATGTGTCGTACATTCATTATAACCTGATGAACGGTTGAGGCAAAAAGTATTTTAAAAATGTCGTGTTTTTCTGGTGCCTGGCAAACATTTTGAATGTCACTATTAGCTTCTGCAGTCACTGCCAGCAAAGGTCTTCCACAGTTTCCTAGGAATAGCTTGTACATCATTAATGCTAGACAGGTCATCCAATTAACAGTGACTAATCACTGCCATTTTCAGGTCAGGCTGTATTTGTACAGTAAAGACAGTAATTTTCTAAAACATAGGGACAAAAAGTTTACCACCTACTAATTATATGTCCTACACATCAAGGCAACATCATGCCACTAGCCATGGTCTAATGTCAAGCAGTTTGCCTTAAAATGTGCGGTATTTCACTCATGAAACTGAAAGCCATATGGGAGAAAAACAATTAAGTCCCAGGAAGTTTAAGTGCTCAAAGAACTCTTTTGCAAACCAGCCTCAAATATCCTTAAAAATTTGAGTACTTCTGCTGTTCTGTTTTTCTTATGGAAAAGCCAACTACATTTCTGAAATAACAAATGTAGTGTTTCTGATTACTTACAGTTGCTTGTCATTTTTAATATGGCAACCAGAAAACTTCTCTTGTAGATAAATGGCAGAGAAAAGTCTCATAACCTTGCTGGCAAGAAATAAATTCATTAAATGTTATTGAAGACTTTTTTACACTCCAAATTTTTATTAGCATTTCAAAGACAAAAAAATTATCTGGAGATCAACTACATGGAAAACCAAAGAATATAAAATGGGTTTCTCCTTCAAATATGAAAAAGGGAAGTAAAAGAATAATTGAAGATGCAGGATAGAAAAGTGAACAAATTAGAAAATTTAGATTTCTAATACCCTGTAAAATAACTGCCTCGTAACAGCATTTCAATAGAAATGTTGATCTCCACAATTTGTGGAGAAAATGGCATTGAAAGACAGATCCACAGTGCAGTATTAGTTTCTAAATCACAGGATAGTCCTTATGTAAATTTAGGACAACATTTACTAAGATGGTAGCATCAGTCTAAGTTTGCTGAACAAGAAACTACTGGAAGTTTCACAGGTGGCTTACATGAAAGCAGAAATAGGTCAACAATCAACACCAAAGATTTTTGAGAAAACTAGTATTTCCCTTTCTTGACACTAGCTGCTGGAAAATGCACTGGAAGAAAACAAGAGGAAAAGAAAATCAAGGATCTTTTGGCAACCTCTTGCTTTAAAAAAAACACATGTACTTTTAACAGCTATGATTCAAAATCAGTTTCAAGCTCTTTCTGGAAATTTTCATAATTACTTGAACACTACTGCTTAAAATCAAAGTTAACAATAAATCCTGTACAACAGATTAAACTTGGAGTGAAAGCTCACAAGCAGCAGCTGTTTCTGCTGGCCTTGACGTACGAATTAAGATGCGATCTCCATTCTACTGAGTACACAGCCTGTGAGTTGGGCTTCAAACTAGGATCTTACGTGTCCTTGCATTGGAAATTAAATTCTCCAGACAGATTACCTCATACCCAAGACAGCTATTTCCACCACACAAATTCTGGATGACTCAGTGCTTTCTCCAGGTTTCAAACATCCCACTCTCACCCCGGCAGCTACAGGAGCTGGCACAGCCTCCCACAAAAAGTGGGCAAAGTATCTGCTCAGCTCCTGCAGTCTCCACCTACAGCTCTTTGCCAGCACATCCCTGTGCTCTTTGCACAATATGCTAGATTTATACTGAAGTATTGCACAATGTAGCATTGCATCCAGCATTTTGGGAAAAGCCCACCTGCTTTACCACAGAATACAACAATTATTGCCTACTAGATTGGTGTTACTCTGCACAAACTGATGGCTCTATCCAATACAGGTGGTGATGATTTTTTAAATCATAACAACCACTTGTAAAGCAAAACAAGTTTATTTATTTAATCAAACACTTGTAATTTAGTAAGAAACACTGAAATGTGATATGCAAAACCCCCTCGTTTTGCGTAAATGTGTTTAAAAGGCCACTCAAATTCAAAGATTTTAAAAATCATCAGAACTTTAGAAGCAACAAATAACCTTCTACATATACCTCTGGATTAACCAAATTAGTTTTATAACAGATTGCATTTCTTTTGCCCTAATAAAACTAAATAGGACTTTGCATTTACGGAATCCCTTAGTGTTACAGCAGCAAGTATCATTAGGTCAGCACTGAAGATGAGGTTCCTAAGAAACCAAACACAAAATGGGTTTTCACCCTTACCAATCTGTGAACCACCCTTACCTGTCTGTGGCAGAGCATAAAACAGGGGTTTTTTTGCCTACCAGTTTCTACTCTCACTGCTAGGAAAAAATACAGACCAAAAACATACCCTGTCACTCTTTGTAAAGGACATTGGCACTACAAAGATGTCATGAGTAACTCTGTCCACTGTGATGCTGGCTCTGGGATGTAATAGATTCATCTCTTCCACTGTGCTGAGTAGGAGAGGAGGATTTTCCATCTATAACAAGTGAATTTTCATTTCAAAAGCACTCACTGTATCCCTTAAGTTTTGGTTGGCAGATAGAGCAAAGATTTTTTTTATTTTCAATCAATCAATTTATCATCAAAATAAACCAAATTATGAGCAAGTTGACACATAATTTAGACATGTATTCATGATGGTTCCTCATCAAGTTCACTTTAACAAGTTTTCTCTCTTCAGCAAACTCCAGAATCAGCTTTTTCATTTCAGCTACAAAGGTACTTGTCAGTTATCAGAGCACTTCAAAAGGACTGAGCTCAACTATCTCATTCCTTCTGCATGTAACAACTATATGGGGAATTTCAAAGCTAAACTAGTTCAAACGCCTGCTGCCAGCAGGAGACACATTTGGGCTCTGCTTTTCCTCATCCTCATTTCATGAAGAGAAGAAATAAAAATCAGAAAAAAAACCACAGCATTTTTATCTAGATTCCAGGCTCTAAAGTCAAAGAACTGGGCAGGAATGCTGGGCAAAAAATTGAAAAAGTGAAAGTAAGGTCTCCCTTATTACTGGAAACAAACAAGGCAAAAGTCAATGAAAACACGTAAATAATTCTTTTTCACTAAATTATAGAGGCCAAATTAAACATTGTTATGTAGGTTTAGATTAGAAGAAATTCTTTACTGTGAGGGTGATGAGGCATTGGCACGGGTTGCCCAGAGAAGCTGTGGATGCCCAATCCCTGGAAGTGCTCAAGGCCAGGTTGGATGGAGCTTTGAGCAACCTGTCTAGTGTAAGGATCCATGCCCACATCAAGGGAGCTGGAACTAGATGATCTTTAAGGCTCCTTCAAACACAAACCATCCTGTGATTCCCCCTGCCATACGGGTGGCCAAAAGCACAGAAGTGCAGCCAAGAACTTGTGGGGCAGCAATTTCCAAGTTGGAAATGATGGACACTGGGATTTTCCAGAACATACAGCAAATCTGAAAAGAGCTAAGGGAGTAACGTCAGGCCAGGGCTCCTCTTCTGTGGCATCATTCCCCAGAACTCAGTGCAAGGCCATTTTCCAGGAGGAAAGCAAGCTTGGGAAGCATTCAGGGCTGCACTGCCTTGGGCCCTGGGTTGCACCAGCATGTGAGAGGGAAGCACAGAGGTCATCTTCACCCAGCAAAACTCCTTGCATTGCTCTCCACAGAGGAAAGCTATTTCTGACTGAAAAGTACCACAATTTCTGTCACAAGGATGTTCTGTGTCCTTGGGAAATATATTTTCTCTGCTTAAGATGAATAAGAAATAACTAGTGGTAAGCCTCCAGATTTGCTTCCTGGATTTCCAGGAGCCTTCCCAAGGCATCACAGTGGCACTTGTTACTCCACCAACGCTTCTGGTACTGGACGTTCCTTCTTGATTGGTAACTGAAGCATTCTTTTATTTCACTGCCATTTTGTCACAATCTGACACTGTGTGAAAAAACCTGTGAGCTGCAGATCTGCAGACAGCATGTTACAAAATAATAGCTCATTTTGCACTGGCATATTTATTCAGCTTCCCTTGCTTAGATGAGCCTGAATATTTACTAATCTTCCCTTCTTTGCTTATTGGCCATGGAAGTTAAAGAAAGTGTTATAAAGTGACCTTTTATAAAAATGACAGAAGGACAAAGGAAAAGTGCAGAGGTTAATTATGCTGTTAATTCACTCCTATGTGGGAAAAAAATATGAAAAATTGACTTGTGATTGACTAGCAGGGACACCATTTACACAGAACACAACCAACCTGATTTATGTAAATATTCTCAGAAACCAGTAGACACTCAGGTAGCTTCTTTTAGTCTTAAAAATTATTTCATTATCATGCTTTTTATATAATTTTTTAACAGAGTTAAAAATATATTTATACCAATTTCTAACAGAGTTCTGTCATTTCAAATGCCAGGGGCGGTGAGGGGGGAGGTTTCCAGAAAAAATACAACTGCATTGTAGCCTTAAAAACCTGGCAAACTCTGTGAAACCCTGATGGGAAGTGCCTGATTTTAGCAGCTAATGCTCTCTCAAGTTTCTGCATTTAAGGTATGAAGCTTATGTGACAACCAGCAGTAAATCACAATTGTACTTGTGCTTCAGACAGCAGTGGTTAAATCATGTCAGTATAAAGCAGAACAAAATAAAGTTTAAATGGGTAGAGAGTGATCAACACTGGTAGAGCAACACTACATATTGCAATATTGGCTCCAGAAACTTTCAATGTTATGTAAAAAATTTAAATAAAAATTAGTATTGGACTGTAACTATTTATAGTCAGTCAGTAGAAATACAGACCTGTATGCTTGGAGAAGGTATGTCTCTTCACACTCACACATGTTTGAAATAGACACCCTTTAGAAAATGCCCCTTATATCATCTTACACAATAAAAAAGCAAAGAAGCAATTATTACTCCTAGCAAAGTTGTATAATAGTTTAAGGAGAGCAAGCTAAACTGGTGCAGAGGCTAATAAAATCAACCTTCATGCGTAACAGGAAGAAGTGAATCATACAACAGATTTATGACTCAAGAGTAATGATGGAGATAACTGAACCAGACAAATCCTTTGTCTCCACAGCAGATGTGAGTAGATCCAGAAGGCTTTCAAGAGATGTTTTGCCTTTAAATAAGGGAGCTCCAGACGAAAGAATCTCATATGGACATTGACCCTGACACTGCAAAGCACAGTACAGCTGTATAGCTGAGACACAGAACAGTCTTCCTAAGACAGAAATGGTTAACAAAAAAATCTGTAATGGCTTTTAGGTCTGCTCAGAGCACACACAGCAGTGTCCTAAAACCAGGTATTTTTCCTCATATAGGGAACAAACATAATGCTTTTTATTTTCTCAGTTTTCGTCAGAGCTTCCACTGGCTTTTGCCTCCAAAGAGTAGTAAGATATTTCTGCATTTATCTTTACAATATGCATTATGCACATGGTCTCAGTCAAGAACAACAGAATTTGCAATCCTTGAAGAGCACTCTGTAAGTGCAGAAAGTCTACCAGCAGCTGAGCAACCACCTATTTCATAATGAACCCTATGTATGGCCATAGAGCTCTGTGAAATTTGGTATAAAATGAACCTAGCTAGGGTTTATTCTAATTGCACACAGAAAGGCTACTTCAAAGTAACAAGAGACGTTCCTCACAAAAGGGCAAATAGCCATGTTCTACCATTATGCTCCATTATGCCAAGGACATTGAAGGGCAATGACCAGCAGGGTCAGTAACCAAGAAGTAATTCCTAGCACTGTCGAATTACTGTTTCCACTGAGCAATACAAAGCAGCTACAGAAAATCCATCTTTTGTGGTCCCTTTCATCTCACTTGAAACTTCCTTTCTCTTTTATGTTACTAGCAGTACACCAGACAAGCTCTTTTTTGACAATGCAGAGGAAACATCATGTTAGTGAAAAAGTACATCTTATCCAAGGACAATTTTGTTCACTAATAAAAGTCTAAGGGCTTTTGTTACTTCTGTCAGTGGTATCTGACATCAGTCTGAGCATTTTCATCACAATTCTTGTGTAGTCACTTATATTTTTTTAGCAAGTGTAATAAAATATCGGGAACTGAGATTTTGCACACTTCTGAAATTCAGACCAATATTAAAGCACTGAAACCAGGAGGAAAACAATTACCTACCTTTCAGATTTATTGCATTTTATTTCAATTTTACGCAGGTGTAGAAAACTGGCACAGTATAGCAAAAAGGTATCATTAAATCTGGCATGTTTAAAAGCTGGATTCATACATTTTGTACCTTTATTCAAAATATTCTGAGATTTGTGAAATTACTTTTCTCACACATACTGCCATTATTCATGGCATGAAGTTAGCCATGAAGTAGCTAACTAGCCAGCCCACAGAAGACAGCATAATAGAGCCAAAAAGCATCTCTTGAGAAGCCCGACAACAATATTCTCACTTGAGGCATTTGGGGCACTTAGAGAAGGAAGACTTCTCTAAATGAAAAAAAAGGGAACGTAGGAAATAATAATGCAAATCAAATAGGAAGATGATGCGGCGCCTGATCCAAAACACATCTATCAAGCTCTTAATTCAAGAACAGTAATATAACAAACAGAGGAACAGTACTGAGTAGTGTGGCTGCAAAATCTTTTCTAACTATACAAGTACTTCTCTACCTTTGTGTTTGTATGTGGATACATACATCTCATAAAAATGCAGGAACATCCCTCACTGAGAGACTCAAGCAATAAGGAGGTCACCCCCAGGCCATGAAAATTATTTTCATGTTTCTTTTTGCTAACATCATCTTTGATCTAAAGCACGCTTCTAATTTGAACTAAAGAAATTGCATTCACAGATACTCAAAATCATATGAAAAGACAGATTTGGCACAGTTCACAAACAAAATCAAAACCACATGATTACAAGACAGACAGAGAAAAACCCTTTTGGGAAGTGACCTAGTATTCCCTGATTCTATTAACCCTGTTACACCTTATGATTAAGTAGTTCATTCTTATTTAATTAAACAATCTGAAAGAAAATATTTTTAATGAAATGAGTATATTTTTGTGCTAAAAGACAAAGATGTTTGGATTGTTCCATAAAATATTTGCTTCCCAGTATTTGACACATTTTCTACTTTTTTTATATGTACGTCACCTTTTCTTTCAACCAGGTCTTAACTTTTATGATCACAGTGTGATGACTGCCAAAAGCATGCTTCAGGATATTTTCCCCAGCAGTCTGCTAAACTATAAAGAAAAAATAAATAGTTACAAAACCTAACTAATCTAAAAACGTGTGTTCAGATTTTAGGAACACAGAATCAGGAAGGCAAAGGGACTGAAGATTACCACACTGAACACTAAAAACCGAACCTCATAAAAGGCAACAAATTTGGCAAAGAGCAGCCAACACACAAAACTCACCAAGACAACTACTAACCCTACATGAAGGAACTATACTTTTCTCCCCAAACAACCCAGTGATATTTGACCTGATTCTAACCACAGAACCATTCTTCTTCTATATGTACACAACAAGGACATTTTCTCTGTTATGTGTAGCAAAAACTACCACTGAAATTGCACTGAGAGCTCAGTTTTATCTTGTTTTCCATTATGTAGGACTTGAACCATTAAACATATACGTACCTGCAGCATATTAGCACTGGAGGAGTTCATCTGGAATGTCAAGTCAAGCACATACTCAGGAGTTTGACAGAACAAGGCATTACAGACTCAAGCAAAAGCAACTCTGAGAAAAGATTTTCCACTGACTCCTGTAAATTCTCAATCAAGTTTTTATTTCTGAAAAGTTCCTCTCTGGATGCAGTTTTTCTATCCACATTTGGTTTCTATCCACATTTAACAATTTTTTTTTTAAGCAAAAACTTTTCACCTAAGTCATCTGAGGGTAAAAAAATATACGCCCTATTCAACAACTCATTTATTTTCAAAGATGTTTTCTTTCCAGCTGTGTACCTAGAAAAATTAATTTTTTACACTAGAATTCTCCAGGTGGCTTGTTTTCACTGAAACTTTCTCTTCAAACCAGGTATGAACCAAAAGATTATACAAAGCTTGACAACACCATGTTGAAGATGAGATTTAGAATCCTGACAATATTTGAAAAACTGCTAGAAAAAGTGTACAGAAGGGCACATAGGTGTAGTGGGGTGTCAATGCCTAACTGCCTGATTTGGCTTAAAAAGGAAGACAGAAGGTAAAATCACATCTATGTTACTCTATTGCTATGCTAAGACAACTATTTCAAACTCTCCCCTGTTAGAGACTTACCCTTTTTTTTACAGAGGGAAACCAAAACAGCACTTCCCAATAAGGCTATGCTGGGGCCAAATACATTCCAGGATTCCAGGATAAGCTTTTTGTCCCCCACTGGACCTGGAAGTCTAGTACTGCAAGCCCATGAAAGTGACAAACTCAAAACCAAGGTCTGCTCATAAAAGATTTCACACTGGGAACAATGCTGTTATCACATCTTACACTATTCAGAAGGCCCCATTAGATCTAAATAATCAACTCTACATGTCAAAGGAAGCAGGATATGAGGGCAAACCTAAGTTAAAAAAAAGTAGTCCAGGAGATAATTTCAGGAACTGTGAGTTTCCTGACTAGGAAATGTTGTTCTTTCATGGCTTCATAACTTACAAAGTACCAGGCTAAAAGATAACACTGTAACAGAGGAAGCCGGACTCTATCAGACTTTCTGACCGATGCATTATACACGTCTGCTATGGGCATCTCATGCTTTGGCTTACTGCTTTTTCAAATAGGCAAAAATAGTCCAACCATGATGTTTCTCCCCCAAAAAAGAAAGGTTCCTATTTAAGATTGCTTGTTAATGGAAAGTGGCTTGACTCTGATAAAGAAATACGAAAAATCACTTTCCTATACTGATCACTAAACAACAGACATTAAAAAAAGAAAAGCCTCCCAAAACCACACACCTAAAAACCCAACACAACAGTGAGAGCTGATAGTCCCTCCTTGCCAACATGCACACAAGCATGATTATAAGGGATAGTCACAGTACAGAAAGCCATTCTGGGATTTTAACCATGGTTTACTCAAAGCTGCCACTCCAGCAGAACAAGACTTCCCAAACAAGCATTAATGCCATTGTCACAGTGCCCAGGAAAGGACAGGCACCACTGTGCCATCACTGAAGAATGAATGTACCTGCTCTGAGAGCATCTGCTATGTAAGCAAAAAAAAAAAAAAAAAAAAAAAAAAAAAAAAAAAAAAAGAAAAAAAAAGAGAGAATAGAACCATATGGCCAGCACAGGGCAAGCCATGATCTTACAACAGACCTCATTAACCCCTTTTCCTCCCTTACCTTTAAGAACTGCTGTGACAAAAGTAAGTATTAAGGAGAGATCTTAGGAATGATATCAAGCATGGCCTCTGACACTGCTGCAGGAAATTGGTTTGCTATCTAAGATGTCACAAGAGCAAGTGAAAGAAAGGTGGTTTGAAAATTTGCTCAGTGGACAACAGAAGTGATCATTAGCAGATCAGAAGTACAAATTAATATTTTAATAGTGAGGTTTTAAGATCTACTAATACTTTATCTGTTAATGTTTCAACAGCAACAAAATCAAGTACCAATCCTAAATTATACTCCAAGCCTTTGGACCCAGAGAAACCACCAAAAGAGGCAGAAGAAGCAATATTCAGCTCAAATAGACAACTAATATGAGTGCATTTTTTAAAGGAACAGTTCAAAATGAAGAAATAGAGAGGATGGTGTAAGAAAAGCAAGACTGAGCAAAATGAAATCACTTCACTGAACAGTTAGTATGAAAGTAAGTGAATAATGGCAGAGAAAAAAAATACACACCACTCACTTCTCATTTCACTGAATTTTTTCCTGAGTATATTGATAATATGGTTTCACTAAAAAAAAAAAAAATTAAGAGCCTAATGATATTTTTGAAATTTTGGGCAGCAGTACTGCAGAGCTTTTTCTTCATGGATTTTCGCTACAGAAATATCCTAACAGACGTAATTCTGTTATCACATCAATGCACACAAGGGAAAGCATGACATGTCATCACAAGGATGACATGTGATGTTCAGCTGCTATTTGCTTATCATTTGGCTTGATAGCTAAATGTTTCTATTTACATGAAGGAAGGAAATGTCCTATCTTATGGTTTTATTTTAGACTTGCTGAATTGGGATTACAGTCACACAAATACACCTACAAAGGAGAACACAAGTTTTGTGAAAACAATATCATAACTGGTGAACATAAAACTTTTCAGGAAAATTACACAAAACTAGAGAAGCATTTTTATTGCGCCCTTCCTGTGTAGGCTCATTTAAATCCCATGAATGTTGTAAATCAACATTCAAGAGTGAAAGACAGCTATTTTTTAACCAGTTGAGTGAGAAAGACAGAGAAGCTGACAATGTCTGCATGGAAATTTTGTCTCCTCTTTCTGCCAGAAGATTTTCCTCTGAAGTAGAACTAGACAAAGTTCTGGAGGTTTATTTTTTCCCCACAAGTGAACGATATAAGATACTGCAAGCATCCTGGAGAGCCAGCATCCAAGCACCTGTCAAAGGCTATGGTCCATCAGACAATAATTTTATTTTTAAAGTGAATCTAGCAGTTAAATTCATCAGTAAGAGAATAAATGTTGATATTCAAATGTATTGTGACAGTTCGGATTCTCACCTTTATTGATATAGAGGTTAGAGAGTTATGGTTCCTCCGTAAGCATGCAAACTCAAACAGCACTTCTGGCTTTTGTGAAGGGCTGGAAACATTAATTCATAAAAACACAAAGCTCTACAGAACACAGACATATTTTAGCACTTCTGAGATTTGACAAAACAATGTCAAACCACATTACTCCAAATCCTGTGCTGAATTGCCTACCAATTGAAGAAGGATTATTGTCTGAAGTGATCAGACTACAGTATTACATTTAAACAAGTTACTGGTGAGCAGAAAAGTAGCCTGAAGTAAATTTGTAAGTAAGTTTGAAGAGCTGGCATAAAGATCACCACACCAATTCATAACATGATCTACTTATTCTAACAATACCCACATTTTAATAAAAGGTTAAATGTTTGAAAGTGCAAAATCTCCACACTTCAAATGTGTAAGGACATGTGAAAGAAACAAGTGTTAAGATCAGGATACGTAACATTTTCTGGGTTTTGTTATTTCTTTTTTTCCATTACACGTGGTCCTAGCTATATTATTTCATACAGAAAGAGAGTTTTGCTATTTAAAATTATTCTGTGCTGGACTTTTTGTTATTGTTTAGTTTAGTGGGTTTACTCATTCAGTTTTGTGGAATGGGATTACTCTCTCTCTTCTAGATTTGACTGTGATTAGTTATAAAGGAGTAACAGATGTAAACAGATGGGCACAGCCAAATAAGGGTGATGGGTGGCAGCAAACCACAGAAGTAGCCCACTAACTGTTCTAATGAGCATCACGTAAAAGAGATGTGCATTCCATGAATAATGCACTCTGAAGACACACAGCTTTCAATGACACCTTTCAGAGGTCTAGAAAGCCATGACAGATACCCCTCAGAGCACATTTTCTGTTAGATACATTTTTTCTGTCAAATATAGGAAAATGAGATTTTACTTTGGCAATATTCTCTGCCTGGAGATACTGGATACTGAACCTGACACATTTTGCTGGCACAAATTCCTAGTGCTACTTTTTTATTACAGAAACTTTGATGTAGGTAATTTCAAAAAATTATTCTGGAAGCAGAATCCTGGGTAGCAGACCAAGTTAAATCCCGCTTCTTTCTAAGTTCAAGTCTTTCCACTGGATCTGTACATTGCAAAAATTATCCAAAAAGCAATAAAGCAAGCCAAACACATCCAATGTTTACACAGCAGAGCTATAAATCCTACTTTATATCACAGTGCACAAAAACTTCATTTCTCATCATACAGGCGTGAAGAGGGGATAGAAAAACACACTTTTTTTCCTTTAAAAATTTTAAGACTATGGCATTGTAATTATTTTCATAAACCTGTATCCTATGCGTAAGGTATAGCATTAAGACAAAGTGTCTTTTTTCCAAGAACTTATCTTCATTCAGAAACACTTGTGCATTTTTAATTTACCTTACCATTTACAGAATGTTAGAAATGGGAGAGCGAGAGGCTTATTAAAACTACTTACTCAGAAGAGAAGTTTATTTTTAAAAATTAAGAAAAAACTTAGCACATGCTAAGATTTCCTCTGGAAATCACTGTGGAAATACAAATGAGGCTGCGCTCCTGTATTACTTACACATCCTTCATTCTGAGGAACAGGAGGCCAGGATTTCCTGAGGCTGAAATACAATACAGAAGATAATCACTCTTCAATTTTTCCACCAAATCAAAATATTTCAAAAGTTTTTGTGGATTTTAGGGTGAGTTAAGAGCTAAGCTGCCATAAGAGGCCAAACAATAAAGGCAATTATAGAGAATACATGACCAGTGTAAGCTACCTTAAGCAGACAATAAGATGAAATATGAAATAACATACCATTTAAGCCTCTGAAAGGAACAAGCTCAGTTCTGCTGCAAGGCTTGTAAGTGAACAAAGGCAGCAGTCTCACAGCATTGCAGTGACTGGAAAACAGCACTTTGAAATTCAGTCACTTGCCCAGAAGGCTATTCCATGATTCAAGGTGATGTTTTTGAGAACAGCAGAGAAATACTTTGAAGAAATTGGAGGTCCTCTAAATAAAGGGTGAGGGAGAAGAAATTTTCATTACAAGGGACCCAGAAAGGGAGAGGACAACAGGGAAAAGGTGCAAACCTGGCAGCCTGAGCTCAAACAGTGCTGTTCCCTGAAGCCTGAGAAACAGAGGTGCCAGATGTGGAGCCTCCCAGCCCACAGCCCTCAGAAAGGCAGTGCCTCAGTGCTGCGTGGTCCTGGAGATGGAACACAGACCAGCTCCCCCAGGTGCTGGGCTCACACTCAGGCAGGCAGCACTGGGACACCACGCTGATGTTTCTGTGGCCTTGCTAGAAGGTAACAACCAGCTTTTCATCATCATTCATTCATCCAGCGAGACCAAGAGCCCAGACCGATAACCCGCACATCCTGCTGCTTTCACATCATCTAAAATTGCAAAGAGTTACCACACTGGCAATAAGAAGGACAAAAAGGAGAGGAGATGGGACATCTTCATTGACTTCTCATGTCACAGACAACACCACCTAGCACTGGACTAAGAACAAGCAGAGAATGAACACTTCTGGGGATTAGTCCATATTTTTTTTCTTAATTTCATTTTCTAGCTTCAATCCTACTAGATTTTTTCCTGCGGTTTTTGTTTTTTTTTAATATGACTGTTTCCTTACTTCATGGCTTCACCTTTTTCTTTTAAACCATCTCCTCACTACTAACTTTAAACAGTTAATTACTTTCTCTCTGATGCGGTATTTCACACTGAATAGTGTTTCCACATGTGACCTAACCACTGCTTAATCCTTACCCTTTGCTTTCTGTCCATCTATCCTGAAAAATATTCAATTTAGCACAGTAATAGCACCAATTCACTGGAGTCTTGTTGGACATCCAAAGCAGCAGCAGCAGCTATGTGTCCTGGCTTACTGCCAAATTAATGTATTTGCATTTATATTCTTCATGGCCTTGACAAGCACTAAAGTAAAACCAGTGTTTGGCCTCCTAGAGCCCCCACTATAACACTGGGGTTGTTTATTCAATTGACTGGAACTGATGGAACATCACATGCATTGGAACAGTGCTGGGACATGCACTGTCCCAGTTTATGTGTCAAAAGGTGACATTATTTTAGCTGCTGCCTCTACAGGCTCAGTGCTTCAAAACTTAGTGCTCTCTCTGAGCCATTTTTTAACCTTCCTCTTACATTTTTTCCATCATATCCATCTTCACAGTATTCTTACCTCTGGAAAATATCTTGTATCTAATTTCTGCTCTCACTTAGATCAATGAAAAGGAGTGCACTGCATAACTGTTCCTAGAAAAGCCAGCTCATTGCTTCCACTGATGTGTTGACTTTGCTATCCAGGAACAAAGCATTCATATTTCTTGTAAGTGAAATAAACTTGAATTAAGTAAAAAATATCCTTAACAGTGATGTTTTGGTCCATGATATGGATCAAAATTACATTTCAACTACAGATTATTCTAAAAAGTCAAGTTAATATAAAAATTATATATACTGTGATTTTACTTTTACTAGAATTATGAAGAGTTTTGCCCAGTTCTTTCTCTTCTGATCATTCTAAAAATGGTTAACACTTGAAAATTAACTAAGGACACTTCTTAATTCGTTGTTTGCACTCCACTTTATCAGTGAAATGTAATTCCAGAGTCTATCTACAAATATTGCTTATGATTCATGGTTCCTGAGGAAATTTCACAGAGACACATGTCTGAAACCATAATTATGACATTATGAAAACCTTGTGAGTTGACATGTTGAACACAGTCCAGCATTTCCATGAGAAAAATTAAAAGGTCAAGAATTTCCCTCCAGAGTTGTGACTTAAAAAAAAAAAAATAAAAACAATGTAAAGAAATAAAGAGCAGAGAAAGAACTTTAAAATTATAATTAAGCTTTATACTAATTTCCAAAGTGTTCCTTGAAGAAAGAATTTTTTTTTAAGAAATCATAATAGCTATATTCAATTTGACTACTTTAAAAAATATATTTCTTTTGCTAAGGAGATGTGAAGAAAAAAATCCATTTTAAGAAGTATATTAACACAGTGTTATCAAAAAGAATGAGAACAATCAACTTCATCTCTGTGATAGCTAGAGACACTATTTCACGCAAAAATATTGAGGAAAAAATAACAATCATTTCAACAAGGAATATTTCTTTCCTTGCCTCTTTCCACAGAATACCTGATATTACAATACCTCCAATCCCACTGGGAATGAATATCTCACACTGTTGAAGATCATTTCTTTCCGAGGTTGCCAACCCCCAGATTATTAGGAAATATAATAAATTCGTATCTGTCCTCATTAAAAATTCTGTGATGTTTCCTTTAATGAGTGGGTTGTTTATCCTGGTCCTTTCTTTAGCTTTCAATTTGAAGAGCCCCA
Source organism: Vidua chalybeata (assembly GCF_026979565.1). Taxonomy (NCBI): domain Eukaryota; kingdom Metazoa; phylum Chordata; class Aves; order Passeriformes; family Viduidae; genus Vidua; species Vidua chalybeata. Next base: position 46,015,145 of record NC_071533.1, read on the forward strand.
CTGCACAAGAAGATCTTGTCAATGGAGGTGTGAAAGCAGCATGGACAAGTCTAACCTACTTAAGTGGGTGACAACAGTGATGAAGATACAGGTTTAAGCACAGGCTAGCAATACAAATAAGCACCAAAAAATTCCAGTTACAACACCCTCAGGCTCTTTTAGCAGAGAGGAAAATGCCTGGTAACATATTTTCATTTCTACTTTCTGGTACAACTACAGTTTTAGTTATTTAGTGGATACCCTATGAAGGGATGGGTTTGTGCCTCTCTCTTTTGAATAACTTTGTCCTCCATACATATAATTACCCATATATCAATAATTTAAAAGAACAAAACTTTCCTTGAACCTTTTCTTAATTCTCGTGTGATTTCAGAGTCTGTTAGAGTCTTGGTAAATAGGCTTGCCATGATTCTTCAGAGTAAATACAACTGAAAAGATCTCAAAACAGACAGATCTTTTTAACTGGCATCAAAACACTTCTTTCTCTTTTGATATAGCCTACAGAAAATCCTTCCTAGAATAGTGGGCACTCAGTAAACATTTTCTGCTACCACACTATAATTGTTCACATAGCAACACATCAGCACTCTTGGGAGAATTCTGTTTCTTTTTATCTAAAGAACTTTCACAGACTTTACCATTAGCTAGATTCTTTCATGTCTTTTCTCTATTTGCAGAGAACTAAATGAAACTGTTATTCAAGATGCACCATATCCCTCTAACCTATCTGTTCTTACTCCTTCAATACATGAGAAAGCTTTAGAAAGTTACCTTTGGTATTTTTGTTCCCATTCTCTGAGACCACTTCCTTTTTAACGTTATTTATGTTTTTCCCTTTGAAATTACTGAATTGCAGACAAAGCAAGCTCTTGACTTGAGCATAGTTTAAGCGTAGCAGATCTTTGAAGCTTTTGAGCCTAAAGTGAACATTTGCAACACTGTTTTCTGGGTATCTTTCATTTGGCCACCTACCAATGGTACTCTGGTTTGCCTTGATCCTCTGATGAGACAGGATCGCTGTGTCCACAGTGTTACAGATACTGACCCCACTCCTGCAAGTCAAGCAAACAGGCTGGCCTGAGAAACCTTCCCTGAGTGCACTGTAACTTTCTTACAGTAGATAAAAATTTCAAAATATCTTTTTCTATAATATGTAATAATGCTTCAAGTTTAGAAAAATGACTCAACATATGCCAGGAAATCACCTGAAAAGACTTGGTAAACAATTGGTGAATTTCAATGCACCATGTAAGAATGGCAAACTGAGACTTGAATTTCAACTATACCTTCACGTTTCAAAATGATTCATAATTGGATAATTTTAGGTGTTTATTCATTTTTATTAAACCTAATTTAATCAAACTATATTAGGGAAAAAAAAAATCTTTGTCCAAGTGAAACATTGCCACTGAAGAATTCTGACTATTGCAGGAAAGACCACTCCACAGCATCTTGACTGAGCCAGGAAAACAAAGAATACAAGCACAAGGCAGCAGACTTTTGATTTTTGACAATTCATAAGTCAAAAAAAATTTTTTTTTTTAAATCACCAAGACTGTCATGTTTTTTAGATGGATATTTTTCCTCTTTTCCAATTTGGTAATTTTTCACAGAACAATAGCCAAAGAAATTTTAAAAATACATTATTGCTTTTCAAAGCTTTAAAAATCAAAAGCAGTTTGGAAAGAGTTTCTCGTTTGATTTTGGTGTTTGGTTTTCAGTTGTTGGAGGTTTTTTGACCTCCCCAAGAGCTTAGCAAAAAAGCCTGATCTTTGAAGTAGTCAATTGAAATTGTAATTGCTACTAGGGATAACCAAGCAAATAGGAAAGAAAAACAATCCAAGTATCAATTTTGCACATGCTGAAGATCATTAAAGCTTTGCTAAAAGCAACAGCAAAAGCAAAATGTCCCCATTTATTGTGTATATCACAATGGTCACAATTATCTGTGGATGACTAGAAATAGGAAAAGCATGGGCTTCACATACTGTATCTGCCATTAAAGCTTTCACTGTGCACACTTAATACAAAACAGCTTCCAACACAAGATCAGGTATAAAGATGTGCTAATTTGTATCTGCATATAATATTTGGACGATCTGGGATTCATTTGCTTATCAAACAGAAGAATTGACAAAAATCCCACAGCCATTGGTGCTGTGCTTCTTTTCAGATTTTCATACCACTGCTTTATGAGAAGCATGAATATGAAGGGCTGGAAGGTTTACCAGGTATCTGTTTTAAGGCAGACTCCTATCTAAGATAAGGACTAGAGTCAAGTCTTTCCAGTCTTTTAATTTAACTTTTTCTTACTGAGTATTCCAGGAGCTTTAAAGATCAGCTCAGCAATTACCACACAGATTGGTGCACCTTCACGTCCAGATTGATAAGTTTCTATTACAGAGCCCAAAAACCAGATTCTGTACAGCCAATAGTTGAGAAATTGGATTTTCCCTTTCTGTGAGGACCTTTTGGAAGGTTCCTGATACAAGATGTGCACAGACACATGAATATGTACACACAATCACATGATTTTCATTTACAGTATGTTATTTCATATTATTATTAATGGCTTATGAAGACACATATAGCTCACCCCTGAGTCTTGCTTTTACAGTACTTAATAGTTTAAGCAATATATCGAACTCTGGATCCCTTGATGTCACTGGCAAAACTTCAATTGACTTAATTGCATGCAGAACTAAATCCCATACAGATTTTCATGCTTTATAATTTTGACTGCTTTCCTGGAAGATATATTGTGAACCCATTAATGGGAAAGATGGAAGAAGCAACTCCTGACATACCTTTCTTGAAATGCACTTATGCATGTCTTATAAACTGCTTCAAAAATTAAACAAGGGCTACCCAATTTGTCAAGTAAACACAATGAGAAATTATTCTGCATTAATTTCAATGTATTTTTAAACAACAAAGCATAACTAAGGTAACCAAAGGGAAAATAAAAGAAAAGCAGCATGTCTGAACCGAACTGGACTTATTTCTAACCTAAAGCAATCACAGGGAAGAGTTTGATACACACTCCTGTTTTTTGAATGGTGAAATTATTACAATTTTTTTTTGCTTGCTTCTATTCCTAGACACTAGGTACACTTACTGTCCCTGTACACTTACTATCTCTTGTAATCCCATGTTCTTTTGCTCAGAGGTTTCTATTTGGACAATAACTGCAATGACAGATCCCTGCTCATAAGGGACTGCAGCAATCATCTCGCCATCTGCTGAACCACTGATGTCATCATTTGTGTATTCCTTTTTTGTATCTAAATGTAAATGTGATTTCTATCTCTGTTCAAAGCTTTGAAAGGGACATTTAATGATACAGCTATAAATAACAGAGGAGGATCTCTCTCTGTGGCTTCTCCCTGGCCTTTTTAATGTACATTTCCTTTTACAGCTGCAGCTGCTTCAATTTTCCTGAGATTCTGCTGGAGACTCTCCTACAGAAAGGGTTTCTGCTCTAAACCACAATGCTATAAACAGATTGCTGACTAATGTGCCATGTTCTTATTGTACATTACAACTACAGCTTCCTTCTAGACAGTACAATCTTGATACACCCTATAATGAAGCCTTTAAGGCTGGAGAAAACAGAAAGTCGATAGAATCTGTAGCAAAGCCACATTTTTTTAGTCTTTTCTGTTTCCTTGCCTCTATTTCACCCTTCTTGTATTTTGACAGCCTGCTTTTAAAATATAGCTGCAGTGACTAAAAAAAAGGGTAAAAAGGATGGGAATAACAGCAAAAAGAAAGGAAGAAAAAAATGTTTTAAATGAATCTTTGTATAGAAAAATATACATGCCATTCCTCGCTTTCTAGGGTGAAATGAGTCTAAATCATAACTGGAAGCTTGCAGAGGTTTCAACCTATATTTTTTATGCCAGCAACAGGGTACAATCTATCTAGCTCAATGTGCATATATTTAATACAAATAATCTGGGAAGTGCTCCCAGATGCAGGCACTGACAATAAGTACATTTTAATTTGTTCAGCTGGGGATGATCACTTTTCCCTTGCAACATGCAGCTCTCTTCCTGGCTCTAGTTAGTAGCATGATGCTCCATGTCCTGCCTCACATTGATCTGTTTTATCCTGGAGAAAAAAAAATAAAACCAACATGAGATCTGTAATTTATACTTAAAGCTACATAAAGTAAATTTTGATACCAAGTGAATAAGGAACTCATAGACACACTATATTCAGTGCTAGCAAGTCCATACAGAGTGGAAAAGTATGAACAGAAGACAATGCCACTGAGTCGTTAGAGTGGACACTAAAGAACACTTTTTTTTCTTGTTTAGGTCATCCTAATCCATTCAGCTCCTAGGAAGGAGAAAATGAAGGATGGACTGGACTGCACCAGACTGTATCTCAGTTTCTGTGGTGTCTGGCCAACTCAGATACCAAATGATTCCCTACAGGTTGCCACAAGCTGTGCAAGCCCTGTTGCCCCAGGATCCCAGAGGGTGAGCTGCAGTGCAGGCACAACAAATATCCTCTGCAATTCCGAGGGGCAAGTCAGAGGTATACACAGGCACTGAATCTTCTTCTAGTCTTCAGATCAAATAACTGAGCACTCCAGATTGACCTCATATTGTGACCTCACTGGGATCACAGGAGCAGCACTGGAATGATATCCAAAGGTACAATCTTCCTGGGACAAACCTTAAGAAGCATGAATCTAATAACAGCTCTGTTTATATTTAAGCTAAGCATTTTTGGAGCCTTTTATTGATTCTTCATCCAGGACATAGTCCACTTTCTGATGATTCAGCTATTTTTAACTACAAGTTTCTGAAATTGCCCTCATCATATGGAAACATATTTTAGTAATCTACTGAATATAGAAAATCTATTGTTAAAATATATCTATTGTATCTATAGTGCTATTCCAGTGGTATTTTGAGAATAATGTGTCATTAGCCACCTATGGCTGATCGTTTCAAAAGCACATTTCCATGTCATTAGTTTTCAGGGCTACTGGTAAAATATATCACAAAACTTACTATACATTCATCTCTGTTCATTCCACTTCACATTAATAGTAAATTTAAATAATTGTGTTGGACACTCCAGACAAGAAAGCCCCATTGCAACTATTTCAATTTCAGACAGTCAAGTCACCAGACTTTGCAACTCAGCAGAATGTTATGTAGCAGAACTGGTGCTATTTCAGATGCTATTGTTTCTCAATTCTATCACCTTTTCTCACACTGAATAGCTTAATCAGCTGCAGTCAGCTCATTTAAATGCTATGGAAATGCAGCAAGAATTGAAGCGGCATTCCATCCCTGGAAATGAATGGAATGGAGAAAAAACAAAAGTTCATTCCTAGACTATAAATACTGGTATGCCAAATGTCAGTATCTGGAGAACTGAAACAAATGATATCATGTGAAGTAATGAAGTAGCATCTGGCCAAAATCAGCAGCTTCAGAAATTAAGTTTTTAAGTACAAATAACAAAAGTGAAAACCAATGAGCACCCAGAAGACCAAGCAATGTAGGTGGCTTACATCCTGGCTCCTTAGGCCAGGATCCCTCCTGATCCTTCCCCACAGATGGACATGGCTACTCCTGGCCCCACAAGGTCTTTAGGAAATCCTTACTTGTAGGTTTATCTAAACCAAAGGGCCCACAATCATGCAGGGGTAGCGTCACAGCCTCTCAGGGTGATTTTAATACTTTGCACACTGTGGAAGTGTGATGTGTTGTGAGAGTAGGAAGATGCATGGGAGGCTACAAGACATGACAAGGTAATTCTGGAAGACTGCTCAGAGGTAACAGCAGCAAACAGCTCTGTGGCAGTAACATCTGTATCACCATGAGGTGGGTCTTGGGGTGAACTGACACCCAAAACTGCACCCAAGCTTTGTTTCAGAGAGAACTGAATGACAGCGTTAAAAACAAGCAAAAAAAAAAAAAAAAAAACAGGGAGCAAACTGACTTGCAAACTAGGAACTGGGGGCAGGAGTGGGCTGGGAATACAAGTTATTTGGCTTTCTTCCTGTGCCCTATATTCATTTTGTTAAAACAGAACTAAGCTGTAAAAACATTAAGCACCAAACATAATCATTCTAAAGCTATTTGAAGGAGTGAGGACATCCACAGCTATGTATTTCTTGGGTCCTGCTCTTGAAGCAAAATTACATGAAGAATTTGTTTTGGCACCAAAGTCAGAACTCCAGAATAAAAGCTTAAAACCTAAAGATTTGTGGAACAGATTCCATGCTCTTGCTTCATTTTATTATTGTACTACACACTTCACACTAATATCCAAGAAATATCAATTACATCGATACCTGAGGACAAACGTTACACTGCTGCAGAACACTGCTAGAAATGCTTTCCATCACTAGTTTCAGAACATCAGTAAGCTCTAAAAATGTAATGTAAATGTAAAAATGCCTATCAAGCTTAGGGATAATTATCAAGACTTGACTTCAAATTCCATCCAGTCTATCCAGGAGAACAAAGCCTCCAGCTAGTTTTCCTTCTAGCCACTTTCCTTACCATGCCCAGCCTGCAGAAAAACCTCCACAATGGAACTCAAACTCAGACAGGAATATTTTCTGGCTCTCATTTGGTCACTCTAACCATTCATCACTGTCTGGGGAAAAAGTCTTAAGAATAATTAAGTATCACAATAATAATTATCAAAGAACAAGCCAGTGAAAATTTATAGGCATCTGAGGCATGCAGCACTGTCATATAAGCTCCTTTGGAAGATAACTCCCACTCCAGAGTGGTATTAAGGACAGCAGATGAAGACTCATTGATATAAATAGATCAAAGATAAGGTTTATCTTAGTCTCTACAAACTTTCTTATCAAATCCTTTGCTAAAAAATACGTTTTTGAAGGTATATAGTCAAACTAAAAGAAAATATTTTTTTCTTGAAATCACACAGTCTGAAGTAAGCTAAAGGGACTCTGTTTGGTTAGATCTTAGTTTCTTCATTTAACACTGCAACATTACAACATACTTTTCCTTAATATACAATATGATCTTGTGTTGGTTCAAGGTGGTGGAGCTGTAGTTGCTAAGCACCTTTGCAGTGAAAAGGCTTATTTTTGAAAAAATGTGGCTGCTTTCACATTCACACCTGAAGAAACATGCAGAAGTGTGTATTTGTGCAGAGAATATTTCGAATATGTGCTGACTGAGTATAAAGCAAACTTCTGAAATTCCCAAAGCCTCACTTCATTTCTGTACGAGCTGTGATTTCTCAGAGTATTTTTGTGCACAAGACAGCTTTTCAAGGACCCTGTAACTCTTTTAGCTTGTCTTACAAACATAAATCAAACCATGTTGGCCAACTCCTTCCATAACAGAACTGCACCTTTAAATACCACTAATGCCAGATGGTCTCAGCATATAAAGCAGCATGAGAGGACATATTAATGCTACTCAAACAAGCAACTTGTGCTAGCAGCAGACCAATGAAATCAGTCTCAGGCTGCTAATCCTATCTGTCTCCATGACAACATCTATTTCAGACAATTCTTCAATTTTCAAGTCAGATGAGCTTCTTGGCTCCTAAACTTCTCTATTCAGGAGGTGTTCCATTGTCAGGTACTTTTTCATCTTGTATTGGCTACTGCTATAATACAGATTTTATTTTTATCAGCTGCTTCATGGAGTATCAAGGAACAGATGTTCCTCTGTTTCTGTTTATTTATAGGCTTTTGCACTAAAGATTTGTACTGAAAGATTTTCACTGAAGGTTAGCAATATTTATTTTGACTATGGATTTGTTCCCTTATCTGCAACACGCAGAAACCTTGCAAATATTGATGTCTCTGTTGTGACTCTCCCTATCAGCATCAGAAGAAAAGGAATTGGTTCCTTCTTTATATTTATCTGCTATGAAGGCAGATTTTTAAAGAAAACAAAACACTGTGGATCTGCAGCAGGCAAACAGGGAGAGAAACTCTTGAATACTCCTCACCATATGTCCATTAGAATAGCTAAGTCAACACAAATATTGGGGCTACTTGCTACTAGGAAAAATCCGACAGGAAGCAGGTAGGAGCTGTCTGTTAAAGGCAGATCAAATGCAGAACCACATGCTATCTCTCAAGTACCTCTACACTAGGTACATGGCACAGCCACATGTAAACCTAGCATGGAAGCTGAGAACCTAGGCATGGAGAGGAGAACCTGAGTCACAGGGAGAGGATGCTCTTACCCAAAACCACAAAAAATTCCCATCAGAGCCAGGAAAGCAGCCAGCCATCCTTTACCACAAAATAGATTTTCCTCTCTGTGAAATAACTTCTTACAATGGCAATGTTTAAAATTTAAGAATGTGAAAGCCCAGCTCCCAACCCCACAGCTTTTTTTCCTCTCCATCCCTCTACGTACTGATGTCACCAAAGAGACAGGAAGACATTTCATCAAGAGCAGCATAAACTTGGACCACTCATTCCTTAAGTGCAGGCTATTACAAAACTAGAGTCATATTTAGCTTTATTTTTTTTTTAGGGTACACATGCAAGTTGGCTTAAACATTTAGGATTCATTAGTATCAGGATTTATAAGCCTCCTGCTTAAATTCAGATGAATAGCTCCCACTGACGTCAGTTTGATTTGTGGCTCAGCAGCTGGGTGGGAGGAAAAATTTAAGCATGGTCTAGTCTTATCAGGTGCAGATCTGACATGGAGAGTCAGCTTACCATAGTCACAAGGCTTCCTTTGAAGTACCATTTTTCAGGTGTGCAAAAAGTGTCTGTTTATGTCTTAGACTCACCCCAATTTTGCTTATAGTCTAGAACTGTGCTTTTGTGCAATAAGCCAAAATGCTGCCAAAACCGCAAAACATTTAGTTTAGCACAGGAAAAAAAGTTTCAGTTTGAATGATCAATGTGCAAGGAATGCACCACTCATAACACTGAAGGACAGCAATGTGTAGCTGAAATGATGCTGAGTTTGAGGGACCCAAAAATAAAATTCAAATGAATGTTTTGCAGCCAAAAATGTCAGGAGACAAGCATGTGGTCATTCACACATGTTTTATCCAGAGATCTCGAATGTGATGGCACGGAAACACAACTATGCAGAAAGTTTTAACCTTTGAAATGTCTCACTGTCCTTCCACTTTCTATCTTTGAACTCTTAGTTGTATTTCTCATAGCACAGTACTGTATGTTTTCTCTTTTCTTTGGAGAACTAATATGGTAAATGTCTGGGCCATACTTTCTAGACACCTACCAGATCAGTAGACTAGCAAGGATGCCAAGAGAACAGTTCAATAAACTTTGGCCAGTCTGATGTCTCCCCTGATCAAACAACTCTTTTCGTTTGGCTTTAAGGCAAGTCCATATCTAAGCAAAAGTACTCAAAGTGGCATTCAGGTTGTTCTTGCTTTGGGCAGGCTCTGCAGCCAGAACAGTATCTTTGATCATAAATCTGGCAGCTCACACTCCAAGGTCATGTGCAGCTCCATGCAAAGAACAGCTGTCTCCATGGGACTTTATTTGCAAGCAAACAAGGATGTGAGATTCTGCTCATAATTCAGTATGAGTAACTCCCAGGAAGCAGCTACTAGCTTATGCAGTTATAAATGTCTCTCTTTGGAAATTAATTAAAAACAAATATTTACTGCCTTTGAACTGCCAGCCACAGGTTTATGATTCAAGATTCTCTCTCACCTGGCCATTGTAGGTACATAGACACATCTCTAACATATGGCTTCATATTGACCCAAGCCTCACAGCCCTTTGACAATAGCTGCTGCTGTGACAGGAAGATGTGACCAATGCCATTTCAAAGGGAAGGGCACCACGGACCAAGACCTCACTTTTAGTCCAGTGTCCTTTTCCCCAGCAGTGCCCCTGAAAGCAGCAAGAGAGGCAACAGCTTCATTGCCAGGGGCAGCTACTGCACCTCGGCACATACAGTCATTTCTTCACAGTGTGGCAGAACTTCTGTTCCAAAATCCAAAACCCCAGCACATGAAGCTGGGACTACCTCAGTTTCAGCACTGTTGTTCTGCAGAGCTCCTAGCCCACTCCCAGAAAACCACCAGCTTTCACCCTTATCCTGAGATGATATGGCAGACGTATGATGTATGGCAGACAAAAGAGCTCCATTTCCTGTCCCACAGCAGATCAAACCTGCCCACTCTGCCACCGTTTTACCGATATGGATTTTTTTTTCCAATGTTTTTACTACATAGACCCTTGATGTCACACTAGAAAATAATCATCATCTATAACATCCCATTCCCACTGAATTCACTGAACACTGGCTTTTGATGTGCACCTCACTCCAAAATGAAGTTTACACCCTTTACTCTGCTCCTTTTAACCCTAGCAATCATTTCAATTACCTTACCCAGAAGCCTTGAAGTACATACTGTGGTTTTCACTTTTTTTGATTCCACAAAATTTTAAGACAATTGAGTTACTAGTCTTCTCCACAGTTTAATTGCCAATCCAATTGGAGGGGAAAAAAAAAAAAAAAAACAAGAAGACAAAACAGCAAGGCTCTATGGTAATACATGCATGAGACTTTTGTTTAAAGAGAAAATGTAGACCGAAAAAAGATGTGACATGATGTTTTGGTTTTGGGTTGTTTTTTTTTTCCCTGCAGGAGGAACATGAATTAAAATAGGTATGAAGGCTTAACAAAATAAATTAATCTGCTGAGAAAAGTTCAGACAGGGTTCATAAACTGTATGTTTTGCAAAAATAGCACATAAAGCACAACAAGGTACATTAGATGATGATACATGAAGGCTGGGATTCACCTATAATATAACTAGAAGCTCTTGCACATGTTCCTAAGTCAGGAACCTACCCAGTGTTAGCTCCTCTTACAGTCAGTAGAGAAAACAGCTGCTTTCAGAGAGCATGCAGCCTAGCCAAGAGGTGTTCCTGCCGACCAGGAAAAGGGAGATTACAGCATGAATATGCATGCCCAGTATGTAGGCTTCTAAATCACATGCCATCTTTGAAAACAGAAATTAGATGTAATGAACACAGAACTAATTCCAAACAAGTTTTAATACCAAATGATCAGCTGAGTCTAGCAGCAACTTCACTGTTACAACCAAAAATTTGTGTTTATTCTGAAATCGGAACACCTCTCTTGTGTTTTTCGCCCTCTATGTAATTTACAGGCTTGAGATACTGATTACTAAATTACAAAATAATAAACAGTTTTTCCTGAAAATAAACATATTTTAATAACGAGGTCACTTTTGATAAATCACTCAACTCCAACTTACTGGCTTTGACAATACATGTCACAAAATCTTGGGAAATACCCATGCTTTATAGACTTCTCACAAATTCTCTGTAGTTTGCATTATTGTTACCCTAATAAAACATCGCTTTAAGCCAAGACAACAACAAAACAGGCCCCCCCTTCTGTTTTCTTTGGGAACTGTTAAGGCATTTTGAAGGTGTGGGAGGTGATGACAACTCTTCTCTTTGAAAGAAATTAATCAACTCTTTCAGAAGGAGTGGGATTGTCAAAACCAGTCGGGGTCAGATCAACAAACCCTGAATAGTCTGCATACTCGGACTCATTTTAAGCCTGAAAAGTAAAACAACTGTCTTCTGTATAGTCGTGTTTATTCTTAATGATTACAGACCTTTTCACCCCGGCTTGTTTACCATTTATGTTATTGCAGTAAATAAAAGATAAACTGCTGAGATGCAGTAGCAGGGATGCACTGTGTTCCTGCAGGTAGCACACAGCCTCTATTAACCCTTTTTAAACGTTCTAACAAAAAGAGAAGTTTTTAAATACCTGAAGTGAAGCGATTTGGAGTGAGAGCATTGTAATTGTCGAGAACACTGCAGACTGCCTAGCACAGCTGCCTAACCACGCTTACTGGCAATTTCCATTGATTTCAATGGGAACGTGAATGGCATTAACAACTAGCTGCGAATGTGATCTGTAAACGTGTCTGCCTCTCCTTGATTTGCACCAATTCTGTGACACATTTTTTGCTTTGTAGTCTACACCTTTATTTTTAGCTGAACATGAGGACTGAGATAGGATGAAATCAGAATTATTGAGGAAATATTATTTAAGAAAAATAAAATTAAGGAAGAAGAACCTAAAAGTCTAAAAAAATCACTCAGCACGTATATGCAGCCATCTTCATGCTGCTCTACAGCCCTCCGAGACCTGCACAACCTACACAGTCTGTGAAGGACACTGAACATCCCACTCTGAATGCAGGCAGCATTAAAATCGTCCTGCCAGAAACTACCCCAGGCCAAATCCTGGCTGGGTGATTTCAAGGGGATACCCTAATCGGCACAAAAACCCATAAGAGATTTTGCTGGAAAGGTAATTACAGCTTCTCAGCCTTCTGTAGAATGCAGGAGGTACAGCCTGCCCCAGATCAGCACTCCCAGCAGGCAAGTCAGTAGCATATCCCTGACAGTTTTTGATGAGAAAGCCAGAACACCCTCACAAGCTCTGAAAGAAAATCTGTTCCCTGAGGCATAAAGGAAAGAAAAATTCCAAATGCAGAAGGGTACATGAGGAGTAAGTTCAACCATGTTTTACTCTGCATTTTCTATCCATCCCTATAGACACGAGCAGCTGCCCTGCTGTGCTCATCTGGTGCTGTAGGTGCCCAGGCAGCAGCTCACCTTTAAAGAGGATTGCAAACCTGAGCCAGGAGAGCAGCTGAATCACAGCTGACAGAAAGGATGAAAACACAGCACAGCATCTCCTGTATTCCTGATACAAAGTGCTCTGCTGGCACCGACCTGTATACAGCCCCTACCTTTATGCAGTGCAGCTGGGTGAGTATGAACGAAGCGCACACACATTTACCAGCAACCAGCCCCGTACCCTTCAACATCTCCCTTCAAAAAGGGAACACTACATGAGTAGCCCTTGATAAAAACTGGTGTTTGTTTAAACCTCGAGCACACAAATTGGGCTTGCTCTCTAATATCTAGATTTAATAACAAGCTCTTGCCATGTGCAATTTGTAGTAATGCTTTTCAAATATGGGAAACATCAACAGGTCCAATCAAAGAACTCATAAGATTTTTATGTGCTGATTTGGGGCACAAGGAAAAGAAAGATTCAGAAAATCAAGTGCAAAATTAACTGTAGATAATGAGATTAGAACAGCTGTGTCTGATGACATCTCCATAACCAAGAGACGAGCTGTGTGCTTTCTGACATCACCAGGGATACAACACCCTGCCACCAACCCCAGCACTGCACCCACGCATCTGAAGCAGGGCAGCCCATAAGACCCACAGGTGACATCCAATGGTGACATCCCACTCTGGCTACCACCTACAGTGGCACAGCTGATTCCTGCCCATGCTGGCCTGAAACCTCAGCAGCCCCCTACATGTTTGCTCGTTCTTCTTCCTGCTCTCTCTTTTGAAAAAAGAGCAGCACTTGCTCATGGTTCTCTTAAATGGCTGCAGAGTCATTTAGATTACAATAAATCAAGAAATATTTTAAAATGGGTTTTGTGCAACAGTGACGAAGACATTATGAGAAACAATTTTTCTCCCTGTAAATTCATCAGCTTTACTTATTGCAACTTCTTACCACTGACAGCACCAGTTTGCATGGCTGGTGCCACAGCTGGTTACAGGAGCACTTCACCGACAGAATAAAAACCTGTTTGTATTAGCAGTCAGATCTTGGATTTCTCCATTCATCAATAGAGAGCCATGATTTTCACTTCTCTCTTAGTCACCCTCTTATTATTTTTTTGCAGGAGGAAATGGTTCTAGCACTGCATGGCTGGGGTGTGAGAAAACTGAGAGCCTCACTTCTGGGGGCGTTGGAGGGGCTAGTACAGGAGCTGCAACTTGGGAAGCCTAGAAGCTTATTTAGGCTCAGTGCCAGCAGTGACTGACCCAGCTCATTTCCTCACCCTGCCAACTGGAGTCTTTGATAAAGTGAGGGGTCCAAGGATTATTATAGCTGAGTTGCACCTCATAAAATTGACTGAAGTCACACCCACAGGGCCCTGTGAATGTTCCAAGTCACAGCTGCACTATTCAATTCACACACGGTGTGCTCCTGCCTCAGCACTTCATGATGCCTTGTTGTTTGAAACGGCAAACTATGTCATTTTATAGAAAATCAGTTGTCTCGCTCTACTACAAATTATAAGAAGTTTCCTTCTATTTGAAGTATTTTTAAAGATGCTTGTGGGGGAAAGGATGAACAATAAAATTGTTAACATTCTGTTCAACAGAACATCAGACATCCACAGCAAGAGCCTATTTCCTCTCTCAGGAGTAGTCAGTATCCTCCTGCACATGAACTAAGGCAAAGTATTGTCCCAGAAAAAAAAAAATAAATCTGTGCTTTACCATCAAATGTCCTGTTTTCCCCTGGTCCACCATCAACTTCCCACAACTTCTTCCTCCTCATTTTATCTGACATTGCCATCCACAGGCTTCTGTCAACTTTGCCAATTTTTGGTAAGCACAGGGACAAAACTGTATTTTCTCATGTAATCAAAGCTACTCCAAAATATTTTGAATGCTTCCAATCTATGTTCATACCACATCTTCTACACGTAACCACTGACACAGTCTCATTCAAGTCTTCTCTGCCTTCACTGCCTTGTCCTCAGTGAGACAAAGTGATGTCTTCTGCCTTGGTATAAAACTTGATAAAGTTCAAATATCTACATCTCCAGGTTGTGCTTTTCCTTATACAAGAGCTTCTTTTCCGTCAGTGATTGCAGGCTCTAATCTCCCATACAAGTGCAGTATGAGCCTAAAGAAATTGTTGCCACAATAAACGCCCAAACAAACATTAAAAAAAAAAAAAAAAAAAAACAAAACCAAAAAAAAACCACCACAAAATGCAGAAAATTAGAGATACTAGTCCAAACACTGTTTGGCATGAAGCACAGTTGAAGCACAGGTAGTGTGGTGTTCGCGTTTGCAGAAAGGCAGCACCTTCTCTAAGTGTTTAATGTAGCATCAGAAACTTCAGGCAGTCTCACGCTTCTGGAATTTATCGTGTCCCCAGGAAGAGCTCAGTGAAGGCCCAGTTCACGGTGCACAAGTGACTAATTCAGGCTTCCAAGATTCACAAAGACAAGTGGTATGACTGTACAAGAAACCAGACTGGCTTATATGAAGTCATTCTGACTTCCAATGCAGTATCAGGACTTTAAAAAAACCCTCCTAATGAATATTTACCCCAGGAAAAAACAAGGCCTTTATGATTTGTTCCAGTTTCTTCATTCACTGAGGATTTTTTCCAGTTGCCTTGGAGGTCTAAAGCACATTTCTGAAGTTTTCCTATTTCTCTTAAGTAATTTTTTTTTTCAATCATTGCACATATATTACAAATTAATTTTCAAAATAGCTGATACTCAAAACTTGAAGTTGATTTATATGCTTGCATACGATCAAATGCATTCACACAAGACTACACAGCCATGCAATACATGTGATTATGCAATGGTTGCATGTATATGCAGTATTTGATTTACTCAGTACAAAGCCTCTTTACTCAGTACAAAGAGTCTTTACTGATGCTCTGCTGACACTTTCCTAATCTATTTTGTCATCAACCTGCTCACTAAGTGAAAACAAACATTTTTTTTTGTTTCACAGCCATTCACTAGATGATTCAGGTATCATCCCTGTGTACTCATCAGCCTTCTAGAAGCATGAGCTCTCTATAGATATCTATGAACACAGCATATATTTTGTTCATACTTCCCTATATATAAAAATTAAATCCTGCGACACTCAGGATGTCCTGCAGGAAGAGATTATGTTCAGAACTTACAACTTTTTGGCTGTCTGGGAAAAATGAAAAGTAACTATGTGTATGTATATGTGTGTCTTTCATTCCATCATTTTTTAATAATAATAGATGACGATAAATCAGATTCTGATCCTGCAAGCTTTACCACACAAAATAGCCTTAGTCTGGTTTTTGCCCTGGAATCAAGCATGGATGCTCAGAGTGAGCAGGGTTCCCCCTTCAGGTATGAGCAGAATCAGTCTCACATTTCCTGCCAAGGCTAATACAAGGCTCCACTTCTTTTACTGCACAGCTAAAAAAGCTCCCATAGAAAAATAAACAGTGCTGCCTTTTACTACACAGTAGAAGAAAGGGCACATTTTTAAGAAGAAAACACCTCTAATGCAACCACTGGCACAATATATAGGTGCTTAGGCTCTGTAATAAAGAAGCAGGGGTGGTATCAATACTTTTACAATTATTTCTAAGGAGTGCAAGGGTAACTATGCATGAGGTCTGTCTTGCTGCCCTTCCCAAGAAGATCCCGAGTTTTTCCCATGCACCATTACAAAGAGGAGTAGTGCTCCACTTTTTGAGAAATGTTCAGAACCTCATAGAATGAAAGCGGGGATTGAAATAAAACAATGAATTTGCTGTGATTCAAACACTGGTTAATCCCTTTCAAAAACCAGCATTTTCAGCATCCACCACTAAAGACTGCCAGGCCTCATCACATTCCCTGACATGTGATTTAGACATTGCAACATGTGGCATTTTTGTCTGTAGGGCTCCCTTAGTAAGGCGCCGAGCACGTTTCGGGAAATGTTTGACACTGTCTATAGCTTGTATGTGGATGCAATCCATAGGAATTTTTCTTTTTTGCAGTTTGTTATTCATATACTGCTGGATTCCCTTTAGCTTGGGCTCAATGACAGGCCCTTTCTCCCATCACTGACACCAAGAGAAGTGTGTCTCCAGGAAGAGGCATAGCCCCATCTCAGCTGCACAGTGTGCTGCTCTCTTTGTCCTTTTCAGCTGGCTTGACACAACAGTCACATAAATGAGCTATAGTGGCTATTCCCTGGCAGAATGCAAAATCCCGGAATTATTGTTATTACTCTAGTGCGCAAATTACACAGCGGCAATAGATTCATTCTTAGCTTCAGGATCCTCACCCCCTCTTATCAAGATAGCAACACACCACAAAGAAATTTTTCAAATTTCACTGCATTCCCTACATTTTTCATTCCAAGAGAATGCTTTCCTACCCTGCCTTCCTCTTACATCCCCCTTATGTCCAGTATCCTATAACCTCTATCTTTAGTCCCAAAATTAAGTCTCTTGAGGACACAAAGCAAGGTTATATTCAGGCCATAAAGTAGAATATTAAGCACTAATTGTGTTTGCCAAATCCCCGGGGAGCCACAGAAGCCATACCTCCACCTAAAAGTCACGGACTTCCAGACCTGTGCTGTAACCCAGAGAGGGAAATGTGAGGACATGACTGCAGAAGGCTGATGGCTGGGCCAAAGGCACCGAGTAGCTCTCACGGATAAGCCTTTCACATACTGACATTAGCGACACTATCGATTCTAAAAGCGGAAACAATGAAATTGAGACAATCCTAGTTCTAATAAAAGCGCACGGCATCAATCACATTCCCTTTGATAAAGGTGTCCCAAACTCCAAGTAGGCGCAACCGCGTAGCCCGAGGCACCCGTGCCGGCGCCCGCAGCGTGCCGCGGTGGGTGACACGTCCCCGGGGACAGCCTGGCCGGGACACGCCGCTCCCCGGGCGCTGCGGTTCGTGCGGGGAAGGGCGGCCAGCGCCTGCCTTGCCGGCGAACCCGCGCCGGGCGCCCGCTCCGGACATTTTATGGGGAATCCAGGCGTTTCTTGCTGCACGGGCGCTAAATGCAGCGGCACAAAGCCGCTCCGCGCCGGCTGCGGACGGTCGCTGACAGCCGGCGCCGGTGCCGCAGCGAGTGCTCCAGGGACAGCGCCCGCGGCGGCCGCGCCCGCCGCCGTTACCTGCGCACAGGTGCGGGCGGCGCCGGCCGCGGGCAGCGCCCTCCCTTACCGGGCTCGTGCTCGCCGGGACGGTCCGAGATCTCGATGACAAGGAGCTCCCGGCCCTCGGCGCTGCGCCCCACCGTGTAGATCCTGCTGATGGCGGGGCACTGCAGCCACACGGCCACCAGCGCCTCCCGCAGCTCGGCGTAGCGGTGGTACTCGAAGGAGATGCCCTCCTCGGCGCTCAGCCGCCGCCGCCGGCTGGCTGCCCCCGCCGCCGGCTCTGCCGCGGCCCGGCAGGCAGCGAGCACCGTGCACAGCGCCAGCAGCAACACCCGCACCCGCGCCGCCATCCCGCCCGCCTGCTGCTCCGCCAGCGCCGGCGGCACCCAGCGAGGGAGGGAGGGAAGCAGGGAGCGGGAGGGAGCCGGGGGGCGGCGGGAGGAGCGGGGCGGGACCGGCCGCTCCGCCCCGATCCGCGTCCCGAGCGCTCCCGCGGAGGGCGGGCGCCGCGGCCGCGCGATGCGGGCGAAAGCCGCTCAAGCTGTTGTAATCAACCAGCTGCGATAAAGACGCTGCGAGAAGCCGGGTTCGCGTTTTCCGCACCGCCTCATCAGTTTATGCGGTCCCAACGGGTTAACCCACTGCCACAAATGTAAAGTAACAGAGTGCTCCATGAATGATTCAGTGCTATTGCAAGGCAACACAAATGCATTTGATTGATAGGGAAAACCATAAACCGTCATCTGCAGGGTCGCTTTGCTCCTCGTTTATAAGGCGTCTTTGCTACATTATAGAAAGGAGAGGATAAAGCAAGACTATTTTCTGATGCTGACAGTACTTAGAGAGCATGCTCCAGTCAAAGCAAATGCTCGTGTGAAGAACCATTCACCATATATTAATAAATCAGTTTCTTCTAGACCGCAGATACTGCAGGACTTCTGAAGCTATGTTCTTTTCAACTTGTCTTCATAGGCACAGCTGTTTAGATTATGTTGAAACAGCCTGCAGAGGACGAGTTCTGAAAGCAAAAGGCTAAATGCTAAAGAGCAACTTCCATATTAGGTTAATTTGGGCTTTGGTGTTTTTTGGGTGTTTTTGTTTTGGGTTTTTTTTTGGGGTGTTTTATGTTGTTGTTGTTTTTGTTTTTTGGGTTTTTTTTCCTTGATTTTTTTTTTTAAGGACACAAAGACTTGCTGGGAAATTTTGAGGTCCAAAATTTTGAAAAGTACACATTCAATTCATCCTTCTACAAACAAAATTTTGTCCACAATAATATAAAGCATATTTTTTTTAATCTTCTAATTTATAAGGGTGAGACTGTATAACACCTCCTTCTATCACCAATTAATACTGAATAAATTTTCAGGAAAATTGTTTTTAATAATCTTTGGTGATATTATGGATATTTTCGTAAATTGTGGTTATCTACTTCAAATAAGGGGATAACGGACACAATCTCTTCTAGGAGAATGTTTTCACTGACCTTTGGTGATGTACCAGCTCAGAAAGTGATCCAGCATCTGAAACACAGACCTGAATGTAAAACTACTACACATAAATAGTTGAATATCTGTCTCTATTTACCCATACTCGTTACCTATACTTGTTACCTTCCAGGGCCCTGAATGTCAGTCCTGAATTATTTGACGTGTTTCTTCATAGCAAGAACCACAGTTCAGCCCATCCAATCTTCACCATCTTTCAAAGCCAACTGGATTCAGAAGCTGCACTGCCCAGTTTAATTCCAGGCTTACAAATAGGCAGCCACATACAAAGGCACCTTCAGAGGACTTTTCGGAGCCTTCAACTCTTCAACTCTTACTGCTAGAAAACTTCTGGAGATGCTTGTCATAGCATGTCCCATTAGCTCTGAAGTTATCACAACACTAATTTGCACTAAGTGTTTGCAAGACTAGAATGTAGAGAAACTCCTTAACATGGTGTTTTCTCTGACCATGATCACCATGTTTGAATTTAGGATCACAAAAGGGCTCTCTCTCTGACTTCTCCCCTTCCTAACAGCATGAATTGGACTACATTAAAAAAATTTGTTTATGACATCACACTGCTTTAGAACTATGTGCAATGTGCAGCCCTCACAGTAGCTGACCTAACACTCAAAAGATTCAGCTTCTTTAGCAGTATTGGCTACACTCATCACAGGCTAAATATGCCTTGTTTTCTTCATCACTTTTCCTTGCACTCAATATACAAAGTAAACAAACTGCTGATGCTGGTTACATTATCATTTTCTGGGAGAACTTTCTGATCCAAAAAGCCTCCCTTTTGTTCTTTGTAGCAATCATCATTGGCTTCTCTTCTAATTTAATTGACCAAAATACATCACTAAAAGATACAAGTAGGCTGGGAAATCATCTATTTATTTTCACCTCCTCAAGCAGTGAATTATTATTCCACTACATAAAAGTAGTCTCACACTTAGATCTGAATGGATTTACCTCTGTTTTCATATTTATTCACCCCCATTCAAAAAAACTTAAGACAATGTGTACATATAAAAACACATGTACATCTTGTGTAAAGCAGGATGGTTTATATACTATCAAATATTTGACCTCACACACACTAACTTATTTTAAATAGGGATTAAAAAACAGTGTTTAAAATCTCAGCACAGGAGCATATGCAGAACTGAGTAGAAGGAATAAATTGATGTTTTCCTTTGTATCTAATCCTTCCTCCTATTTTCCATAGTTCAGGGATGATCATCTTCAAAGGCCAAATTTCTTTGTAATATGTAAAAAGTTTTGGCACTTGCCTCAGTCTCAGAGGAATGCTCCAACCCCAAGGGCATTCCTAGCCTGTAAGCATATCCAGGCACCTGGGCATGGCCTTGTAAGCTGATAGTAACAAGAGCAATGACTAGAGCACAGTTGTTCCAGGAAAACTACTGATCGATAGATTTTAAATCTGCTTTACCTGTCTCTTATATCTGAATACAATGCAGCAAATAGTAAGTTATATTTTGCCAATAGACAAAATTATTTATACACAGCCTAAATAACTTAGTAATTACAAAACGAAATTCAGTAGCATTTCCAAAAGTACTTATTTATAGACAAATCTACATGTACACAAAACATACATATAACACTCATATATTTACAGATTACTTAATTCCTTTGGCCAAATAGAATTTGCTGAATCAAATTTTCCAACACTTCTGACTTGCTTGAATCTTTTTCAGTAAATCATTATTCACCAGGAAGCATATATTTTCCAAAATAAGCTCACTCACAGAATTTTGCTAACAAAACTTACAAGGCTTTGAACATTTTTTTATTTGTGTGACAAGACAAAAAGGCTAAGGCAACTATTTTCTTTTATTATTCAGAAAGATAACCCTAAATCTATGTCCATTACAAACAACTGAAGTACATATGGAACATCAGAAATCCTAAAAGTGCTCTATGATTGAAAGCAGATATTTACATTATTAATAACAAGCTACTGCTAGTATGTACACCATAGAAACACTAAACTTGTCTGGTTTGTATTTGGAAAGAAGTTTTAATGCTAGGAATAAAATTATCCCAATCAATTTAAAAGAGAGAACAGTTGATCTCAGTGTTGACAAACCAGGCAAGGAGATGGAGCTAACTGTAAGAAGATTTTACAAAACTTACCAGAGTGCTGATTATATTCCCATATACTACACCTGACAGCTGTGGTCACTTGAAGCTGTCTCTTCAAGACAGAAGCATCTATTTCCGACCTTCAAAATGTCTTGCATAACTCAGTGGTCCTATGTCTTGGATAGACTTGCAAAACAGGGTTGAGATATAGGAAGCTGAGGCTTTTCCAGTACCTTGAGGTGATTAATGTAAGGCAGGCCAAAAGAAAAACCACGACCAACAAAATTTTCAATAATAAAAATACAGTCACTTATGCAGGAGGTTACAGAAAAGGAGAGGGGGAAAAAAACCCACCCACCTTCCAAATTGTATACTGCAAGACCAAGTCTTTTATTGCCTCCAGCTGTTAGATGACTCACACATGTTACTGAAAGCCAACCCTTGAAACCCAACCCTATCAGGTATTTAGAACTGTTCTCTTGTTGGGTGGTGACCATCCTATACATGTAACAGTTCTGCATCGATACTCTATAGACTGCAACTTCAATTTCATACAAAATGTATTTGACATTTCCACCTACACAAATAGCAGTGCCTTACTGCTGCCTCTTGTTCAAGTTTGCAGGAGAAATAACTGCTCCTGGAGTGATGCTCAATCCTGGATATTGGACTGGAATGCTGTTTCTGAGAGATGCTACAGCCTGGCTATGGTGCCAAGTAGTCACACGGAGAAATTGCCACGCAGGATCATTGTGAGGGTTCAAAAAACTGGCTGATAGGGCTTTTTAAAAGTGGTGAATCATGATCTTAGAGGAGCATTCCTCCGGTCTTCTCCAGGGACTGGTATTTCAAGTCCATGGGTTAATTTATTCAGTGATTACATAAATGTGAATCATAACTGATTAAAATGCGTGGATGACAAAGAATGGTGAATAATAAGAATATAGCAGCTCTGGAATGTGATTTACTTGGTAAGTCAAGCACATTTAAATATTTCAGAGCAGCAAATTGTGAATTACACTTAAGAGCAAGAAATGTAAAACACAGATGACAGTCTGGCAAGCAGCATTGCCAGAAGCATTGAGAGACCACTAAAGATGGGTAATGACTGTATTTTCCAGTGCAATGCTTAGACAGAAGGATAATGATTAAGTGGGAGTATGTGATTATATCACAAGGTGGTCTTAGAGAGAACAGTGTGGACACACAGTTCTGATATCTACAGCTGAAGCAAGACTGAAAATTCAGAGACAAGCCACAGCAGTGATTTGACAGAGGGAATGCCCTACCCTGGAGGATGATATCATCTGATGAGCTGGTGAAAAATAAATTGAAAAGTGATTTGACTACTGTGTTTACTACCTTCACAGACAGAAAACTATAGCAAGAACTAATGACAGAAAGTTGCCTTCTCCCTGGACCTGCCAGTTACAGGTTCCAATGAACGAGACGTGCCAGAGGGGTGCAGCTGCCAAAGCAAGAGAGGCAGCCATAATTGGGGCAGAAATTTGGAGGCAATTAACCAGACACTGTGGTTAAATATAACTATCAGTAGCCATAATGAAAGTTTCAATAACATAATTTTTCAACAAAAATAGAAATAAAAAATGTAGAAACATATCACAGTTTAGAAAAATTATCATTAAACATGCAACATAACTCTGTGAGGAAAATAAATGAAGTCATATAATCTTATAATATCAATCAATATTAATATTTTCTGGCACACTGTGCTGTAGTGTAAAATAAACCACCTTATTTTGTATTTCACATCAGCTGCCAAAAAGTTGATTATTTTGCAATCCTAATCATTATAGCTTATAATACTTATCAAGTTTCCATGGGGTTTTTTGACATTAACTCAAATAAATTAATTAATGGTTTACATAGGACTTAATTATTGTCATATCCTAAGGCACAGTACAAACTGTTACTTCCCACAGATGAGCTTTAATTAAACCAAATTGGACTTTCAGGAAAAAATAATGTAGTGGAAAGTGTTCCTCCCCCACTTATTCCCCTATCCTTCCATATTTAAGAGTTAATCTGTCTCCTTGTTGGAGAAGATAAAGGACAACTGATTGTGTAAGGTTTTGTAGTGCATTGTGAAGACCTAAATCTGTTAACCCATAACCCATATGTTTATCTTTTTTTACTATTGCACAAAAACCTCTTTGTTTTCAGATCTACACATATTCTATAGTCTCTCTCACAAAATATGGGGGGGGGGAATCAGTAAAGTCTTATTTAATAAAGGCCTAAAATCTAAAAAATGTAATTTCCTAACACAAGAATTCTGTTAGGAAAACACACAAAGTAATGAGGTAGGTCATTTACTTGCCAGGATCACATTCAGCAATAAATACAGGATCCTACATTTGAAAAAGCAGTGGGGTGGTGATAAAATGCAGGTCCATCTGAGTCCTGAAGAAAACAAGCCTGTGGCTTTCAAATGCAAGTTTCTGTGTTGAGAGGTCCAGCAGGCACATTTTTGTACCGCAAAAAAAAAAAAAAAAAAAAAAAAAAAGTATCAAGCACAGCTTGCATAATATTCTAGGGATTTGTTAAAGAAAGAAGATCAAAAGCAATGATGTGATTACACTGTACACTAAGGATGTACATAAAATAACCCAAAAAACTAAAATAGCAATGGGTGTCAGAAAAACATAGATTCAACTAATTTTAAAAGGTCCAAAAAAACCCCATGCACACCTCCCCAAATGATAGCATGTTAAAATTGCATTCTTTACTTTTAAACCTCTTGAAGAATGGAATATACATTACAACTTTTTAAGTCAATCCCATAATGTTTTTAGCACTCTGCAATAGCTGAGGAGATGCCAAGCTTTTACAAATACCTTTACTGGAATATTTAAGCAAGTGGCTCCCAGTTGTGCATAATTTTGTGGCAGTGTGAGCGGAGGCATAAGCCAGCAGGCTGAGAACAAATGAGTAGAATGATGTTCAAAGGGAAAAGCTGAAGCTCTGAAAGCTCCTTGTGTTTTTAGGCTAATGCTTCAGTCAAATAAAGCAAAATATAGCTGCAGCTGCAGGATGGGAGTGGAAGTTGACAAAGCAGAGGATAATGGCCGTCTTTGAAATCTGATTAAAGAGGTTGCTTCCACCACGGAGAGTTCAGGCAGGCAGTGCAGATGGATTCAGCAAAGCTTAAGTACCAGTCCCTGCTAAAAACTGAACAATACAGGGATTTCAGCTTCTGTTCATCTGCCATAGTCAAATATATTTTTTTTTACTTCTTTTTAGAGGGAAGAGGAAAAATACTGAATTTCAACAGGGATACAGATAAATAAGTAAAAGCTCCTACAAAACACATACAGAAGAGGAATCTGAACTACTTCCACATCTCAAGTAATATTTGAGTCATTCTGCATGTCATTAACACCTTACTTTTTGTTAGACACCTGATCTCATTTGCATTTTCACTGGGTTGTCTATTTTGACAGTTATACCAGATTGCATGTGAAGCAGCACTAAAATTCAGGTGTGGTCTTGAGTAAGTAAAACACTGTAAAGTCATGTAAGGGACTTATTGTGTAGATGAAGTGGTATTTGAAGTCTGAAGAGCAGCTGACATGACAGTACAAAGTGGAAGATCTTTTAAGGGTTTAAGCCCTTCTCAAATACTTCACTGTTATTTCCTGTGCAACAGACAAACACAGTAGATTCCAAAACATTAGACTACTGCTTCTGTGACTACTGCAATTCAAGCAGTAGATTTTGAGATTCTAGCTTGTGATCAAGCTGCAGCCTGAGAACATACTCATCCCAAAAGATGTTGCTACATTGAGCAGATATGTATCCAAGTCCTTCAAAACAAAAACCAGCAGAATTTATGTGTACTCTGTTTCCATTTCTCACTGCTGCCTCTGTAAGCAGTTTAAGAGATGGCACCGCTGCAAACCATCCTAACAAATAATGCTTCTTTATTAAAGAGATGAAGAGTAAGACCCTGTATCCTACATGGTTTTATCACAGCTTTGTGTTTAAAAGCATATGAAAAGTATAATACATGCATCAAACCAAACCACATTTATTTCATCAGTCACAAGTGCAAATATAGCAACAAGTCAGATCAGCAAATTACAACACAGAGAAGAATGTAATGTAAATGCTAAGTACACTGACAGACCAACTTCAAGAGAGCAGCAAAAAACAGTGTCTTCAAATAAAAATTTCTATTCTTTTTATCTGTAATCTAAAATAACATAATAAATCTAGATCAGGAATGTCTCTGATAACTCATGTTTAGCCAGGTATTCTGTTATTAGCAGTTCACATTATCCAGTGTGCAAAAGACCTGTCCAAGCTTCCTAGTAACAGACGTTTTGGTTTTAAGCAACTTTTACCCAATATTTAAATAATACAGTGCTGATGCTAGTTAATAACTTCTACTATTTGATATTACAAATTTAAGAATATATATTTAAAAAAACTAAGACCAACTTCAGTGTATGTATGTAATTCTACCCAGATCCAAAAATGGGCAACATTATAGATAAACCTGTTTTTTTTCTTGTCCAAAAAAAAAAAAAAAAAAGAAAAAAAGATAGACACAAATCATCTCTGTTTTTTTCCATCATCTTTAAATCTGTAGTTAAAATATATGCAGTACTTATGTATAAAATAGAAAACATTCCCATTAGAAAGATACTGCAGTTCAATTAGCTGTTTTTCCCTACCTCTTAGTAGCCAGGGAACAACATTTATGCTAAACACCCAATCACTATTTTGCTTTACAGAAAAGCAAAAGTTGACTTTTACACTGGAAATTTAGTTAGCCTTCTTCTTTGCTACACATTGTTTCTTCTTCTCTTTTTCTTGATAGGCAATGAATTGAGAGTCTGTACCAAAGAGTCTGTCCCACCATGTGAAAGTGGAGGCGTAGTTGCCAATAAAGTTCATGTGATGGAAATCATGGAAACGGGCCCCAGCATAGAAAGGCACCAAATGAAGAGGGTTCAGCGGGACATCGTAGCCACTACAGGGCAGGAAAAAAAAGAAAAGCAACTAGGGTAAGGATTTTTCTGAGACATAAACTACAAAATATAGACATTAACTTGTCATTTTTATGAAAAAAATATATTTTATAGTATTCTAAGGTCCTAGGGTAATCACTATGATACTGCCTTAACATGAAAACAAGTTCCCTCTACTCCTCGCCAAATGACTCTGTAAGTTATCCCACAATGACTTTGGCACTTGCTTTTCAGCTCAGCTTACTAGGCAAAAAAAAAAAAAAGCAGATAACTTAAATCACAGTGGCTGCCTTCCTGCTGGCTTAACAGTTTTAACTTAGAGTAACTTCAGGAAGGAAGAACAAGAAGCAACATTAAGTGCCAGCTATTACCATCAGCACAGCAGCTCATCAGAGAACATCTCAAATCAACAATCATTGTATGCCTACTCTTATTTTCAGCAAGTTCTTCAAATATTTAAAATCCAAATATATGATTAAAGTAAGATTAAAAGGAGAGCAATGTGCTCTAGAGGGATTCCAACTCCTTTGCTTGGTAGTACTGGAAAGCCTCCTACTACCACCTAGTGGGGAGAGTGCAAGGCAATTCATTATAAACCCCTCATGTGGAGAACAAACTAAAATGATAATTATAATAGGAAATTCATATTCTTTATCAACAAGTTTATGGTATGTCACAACATATACTTTGGGAAGACTACAAGCAAAACATGACTAAACCTGGAATGCTTTATACCATGAATTTACTGGTAGCTTATGCTCCACAGAAACACCTGATACTCAACTTGCAATAAGACACTATGTGCTTCATAATATATTTACAAATATATTAAGTGTTAATACTATCATTTCAAAAATAAACTCTTAGTGTCCCCTGCCTCTTGAACACAGCAAAGAAAAGCTCATTCATGTGTAGATGAACTAAACTAAGCCTACTGGGATTTGCCCTAAGATTTTGGATCCACATTTGTTACTTCTACTACAGCGACAAGAAATCTTGTCCTTTTTATTCACAATAAATAAACAAACAAATAAACAAAAGAAATGTATGCATTTGTTTTAAAGAGAGTCAGTGGTCACAGAGCATAAAGTTTCTCTTGAGCTAGAAAACAGTCTGACAAAATATTAAACAGATAAAACTCTTGGCTGGAATATCACCTTTTGTAATTGATTTTTGGTATTCCAATATGCATAAGATCACTTGCACACCAAATATCAACAGCCAGACATCCTAATCAGGTGCCTAGCTCCTCTAACCCTCCTTGAGATGCTCTAGCTGATAGTCCACCGTCAAGACCTGCTGCTAACACTACCTCAAAACAGAGAAGAGTGGTAACTCCCCTGGTTGTCACTTTCTTTTTAAGACACAGAAACACATTTTAGTGCAAAATAAAAAATACATCTCAGAGACAGGGACAGGTGAGTCTGATGTAAGGACAAGAGAAAAAACAATTATTAAGAAGCAATGAGCATCTCACCTGTGTACGTCAATGGTTTCCATCAAGCGACAGATCACCCATGCCCACAGAAGAACCACATGGTTGCAGAAAACAACTATTCCAATAAAAAAGCCAGTTCCAAGGATGAGGGTTTCCAGAGGATGTGCATATTCTGCTTGCATTCCAAATGGAGACTAGAAAGAGATAACAGACAGGGAACAGTCACCATTTTCAGTTTTATGTACTCCGAAATCAGAAGCACTATTTTGCAATACTCTGCCATTACCCCACAAGACTACAACAATGCTGCGGGCAAAGGCAATGGTATGATTGAGCAAGGGCCATAACACACATATTTAGCTCCTCTTTGGAAAAACAGTATTCCAAAGTCATAAGAATTATCACTCTATTAGTGATTCCAAACACTTCACTACTAGTTGAAAAATTGAAAACTTTTGTTTAGGCTTACCATCACCCCAGGTCAAAGCATTATTTCAGGAATATTAAAAGTGTTTGGCAAGCTCCTATCAGCTTTGCTATACATCCAGTCTTGGAAGCAGAAGAAAGAAGGAAGCCAAAATATTCTCAGAAGCAGGACTCACTTAGAAATTTATTATCAAAATAAAAATGAAAAATCCCTCATCTTTGACCACTTTTTAAAATAAATTTGTACCCCTCAAATGTGATTTTGAGATTGATATAAAACATTTTCTCTCATACACATACACACACACACACACACACCAGTCATTCCTACATTTGGTTTATCAAAAAAAGACATTCCAGAGAGTTTTCAATCACAGAACACCATACAGAGAGAACAGCTTTAAAAGTTTTAACCTAATGCCAAAGGTTATAAATAAGATCATCAGAAAAAAATGAAGTCCACTTTGTCTTAGGGGATACTTTAAAAACATCTCTTTTTACTGTCAGGAAAAGTTTTTAGTGAAACAGCCATTAGGCTACAGATCACTTCTGTGAGAACTGCTAACCACTCTCAAGAATAAGGGCCAAAAGCTGCTCCACGGCTAGAGACCTGAGGGGCTGCCAAGAGCAAGAAGAAGAGAGCAGCTGCTGCTGCAGATGTCCGTACATATGCATGCATCAATCCATACCAAGCTCCTCTATTGCTGGCAGCATGCATAAAGCACCCGTGACCCAGCAGCTTGCAGTTTCCTTTTGGCACAGCCTAGGTTATACACAGCAGCACAGAAACTCACAGCACTGACTCCTGGGCTCCACGGACAGTGCCTCCTAAACACAGTAGTATCATCTACAAAGTGCAACCACTGCTGGATCCTGCCTGGCTCCAGCCAGGTGTGCTTCACTGCCTGGTGCTCAATGCCAGCTCCAACACCACTAAATGCAGAACCACCCAAAATGTGTGCTCTTGCTATATTTGTGCATTTGAATTGCACAATGGGCTATATTAATTCCAGAGGCTCTCATCCAGAGCTGTAATCCCTTCCTTGAATCAAGTACACGATGCACACACTGGGTTGTTCAAGAGCTGCCTGTCTGATCACATTCTGGGGATTCATATGCTCTGGGTGTGGTGGGGAATTGATGAACAATTCCAGACATCTACTGCTTCCCTTCCCCTAGCAATGAGACCTATATGTGCATTTTTAAAAGTCCACTTCACCTTGGTCATAAATACAATCAAACTTTAGCAAGAATGTGATCTTTCATTTCACTGAAATGAAATCAAATTACAGGAGGTGTTTTCAGAAACAAAATGGATGACTCTTCTTGACAAAGTGCCCAAGAAAAGGCATCTAACCACACTGTCAAACAAATGCAAAATTCTTAGGCCTTTCAAATAAGATGTTTAAGTAAGTTCTATGAAACATATACTAAAAGCTATTATTAAAGAAAAAAAAATCAAGTAATACATACAACAAACTCATGGTGAACCTTATGGATATACTTGTATATTCTCTTGTGATGCAGCAATCTATGCAGAAAATAGTGCCAGGCATCCTCAATCACTGCACATCCAAAACACTGGGCAACCAGAACATACCTTTAAAAAGCAGAAGATCTATTAGTTATAGAAAATACTGGCAGACTTATGTTCCTGAAAGAGGATATAGTTTATATGATAATAATGCTCAGAAACGTTTATACCTATTACTGACTGAAGAGCAGTGCACTATTTTTTTAACATTAAAAAATACTAATTACTGGGTAAAAAGACTGTGGTGCTTATCAGCTCATCTGTTGATATGCTGAAGTGACTTAGCACACATTAACTCACTTCAGTTAGTGTTAACTCACAGTTAGTGTAACAAGCTGTCATTTCAATATTACAAATGCAGTCTACAGAGAACAACCACAGACTGTGTGGGAACTTGATAAAAAACTTAGAGCTGCATCAGCCATCTACACCAGAGAACAAACAGCTCTCCAAGAAAAATGACCTTCTGTGATGCAAAACTACTGTTGCTGGGGTGGGGGAGAAGGGGGCACTTATAGCTAATCCAGCTTTGTTCAAAAGCCCATCAGTTCAGTGTAAGAAAAGAACCTGTGAAGGTGGTACATTCTCCTTTGAGGAACACTCTCCTGCTATGATATAAAACAAGGTGGAAGGTAGAGATACTTAGGAGGAATAAAAAAATTTAGATAAATAAAACCCCCAGAAAGCCTAACATTTAACCCACCCCGCCAGGAATCTTGCTTTGCTTCCATAAACTCCCTCCTAATCCCCCTTCTCTCCCAAAGATTAGAACAGCTTGGGGCCATTAAAAAAAAATTAGAAAATTCTAATTAGCTCTTACAGCAGCTAAGCAGCAAATGAAGGATGATTAACAAACACACTTTACATTGCCAAAAAATTATTTCCTATTCGAGTTGACAACACTAATTCTTAAATATTCTGCCTCCAGCTCTATGTAGCTCAGCATCACCATATCAGAAAAATCTACATACCATCTCGGCATCTCTTCCCACCCATACGGGATGTTAAAATACTCTGTGAAGTAATAGGTACCACAAATCAGGGGAAGCTGAATGAAGAAGTGATTGAAGAGGAGAGTTTTGAAACACTTCCACTGTTTTTCCCATGTTTCTGGTTTATCCTAAAATGAAGCATAAAGAATTCATTGTGTTACATGTTTCTGCTGCACGCAAGTGAAGTGCCCCAAAAATTCATTTGGAGTCAGTTTAATTTCACCTTGGAAGACAGATAATTCCAGTAACACAGATTAACTCAGGCAACACAAATAACATGGCACTGGATTCAGTTTTGTCAAAACATCATTTTTCTAGGCTAGTGTTTTAAGATAAGCCGTCTTGTCAGTCACCTCCAAACTATTTTTGTTTTTTTCAGTGTTTATAGTTAGCAGGAACGTTTCATACTCAATAGTTTAACACAATCGAATTTTCTTTCCTTCTCCACACCACAGAATGCATTTCCCTTGTTAAAATAATATAAAGAGAGGCTGAAGATACAAGCTTTTGAAGAAATAATTGTCTTGAAAACATTCAGTTTTTGCAGGGAGACATTCTATCAACTACTGCAATAATTTCAGAAGCTGGTGTTATTAATTTCTAATTCAAACTATAATGAACTAGGGGAAAACAATGATCTTTTAGATACTGGATGTGCCTTTGCCTCCAATTAGGAGTGTGCAATCCATCCCAGGCTTTCTTCATTGTCAAAATATTTCAAAATCCTTTCAAGAGGATGTGCATAGAGGTACTTCGAAGAAGAGCACTGCTATTAAAAAAAGCACACCATGTAATTATTTTTTATTACTAAGATACACCTCTAACACCAGATGCCAGAATTCTATTCACTTTCCCCTGCTGATATAAAATTATATATATAAAACTTTACTAACAGTAAGGCTGACATACCCTTTCCTCTCTATAGCATCATGGAGAAAAGCATAACCCTTCCTCAGGGAAAAAAAACTCCTTTTCTTCCCCAAAATTCAGTTCTCTTTCTCTCTTCATACACAGAGTAATTTTACTTTGTTGCTTCCAGGATGTCCAAGTGACAGATGAAATGGAACCATATACACTGACAACCAGGATCCTGTGATTATATCCTCTGCCTGATATGTTCAAAGACAAGTCAGTGTATTCTTCATAACTTTCTCTTACCTGTTGAATTTTATACTTTTGCATGTAGGGTATAAACTGAAAGATAAATCCTGGTACACAGAGCAAAAAGTATGAAACTTCATGAACTATAAGTGATCCCCAAGTTGCAATTTGGAACTTTGTATAGTTATCCAGCATGTAATTCCAGGCATTTTTAAATGGTTGCTGCAGGGGATTGTCAGGTAAGAAGGAGTCTATATATTCCACTGCCAGATAAGCAGAGTTCAAGATATTAACGCTGTCATTCATGGCCATGGTTCAATCATAAAACATCACAATTACAGTTCTTCTGTAGTTATCTGGAAGTAACCTGCAAATTTTGAGAAAAATCCAATAAACAGAAGTTAATCTTCAGAGAAAAAAAAAACATTACATGATAGAGTCATTACTTAGTTTTAAATTAAAAGTTGAGAAAGGACAGCAAAAACAGATTCTCTTCATACAGAATAGCCTAAAAGAACAAAGCTTTAGATTGGTTTGAGAGGCAAACCAATTTGAGAGGCAATCAGCTCCTAGGTTTTGAGATTATGTCAAGAGAGCAAAAGGATAAAGAAATATTAATTACTAGCTAAATTTTTATATCAAGGCTTTTGCAGGATAATTGTATTCTGTACTAAAGGAGCAATGGAAGGGTTCAAAAATATTTAATTTTAATTTTTAGTTAACTGTGATCTCTTGATTATCCAGTCCCATTTTTCTCATGGCTGTGAACCAAAATCCCTGCAAATTACATCAA
Organism: Vidua chalybeata; assembly: GCF_026979565.1. Taxonomy (NCBI): domain Eukaryota; kingdom Metazoa; phylum Chordata; class Aves; order Passeriformes; family Viduidae; genus Vidua; species Vidua chalybeata. Next base: position 46,047,778 of record NC_071533.1, read on the forward strand.
CACTGCAGCTGGCTTGAAGCAATCCACCTTTCCCTCAGTAATGGACTTTTCCTCACAGCTCCCAAAACCACAGAAGCTGCATTTCTGCAGGTGCCCTGAACTCATGCCATTTCCACGCATTCGCTCCTTGTTGGTTTGGCTTGGAAGGGACCTTTAAACATCATTTACAGTCCAACCCTCTTGGGATGGGCAGGGACATTTTTCAGGACATCAAGTGGCACATGGCATTCCAGGTATAGGGCATACAGAACTTTTCTGCTCAACCTGTTCCAGTGTCTCAGCACTCTCATTGTAAAAAGTGTCATTCTTATGGCAAATCTTAACCTATCCGTTTTTCGTTTAAGAACACTGCCCTGTGCTTTGTCACTACAAGCCTTAGCAAAAAGCCCCCTTTATGTACCACAGTATGGTGTCCCTTGAACCTTCTCCAGGCTGCACAACCCCAACTCTTCCACTCTCCCCACTGACGACGTGTCCAGTGCCTTCCTCTGGATCCCTTTAACAGGTCCATCCTCCACTCTCACACAGGTTTGCAACTCACAGGTCAGAGGACACTGGTCCATCCCCAGCAGGTACACTTAGGCTAAATCCGACACAAATTAGATAACCGCAGGTTGGAAAAGAGCTCTGAGATCCTCTGACTATGGCCCACCTATAACCCATGACCCACCGCTGCCCTATCAACTAGACCACGCTCCAAGCGCCACATCCAGTTTTTCCTCAAACGCCTCCGGGGAGGGTGACTCCATCGCCTCCCTGAACAGCCCATTCCAATGTGTCTCACATATTAAGCAGCACACCAAGCCAGTATCCAACATTAATTATTGTTTTTCTTCCTTAGCAACAGCATCGCGATGCTGCCACTTCTTGTAACAGCAAAAGCATCGCAGCAGACGCCAAGGCAGCTCACAGCCCGAGCTCCCGGGCAGACGGACGCGCAAGACACCTTAACCACCGACGCCACCCCCGAACACCCCGCCGGGGAGCCGAGGAGCCAGCGGCCGGGCTGCACCGGGGCTCCTCCGTCCCGCCCGGCCCTGCCCGGTGGCGGACACATGCCGGCACACACCACCCACGCGCGGGGAACGCCGAGGAGAGATGCGCTCCCTCGGGGAGCCCGCAGCCCCGCACCCCGGGCCGCCCTCACCCCTCACCCTCACCCTCACCTGGCGGCGGCGGCAGCTCCGTGTGCGCGACAACAACTGCCGGGCCGCCCGCGCCACCGCGCGCCGCCCATTGGCCGCCGCCGCGGCCCCGCCCGGCGCTACCCCATTGGCCAGCGGGCGGCAGCGGCACAGGGTCAGGCGGGCGGGGGGCGGGGCCGCGGCGGCGGCTCCCGCGCGGCCATTGGCTGGAGGGGTGGAGTGAGGATAGTGAGACCCCGGCGAACGGCCAATGGGGCGGGAGGACGGCGGGTGACGCGCACGACGCCATGGGGCGGGGGCCGCCCGGGCGCGGGCGCGGCCACGGGAGCGGCTCGGGCGGTGCGGCCGGGGCCGGGGCCGGGACCCGCCGCCCGCCAGCGCCCGCAGCCCCCCGCAGCCCCCCGCAGCCCCCCGCCGCTCTGGAAGCTCTCGCAGCGCTCGCCTGCAGCAGCGACGCGGCTGCGGGCGGACGCGGTCTCATCCCTGCATGTCCCTGCGCCCGCTCCGTGCTCCCGCGTTAATGAAAAGATGGAAGTGTACGGGCGGTGGTGTCGTCATGGCAGCAGCGGCCCACAGTCGCATTCCCAGGTTGATGTCATGCGGGTGAAAGTGTACAATTCAGATACAAGGTTCCCGTTCGTAGCCCAGCCTCGCCCCACCGTGAGTCACACCCCACATGGAATTCGAGCACCTTCGTGACTCCCCGCCCTGTCAGCAAAGGAAAGCTCGGACGCTTTCCCAGGAAGCCAGCCAGTGGTGGCCATTCCTGCACTCATGGACAACCACAGCTTGCAGAAACAGACCTGCGGCAAAACAGTGATGACTGGCTCCTAAACCTTAATAATTCTCAATTCGTTGGCATTCAGACCTTTAGAGCACCAGCTTCTCCCAGCTCCTTCCCCCCACCACCCCCCAGTTTATTTCACTGATTATTTGGTTTGAGACTTGTATTGAGAAACACAAGTTTTAAGCGACCTGTTGGCATTAGGAAACAATGTACAAACTTTTATTTGAAGAAAATGTCTCAAATATGACAGTAACTTTGGTCATGTTAAAAGGAGGCCATCCAAGAACAAATAAAAATGTGCTGCTTTATAAGCATGGCCACATACAGTGTATTCAGATACTGGCTAATAGAAGCTGAGATTACACGCATAAATAGGCCTTTGTACCATGCAAGTTCAATGCAATTGCATACATTCACTATAAATTTTCAGTTATTTTCATGCCAAATCACCTTTTGGATAAAAAGGTAAAAAAGAAGTAACATCTAAATGTGACCAAAATCGAACAGGAAAAAAAAAAAAAAAAACCTTGTTAAGTACAGACAACATTTTTATTAAAAAGATACTGAAATTACACCTGCTCAAGAAGTGTTAAACCGTCTCTGATCTCCTTCAGCGGGAATTAATGTTAAGCATTGTTACATATCAAAAAATACATCTCTGTTTTACAACATAGTACTGACATATTCAAAGTACTGTGCCAAATTATAAATAGTAAAATCAGGTTTTGAAGAGTTTCAGTAGAGAGCAACTTATGCTCACACAAACATATGCACGTAGTATAGTTATGTAACAAAAGTTTTATAAAAGGAAACAAATGTACCCCATGCCAGTTTGAATTACTGAGGTGGGATTCAGTACCTACAATGAAGACTGACAGTTCATTTCCTTAAATATATTTATTAGTCTCTGGAAAAAATAAGACAAAAATTTACTTTCACCAGAATACACACCATTCTTCACTCACAATCCGTTTCTCAGTCATGACTGACAGAAGTCGGTCCTTATGAAAGTGTTGGGTTTTTTCTGAAGACCTTGCAATTAAAAAAATGGTCCACCATGACTTCAAAAATTCAATCAGCTTCTGCTCAACTGCAGAATAATCCTACAAATTGCTTCTACCTAGAGTAATCTTCATCATCTGTCATCTGTAATTGTAGACAGTCACATCTTCCACTGTGACTCAAGGTGCAGCTACAAGTAGAGAAGTGCTTAGATACTCAGTCACTTCAAATACACTTGTTGAAGACTGCTTCTAGTGCATAATCAAGTTGAAAATCCCTTTACTGATCATAATGGTTTGTCAATAACTGTAACACCTAGAGGGAGGGGGGGAAAGGGATAAATCTTTAGGCTGTATTGTTTTTAAAATCAAGAAAAAAAATTAATATGATACATTGCAATTAGCATTTAACTGTGCACCAGCAACAATGTACATATTTTTCCCTAATTTCTCTTTGACACAAAGCTGTCTGAATCAGTGCCAAGTTCTGAATGTTTCTGTGACTAATCAAGTTAAATTTTGCTATCAGCGAAATATATCCTTAACATTCACTTAAATAACTCATTTGAAAAAACTGGAGTTATTGAAGGAAAAGATTCCTGAAACAGCTCATTTTCTAAATATCAAATCCCAAAGAACTTTGGAATTGGATCCCTTAGACTGAGACACATACTTCTTATTAAAAAAACTGGTCATACCAGAATCATCTTTCTGACTCACCATATATGTGCTAAATCCTTCTTGAGTACACTTTAATCCCTTTTTCTTTTTCCTTGTAGTGAGTAATTATTTGAAGTCAAAATGTACTATCAGATTCTTCCTACCCATTTTATTATCTTAGATTTTACCTTAGACAAAACTCTGTTTGGATGCTTTGTCAAATCTTATACTTTAAAAAGTGTATTAGAAATATCTATATGCCTTACCTGCATAGCTCCTTCCTGTACTCATACAAGATGACACAACAGTCCATTTATCAGTTGTTGGATTATAATACTCCACTGTTGATAAATTACAGGAACCGTCATCTCCTCCAACTACATACAAGAGACCATTTACAGCACAAACACCTAAAAAAGGGCAGAAAACCAGAACGAAAGTTAGTAATTGACTTCCACACCCCCCAAAAGCATGTTTTTTTTTATGAAAGCAGCAGAAATCCAGGAACATGCCATTCACAGTCGACATTGGCACAATTTTAGTCATCGTTGCACATACCTGCATTCCTTCTGCACATGTTCATGTCTGCAACCTGCTTCCAGGTACTGGCAATGGGGTCAAACACTTCAACACTTTTTCTTACCAAAGGACCATCATGACCACCTACTGCATACAATAAATTGTTTAACACACCAACACCTGCAAACATATGAAAATATGCAGAATTAACCAGAGAATTACTTGAACGATACAAAGGAGAAACAACAAGTATGTCAGCTAACATAAATCCTTCATTAAGTCAATGTTGGAAACTATTTCAGAAAACATTTGGGTCAGGATGCATTAAAGCAGAGAGACAGTAACTACAGCAAGACACTGATAAAATGCCTTGCGTGCCCATCTACCATATTGCAGCATACAAAGACCAGAGCTGTTCTGCAACAGAAGATTTAGAAAATTTTGGACAAAAAATGATGTGCAGGAAAATGAGGCTTGTTGAAATTTAGGACTAATTAGAAGTGACAGTAAATGAGACAATGTGCTCAGCCAGCATAACAGAAATCTGACAAGATGATAAAGTGTAAATGAACTTTTAGAAAGTAAAAGCTGCGCAGAGGATAAAAGCTGAATGGATAGACATTATACAATAAGGATGTTTCCACTGAAGTGTTGGAATACCTTGTAAACAGATGGAACAGAAGTAAACAGTTAGCAGTGAGTACCTTCTCTGGGATTTGAAGAACACCAAGCGTCTTTGAACCAAGCTTCAGTTATCAAAATATCCAAAAGGATATTAAAAGGTGTCCTTTAAACCTAAGGTCTCCTTTACTTTACAACAGAAGTTTACCAATCTGTCAGCTTGGAATGAAGGTGTGAGTAAAGCTAGTTCTATCTACTTGCTATTTGGGCTGCACATATTGAAAAGATGGAAATGGGGGAAGCAGAAAGAAAGGCCTGTTTATTTATTCCTCCCTTTATAATGCATTATTAGAACAAAAACTTAATAAATTTCAGAAACTTAGGGGTTTTTTTTGCATTAAAACTTCTGAGTGATAGACCATAAAGACAACTAAAAAAGCACTTCTATGAAAGTATGCTGGGAAATCTAATAAATGCCACATTTAAGACTATGAAACTCAAAGCAGAGATACAGATTTGCAAATATAGCTCATAAAGTTTCCATGGAAAGGGAACCACTTAAAATCTTTTTAAAGGGAAACAACAAATATGAATGCAAAAAAATCAGGTAAGTCCCTCAAAGAAAAAGAAAGGTTGAAAAAAAAAAGGAGGAAAAAAAAAAAAGAAGAGACCTTAATAACCAACTGAAATATCTTAAATACAAAATTAGTGATATGTTTTTAAAGAGCCATTTCTATATGTGAAGAGAAACAACTCCTGCTGAAATTACTAAATTTTCTTATTAAAGAGACTGATTTTAACATGTAAAAGAAGAGAGGAAGGAAACATGGAAGCTAATTGGTACTGTAAATCTGAAAAATAGCTTATTGCTAGGACACTCTTATAATAAATCATGCTATTTAGTGTTTTATCAGTGATATTCACTACTGGCATTTCTCCATAATCTTCCCAGTTAATTTAATTCCTCTTTTATTGCTACTACTTCTAGCTATCATACCACAGTATAGTATGACAATTTTTCTTTCTCCCTTTCTGATCATACTTTATTAGACAGGATAGTACAACATTCATCTTTTGTAGAATTAAACATTACAGAGCTAGAAGGAGGGCTAATATTTCCAGTTTAAATATGAGATGTGATATAAATCCCCCCACCCATGCTTTCAATAGAGTTACTGGCCTTCCTATTCAGTGTGTAGAGCTTTCCCTCTGCCACATTGCCACTTTTTTCTTTCATAGCTCCTTATTTTTAATAATGTCCTCCGTTCCTCCATGGTGCTTCATTTTCCCTTAATCCCACACCCAGTTTCCAGGTCCTACCTTATTTCTTGCTCCTTCCGTCTGTATCCTCTTGTTGCCGTCTTCTGAGTTCTCCTTTCTTTGTTATTTTTCTTTCCTGCCCATTTTTCAGGACCCTGTCTTATATCTCTCAGCCCTCCCAAATGGCCTATATCTGGATCTGAAGTTCCTCCTCCCAATATGTTGCTGGAAACAGATCTGTCCCCGTATTGATCAACTGAGAAGCAGTGGGTACTAAAGAAGAGTAACTGAGGGTTAACCTCTGAAAAGTTGTTTTTGAGTGAAGCTGAAGCAGTAGGAACAGCAGAGATGAGCTCAAGTTCTTTGAGATGACAAGACATCCAAAAGTTGAATACAGGAACAAAATTATCTTTAGTTAGACCCCATAACACCACCAGGACTGATTGCCAGTTGAAACAGTTCTGGTGGGTTTGGCTATTTGGCCTCTACAGTCAAGCTCAATCAATAGTCACGATTTTCACATTACCACCCACTCCTCTGCCATGCAAAAATATAATTTTTCATGTATTTAACAGAGTGTCACAGAAGAATGCTGATTATTTTACTCAATTATATGAATCTAGAATAACTGTCTACGTGTAGTTTTCCTCTCCGTTTTTTTTTTAATCACTGGGCCAGGTAAAAGGCAGAAGAGAGTTGAGTAAGCAAACACAGAAACAAGGGAAGAGAGGAGAGGGGCAGGAAGATCCCAGTAGTTAGTATATTTAAGGAACTAAATTTCAGAGTTGCAGAAGAAATTCAACATTTAAAAAAAATCTGAAAACATCTGCTGTATAAATAGGCTACAAGCACAACAACAGTTTGCAAAAACAGAGTATCAAAAAATAAACCCCAAACACTGAAACAAAATGTGTATGCAGGCAGACTGCAAAATGAAACTTTGTCACAACTCACCGACACTATTTGTCCTTATAATGATTCTTGTAACTTGCCCATTTTATATAAATATTTTCCTCAAAACTTGCCAATATTAGACAGGAGTATTTTCCAGTACCCTTAGTGCAACTCTGTCCAGTTTTTAATCCAGAATTTGCTTCCAAGAAGCACAAACTTCTGAGTTACTAGAAGTTTCACAAGTCAGCTGTGTTTTCTTGAGGTACAGTGTATCATATTTCCTTTATTAACGTCCAAGTTTTAGTTCAGAAATACAATTGAAATGTGACTTCTAGTAATAAGAGTTATCAGCTTGTTGATCTTGTAAGGATATGATGGAAGTATCACAGACTATCTTAATTTTAGTAACAAATTTAGTACTTTGATAGATTTCTTTTGAAATTATTTGAAGTTAATTTAAACATTATTATATGGTAAAAACTGTTCAGAGTTAACAAAGAATAATGGAAGGTAAGATGAGAAGTTGGGGTAATTATTAATCATATACTGAGCATACTAGAAGTCCATGCAGATTTATTTGTAGCAATATCTCTTTCCATTATGAAGCACATTAATGCAATCACCAGTAGGTACTTGAAGGGTGTTGCTAAAAACCACCATTAAGTACTTGGCAAAAAAAGTGACTTAATTACTAAAAAATAAATGCAGAAAATAATATCATGGAATTTGACTTGAAAAAGTCCATGGGAACGCATCTAGAGAAATAAAACAACTTCTGCGAGTTGAAAAAACCTGAAATACCAAAAGACAAATAGAGGACAGTGAACAGTAAATGAGATTCAAGTCCATAATATTAATAGATAATGAAAATGTTAAAGTCAATTTGGAGCTGTGGAAGCACCATTTCATTAAACAAAAGTGGAATACCATAGGCACTTTTAAAGATGTCTTTAAAGAGAAATATACACACTCAGAATTGCAAGAAGGAAAAAAGAAATCCACAAAAAAAAAAGGGGGGGGATTTTTAAGATTATACAGAAATAAATGGATATACCTTGGCTAAATAAGGAAGGATAACATGTAGTAGGCTGTACATGTACAGAGGATGTAAACACCAGGTGATGAGAAGAATTACTGAAGGTGAAATAAAGGGTACATAAGTGGAAGTAATAGGATGAAACCAGTAATACAAACTTAGGAATGAACAAGGACAAAATTTCCTGCAGTGAATCAGAATGCAGAACAAGTCCTCCAAAGAGGTGGAAACCTAGTCACAATTCACACGTAAAGTCAACCTGAAAACTGTTAGAATAATCTGCCCTAGCTGGCAAAGAGATCCCTGTAGAAAAGACATTTTTTCATTCTTGCTGTATAGATTTTGATACTTAAGAATTGAGGTGATAGTGGTTATTACAATCTATGAGTATTTGTATGTTAAAAACCATCAGAAGTTGTGGGAAGAAGAGGAATATGAAAGTATGAAAAAACAAAGAGGGATATTTACTCTTAACAGACTGAATTTTACTCAGTGGAACAGTTTTGTTCTTATAACCTGTTGTGTATCATCCATCTAGGACTTGCACATTCCATTAGATTTAGACTTTAGCTTACCTTTCATGTTTTTAGATACATTTTAAACCCACGAATTTTCATCTTTGCAAGGACAGCTGATCCTTGGCCACTCACCTGCTCCGCTCCGCCTCGTGCTCATTTCTGCGACATAGCTCCACTCATTGGAATTGGCATCATAGCATTCCACTGAACTAAGGCACTGCCGTGACGCTCCGTCGTAGCCACCAACAGCATACAGCTTCCCTGGGGGGGGACAAAGGAGCCTGCCAACTGCTCATGCACATGCAGGGACTGGCACAACAGCAAAGAGGAAGGCATTGCTCTCCAATTAGCTACTAATCAGCACCTGTCAATCACTTACTGAGATTCTATACTGTAAACAGTTTAGGTTAGCATACCACAGATCTTGTAATTTTTAGGATATAAAAGGCATCCAGTATCTAACAACAACAATGCAAGTCAAAAGATTTTTAATTGCCTAGCAAGCTATTTCAAATATGTTTGATACTGGAAGCCCACAAATAGGCTTCCTAGGAATGTCATAAATTTAGTTGAAAATCACTCATACAGTCTGCATTTTCAGATTAGAAACAGCAGTGGTTCCTATGCACATATGCACCCCTAAAACTGTTTTAAAATCCAAGAGCTAGGCCAGGCCTTCATTGTGCAAGTGACATCCAGGCTATTCACCACCAAGCTGACTGGAAAGTCAGCAGTTTTCCTGGCACTGCCCTTGGGATTGTCCCCAGCGTGCAGCCAGCAAGGTCAGCCACAGATAACAGACCTGACAATACAGCAGTGCTGCATCACTAAAGACTGAATGATAAGGTCATCACGTCAGCTCTCTGACTTTGCTGACATACATAACCTAGAGCTTAGCAAGGTTTTCCTCAGTTGGCCTCAGCCACAGCTGAAGCTCTGGAAGAAAATTTAAAATCACTATGCTAAAAACTGGTCAAACCCAAGCAGAATGATTACATATTGTTCATACCATTTGAATTACAAGGTTAAGCAAAAACATAAATCTGAAGTATGTTTTCAGAAATAAGAAAAACTAGTAGGGTAAATGATTGCATTTCCTTCTGTTCTTTTTAATATCATTTGTCAACTTACCTCCAACAACACCTACGCCAACACTACTTCTTCTTGTGTTCATTGGAGCTACATGAAACCACTCGTTAGTCTTTAAGTTGTAAACTTCGACTGATGACAAACCTATTAAGACAATATAACATTTTCTCTATAAATCTAGGTGTAACATACTGTCTAGCTTTCAGGAAACTCTTCATATCTGAAAATTAAAACTATTTCATTTTAAGCATTTTTAAATACTAAACAAAGAACACAACTTTTTGTCCTTTAGATAGGCAATTACAATCAACCCATGTCCAAAAATGGGCAAATTACTGAAAACTTCTGTGGAGCTGCATAAACTTCTTCCCTGGATTATTTCCTTTATTTTAATTAAGTCACGTGCTTTCTCCTACATATGCTTTTATAATAGTTATTCAGCAAAAAGATCACTTCTGCACTAATTGTTTAATGCATCTAAGTAGAGAATTAAGAGTGTATGTCTAAAGCCTTCTCACAGGTTAGAAAAAGCTGTATATAATCTTATTTACACTACATGAAAATGCAGAAATCAATTTCCTATGCAAACAGGACTAAACAGACCAGATAATTTTTCTCACATATCTTCCACAAGTTAAGAACTCTGACTATAGAAGTAGTAGTAGTATAGAAGTAGTATAGAAGGAATAGTATAGAAGGAATACTGGAAGCAGACTTGCCAAAAGTTCACTAGTCTTTAAGCCTGAACTCTTAGGAGCAAACAGTCCACTGTTCAGGTAGGGGGGGATGTGACCACTTAAGCATATTCCACATCACAAGATGCCAGGCTACCCTCATGCTTGGTTTCACCACAAGTACCAGCAAAAAGAGGCATTAAAATTTGATACAATTATGTTAAGAGTAGTCACAACTATTCAGAAGTGTCTCAGGCAAACATACCTGTACTCCCATCAAATCCTCCCACAGCATAAAGAAGGCCATTTAATACAGCTGCTCCCAGTGTGCTTCTCCTGTCTTGCATGTTAGCAACACTTGTCCACTGGTCCTTCACTGGATCATAGGAATCTACTGTACGAACTCTCAAAGAGCCATTGAAACCACCAACAGCATAAACCATGCCTCCCATGTACACCATTCCTAGAGCAGGGACATGGGAGGAAAGATGAGTGTTTCAGTCTCTCTGCCAATTAACTGTGTTCTGTACTGTCCTAAGTATGCAGATACTTGACACAAATTACAATATTCACTACACTCTTCGTGCTTTTGACAGTCCCCTGGAACTACACTTCATTCAGATTAAGCCCTAGACTTTCTGATACTTTTTGCTACTAACAGTGCATATTCCTGAATACCACGCTTGCTGAATTTCTTCTTGCTTAAATCGCTCAGCTGCTTTAAGATCACATGCTCATGTTTTCAATAGTGGATGACCACTTCTTCACACTCTTTATATCATTTAATATTAGGGTATTTTAATAGCAAAATTTGTCATTATTACAATGCATTAATATTTAAATTTATTTATCCCTTGTTTCTGTGGGAGGTAATAAAGCAGTTTATCCTGCAGATTGCAAACTGAACCTCAAATTAAGCACAATTGATCAAAGTTGCATCGTTCCAGATTAGCAAGTAATTCAAATGATCAGTGAAGTCAAGGTTTAGCCCTTCTTAGACAAATATCTCAAGTACTGTTCCAGAGAACATACAATGCCTAAATTCTGAAGTATTACCAATCACAACAAAAAATTAGGCATCCTTACCTGCTCTACATCTTCTGGAAGGCAATTCAGCTACCTGATGCCAGCGTTCTTCTTTAAAATCATAGCATTCAACACTGCGAATTGCCTTTGGTGCCTGTCCCCCAACTACCATCATCAACTAACAGGGAGATAACAATAATAACTGTTAGTCATTTGCATATATGAGAGCACCTGAAAGACTGAAGAAGTGTTAAAAAATAAAGCAAGCTTCTGTACAAGAAATAATTAAAGGATGGCTCTCCTATAGAAATTTGAGTCTTGCTAACCAGGCCAAATTAATTGTTAGGTATTTTTTTAAACAAATGTAATTTGTAATTATTTTGTCCAGAGGAAATACCAAGAGTAGAAAAGCAGCAAGCAATCAGAATTTTGGTAAAGCTCCTACGAAATAGGGAGACCTTGCTGTATCTTTACATCCTATTGTGATCTCAGGTATCAGAATTCACCATCTATGATATGTAATGAAGTTGTGACCATCCATCACATAACAGCCTTATCTTGCTCTTCTAAGAAAAATGCGCTAAATCTGCTGAATTGAATCTCCTATTCCATTATTACCATTTTCAGAACAGTACTATGAGAAAACTTTACTTCATTGTAAAGAAGAAAGTTTCTAATGTTTGTTTTCTGCTAAAATGAACTAAAGATTTAAAAAAAATCTCAACACAGTCTCTTCAGTCATTCTTTGTTTTGGCTTGGGGTTTTTTGGTGTTCTGTTTTTTTTTGTTTGTTTTTTTTTTTTTTAACTTCTCCATAATTGTATAGTTCTTAAAAGAGCTGAAGTACTTATTAAAAAATGTTTCCTGGGAGGGTAGTTAGTAGTGATTCTCTGTGTAGGTGGGAGGCTAAAACATCTATATCATAAGTAGCATGGAGTATAAAGGTAATCACTTGTTACATTCTTATGATAAATAATTCTGGTACAATGTTTTTACAGGAATACCCCATGACATAGTCATGCTCTCATGAAAGTTTTTAAAATGCAGTTTGAAATAGTACATACATTGGAAAAACAAGGGTCTTACTTTTGGAAGGCTAGCAGGTGTCCTCAGTTTTGTCCGTGTGCTTTTCATCAGTGCCCGTTGCTCAGTTGGTAGCAAGTGATATTTCATAGCTTCAATGAGGTAATCTTTACAAGCACTGCTGTTCTTAACCAATATTTCCTCTTCAACTCTCTGTTTATTAATAGAAGTTCAATAAGGTCTGAGCATGTTAAGGAAGTAAAGCAGAAATCACAGTCCAAAGTGTAATATGGTCTATCACACAAATGCGGATTAATCTAATTTTTAAGATTATAATTTAACCAGTAGGACACAAATTTGTATTGGAAATGTGCAGGCACTAAAAAAAAATAAAGATATGCTGATTGTTAATTAGCAAGTAGAAGAAACAGTGATAGGCAAGGTAAATCACTTTTCTTACAAGTGGGCACATTTCCTGATTTTTAAATACAGACAGTACAGAATATTTTAAGGTGGGAGTAGCAGAGAATAATTTAACAAACTAGTAAGCCACCCCATAACAATAAAAACCACAGCAGAACATAACAATAAAAAAAACCCAAATCCCACCCACAACAACCCACACAAATTGGAGATTTGTATCACAAAACTAGAATTTTTAAAATAAACACCTAGCAACCTACTTATACCTACTAACCAATGTTAATACTGAACTCATATTGTCAATCTTAAATATTTGACCTGACACCAAAATATCCAAATGAGCTTATAAAATTTGAAAAAAAATATTTTATCCAAACCAGGTAAAAGAATGCTTCTTTTGTCATTAATTCCTAATCAGCTTAAACAAGAGATAAAATTCTGAAGTTGAAAATTCACTTATGAGAACAAATCCTTTATCAAAAGATGGCATTACAAATGAAACCTAACCTGATCTCGGCAAATTACATTGTTCAGATTCCTGGTGTGGTATGACATGCAGTCAGCCAAAGAGATAAATTACTTACATAAGTCATCCTCTATATGGCAATCTCTCACCTCGGTGTGTGGATGCGCACATGAGTATGTGGTAGTGGCTGTTTGTTTACTTTTACTATCACTAACATACTAATGACACTGTTGTTTAAATTTGAAATTATCTATCTGACGTTAAAATAATGAACAGAAATATTCACATGCAGAATAATTAGTATTCCTTTTTGCTTACCTGAACCAAATACTCGCGGGAAAGCAAAGGCAGCCGAACGTGCTCCATCAGACGTGCCATTAACTCCTGCCTTACATCTTTGTCATGGTTTACCCAGGCTATCACTGCTTCAAATACCTTCCAGAAAACAAACAAAGCAAGTTCCTTGACTTACAAGTTTATAAGCATGAAAGCATCAGTGTGCCTCCAAAAGTAGTTTTGCTTATACTAAAACTCCTAGCCTAAGAACAGATAACAGTGGTTACAGCTCCCATTATTTCCATGTTTTTCAACTACAAAATTATGAAGGTGCATTATCTGGTCTCTTTTTATATGTGCTCCTCTACTGGCGTTTCAAGGATAGCTGTGCTACATTGACAAAATGAACATAGTGACTTCACTGATACTGAAAACTAGGCAAACAAACAACACAGCAGCAGGAATATTACAGTCCTCATACTTTTCTTCCTTTCTTGGAGAACTGACCTGCCACATTACGGTTCAAATGACTTATCATCACTGAGTCTTAACAGGACAAGTGATCCCAAGCCTGGTTTTGCCTCCATTGCACAGTAGGTCATCATCCACTAGAGCATTAAAACCTTAAATATACTCCACAAAAGCAGCATCACTTGTATTTAAGTGATAGATCCAGACCTTCAGGGTATTACAGGAACAACAAAATAGCTTTGCTAGATGCTGTTTAAGCACATAGTTCTTAGATTCAAAGTTTCAAACATTTACAAATGAGTATTCAAACATGCTTTTGAACACAATTTAGCCTCATTTGAGTACAACTATAAACTTCTCGGAAAAAAGAAAACCAACATATTTCAAATAGATCATAACTGAATTTAAAAATCTCAAAATACATCTACAACCTGAAAATCATTAGAGGTTTACAGAGATGCCCTGGGCTCACTGAAAAGCACAGTGTTTCAAAAATGGCTTTAAAAGATTGAGAGCTAGGCTAAAGGTGAGCTAACACACATTAAACTCTGGTTCCACGTCATCTCCTGTGCAACCCACATGTGTTCATTTAGGTTAAACAGCTCACATATACACACAGAGCTTTAATACCTTTGTGGGACTGCTGATGTTAAAGTTAGTAAATGGCATATAATTGCTCTTCCAACTTGGAATTATTTATCCCTTGGTAAACCAAACCCCTGTGGATGTGACTCGGCATGTGTTCTAGTTGTTCTGCTTGAAGATGAGAAGGAATTTCCATCTAATGTAGTTTTGGTTTTTTTTTTTCCCAAAGAAGGTAAAGTGATTTAATACAGTTGTAGGATTTTTAAGAGTTGAGCCTAGTTGTCAACATCAGACTGACAAGACTTTTGGGAAACATCCTTTAAACCTGAGCACAATTCCTGCCTAATTTCACTAAGGAAACACAGAACACATCCGAAAAAGGGCACAAGATCAGTAGGAACAAGCTCGCTCTTTCACCTGAAAGGATAAAAAGAATAATGGGATACAGATTGTCTTACCTTCTCCTCTGAGGCAATTGTGAGTTTGTCACTGGATATCAGACTGCACACCTGCTCTACACCAAGATTAAGGTATTCTTCACTAAGTACAACATCGGAAAAGTGCTGCTCTGTTTGGAGGAAAAGAAATGTGCTAACATAGAGTGCAACACATCTCCACATGTATGACAAGCATTAAAGCAGCAGAGGAAAAGAGAGGAAGATGATTCAATATGCATGCTACTTTACCCTATCTAGAAGCAATACATTGACTTAAAACCTCTTCTATAAGTTAAAGCTTGGTCTCAAAAATAGCTTTTATATTTAAAGATTCTTTAACTGAAATATTAAAGCACATTATACTAAAAGTATTGTAGTATGAAGCAAGCATATTTCAGATGCTTGCTTCATCTCAGTACTTGTCCTTGAGAATTACCTAAATCTCATTTTGCTGAATTTGTATACAAAAATACAGAAAAAAGACTCCGGAGTCTTTATACTCTGTATGTTGTTGTCAAGCATATTTTAAATTTGTAATTTGACATGAACAGTGGTTGATTCTTTAGAACCAACCAGCAATGTCATACAACAAATCCTGTTGCATCTCTCAGAGCTTCTCCAAGGTCATAAAATATTGCATATTGCAATCTCTACAACATGCGGAAGGTATGTAGTTTTTCCTAATTTTTTTAAACCTCAACTTAAATAAAACTGAAAAAATTTAAAGCTTCCAAGTTGTCATTCAGTTGTCCCTTCCCTTCCTTAAAATTGTTTTTTATGACATTATTTTGCTTAAAAAGTAGCTCCATTCAGTTAAATTATTTTCCCCTTCTGCTATTCTTAACAGAAGTCAGAAGGGACAACTGTTACTAAGAACTTAAGAATTCTCTCAAAATTAGAATAAATAAAAAGAGGCCAGCAAACATACTCAAACCAAAGAACATTTTATAGCCTCTCAATCACTGTATAAGTACTACTGTAACTAAGACTCCACACTTGAGAAAGTTGTCTAAGCTGTTTAAAAAAGTTAAAGAATGCTGAATACTTAAACTCAAAAAGACTAATTTTTCAGTTCAACTTTGCAGGGTACAAGAAAACAGCTGGTTTAGATGCAATTATCATCAGTACAAGTCCCTCTAATTCTGCAGCATTCTCTTATGATGGACAGGTACTATTTTCTGCAGTACTTCAGGCAATGGGAAAGAAAGGATGAAAAGAAATACTATTGTTTTTTATAACATCCCCATTACTTTTCCACTCTACAAATCATCTTGTATCTGTTTTCTTTTCAGAAAAATATGCAGTTTCTCAAGCTAAGTATCTGATGAGTTTTATTGTTTGCAAATAAAAATTGAGAAAGATAATTTGTATAGATTATTTTTACAATAAACTCCAAATTTTAGGTGACAGTGTCACAAACCAGTATGCCTGACTGTACTGAGAAGCTGAGTTTGGAAGCAAGCAGAAAGGGGAAGCAACATGCATCCAAATCTCAAACAAATCTGAGGTTCTGAAGCACTGTTCATCTTTCTAGGATCTATTTCATAAATTAGAAATACCTGGTTGATTTTATAGACTCACATACAAAAGCCTTGCTTTTTAAAAGTTGATTTAGATTTATGTAATGCACTAAATAGGAAGAGATCCATCCTCTAAACCAGGAAAGGTGAAAGTTGAGAATTTTCAAAGTAATACAATGAATGTGAGGCTGTCTCCCATTTTCATGCTAGACATAAGAACTATAGAAGAGAATCCACAAAAAAACAGTGCTTGAACAAAAACTGTTTTACTGGATGTCAGCCTCTTAAAGCATAAAACATGGCATGTGGTCAACAGAAGGACTGAAAAAAGGAGAAACACTAAACCAAACTACTCCAGCAATAGCTACAGATCCTCAGGTGAATGAATTACAGACAAAAGAGAAAGAGAGGGGACTTCTACATAAATTTTAGTCATCAAAAAAGAGGTAAGGTGAAATAACTTGTCTCATAGGAATCAGATCCCTTGTTGTCTAACAGACCATCATAACTGATTGATAGATAACATTTGGGCAGAAGCCAATTGCAATTACAGCTACGTGGATTATTTAATATAATTAAAAACTGAAAAAGAACAAGGAAATGTAAAAATCAATTAAATCCACCAATGGCAATTTATGTAACGCTGGTTCAAGTGTTGAAGACAGAAGGCTTCATTATATATAAAAATCACACTTACGAAATTCAAACTTTTTACATCCTTTTAGCAAGAAGGATATCAGCATCTTCGAAATAACATGACTCAGTACTAAAATTTCAAGAAATCACACTTAGATCCTCTTTTCCCAATAACGATGAAAAATAGTTCTGGAGGTGTGTGGATTTTTTTGCCTTCTGGGTTAGGATTTGTATTATCTCATATTACTGCTCCCATCCTGAAAGCTTCAATAATCTGAAGACATTAACATCAAACACAATGAAAGTTATGCTTAAATGATTAAATATTTCATGTAACTGTCCCCTGTAAAATCTCAAATTATCTTATTTATTGCATTATGGAACATACTTCTTTCTTTATGAACATCTCTTAGAGAAGCAAAGAGAGAACTAACCATATGGAAGTTTCCATGAGAGAATAAAATAATTATTTTTCCCAAATCAGAATTTTCCACACAGTACGCAACTTTGACAAATTTGTACTGGAATTCTGCCCTATTTCTTGCCTCTTTACCCAGAAATTGAAGCCAGCTGGCTCTAGAGTCTGGCAGCCTGGAAACAAGCTGGCTTAGGACCTGCAGAGGCTTGGCTTCTAAATTCCCACTTCCTAAGCAAGTGGAGTCCTACTTCTTTATTATCAAGACTAAACTCTGTCTTAAAAAAAAAAATCCATTTTAGGACGTTTCTAAAATATCTGTTCCAATTGCATTTGTAAAACAGATTTTCACAATTTTGCAACTGAGTCAGTTTCTATCTGAATAGCTAAAGACCGGTCCTTGTCTGCCCTGTGCCAGTAGGTGGGACAAATGAAAAGGAATTCTTTAACAACACGAAAGGGGCTAGTAACAAAAATGTCTGGAAATACAATTAAAAAATGCCAGCATGGAGAGCACAGAAAGAAAATAAGAGCTGTAAATGTACCATATTTTAATATTTGTTTTTCTGAGTCTAGAGCTATGTATACATGCACATGGAGCAAAAAGCACTTGACACCTCTTCTATCCAAAAGGCACACAAGTCTGCCTATACAGATATTGACATTAACTTTATATTTTTCAATTACATAGGAAGGAAAGCTACATCTGAAACCTGCAAAGGATATTTTATGCTTTAAATATTTATGGATTAATTCACAATGCCACATTGAGATTTTTTTGGCTTGGGACAAAAGGCCTTTGCTATTGGCCTATTTTAAGGCACTGGTCAAACAGGAACCCCAGCTTTGTTGCAGAGAGATAGACATGAGCTCTGCCAGTTGGAGAACCAACAAAAGCTAAAACTATAAAATCACATTTTTTTAAAAAAATTTGATTTATTTGTCAATTTTATACTTAAATAACTCTTTTTTAGAACACCATGAAATTCACAACAGCCAAGGCAACAGCAGCATAGCAACAGACGTTGCTACTGAGAATAGAATCATAGGAATGATTCTGACAACTCCATCCTTTCCATGCCAGGCATATGGATGTACACAAGAACAGTCCACAGAAGACATGCACGCTTTCAAGTCTTGCCAGGGCTCAAGTTTTACACTAAGAGCACCAGAATCAAGAATGCTGTTATCCCAAATACAATGCAGCATTCCCTGCATCACAAAACACACTAGGATTCCCTAACAAAAGAATCTTCAACATCTCAGCACAGTGCTGAAAGCCAAAAACATTCACTGTGCCAAGCCTCAAAGGACACCTCTGTCACAGGTCTCCCAAAGTTTCCAATGCCTGTACTGCCCTATGCAGTGGGTGAAACATATTATTATTCTTTGTTTAAAACCAAGAAATGTATCAGGACATAAGCACTGAGCTAGGGTCTCTCTAGTCCAAGATGGCACAGCCCTCTTCATTAAAAGGCTTTACCAATTTATCTTCAGGTTGTACATAACATTACAACACCCAAATAAGCACCGCCTTCTCGGGAAAAACTGTTATTTTGTGAACATCCTCTAACACTATGTAAGACATAGCCCAGACCAAAACTGAGGACATAATAGCAGTGCTCATGCCACATACTCTTCCTAGGAATCCTCACAAAAGAAGGATGAGAGGCCTCAGCTGTATACAGTCTCTGACTGTGCCAGTGTAACAAGACCCAGAGCAGGATTGCTTGCTGGAACATCATGAGGACAGGTGGCATCTCCAAGTTCAATTGCAACAGAAGCTAATTCCATGTAACCTGTACCAATTGTCCACTATTTTCAGATCAGAGGTGCATATAAATGACTCTCCTCTAAATCTTGTTCTCTGCTGCAAAGGACCAACTCACCACAGGAATATGAAGCTCCAAATTTAATGGAAGTTGCATTTTTATTCCCACTGGAAGGAAGTTCTAGAGTTTCACTTTTCTAGTAACTTCTGATCCATTGGCATCCATTTGTTTTTATATTATCATTCTCGCTGCTTTTTTCAATCTAATAATCCTTTTCTGTACTCATTCTAATTTCTGGAGCCTTAATCCCAAAATGTGTGCTCTGAGAGTTAAGCTGCCTGTGATACAAAGCTTAACTCTGAAATGGCACAGCCATGTATTTTTGACTCAGACTTTTGAGAAATTTTTTTACAGTTGTAAGAAAGCTGGGACAAAGTACAAAGAGCCATTTGAGATAAGAGCAGGGGGAAAAAAGAAGCATTGATGGCTGAGATACAGGCAGTAAGTAGCCTGAAAATTCAAGAGCAAAAACATTGACCTGAAAAGGTATAGAACTATATAAAAGGAAATCAGGGAGTCAGCAGACAGAAATTCAGCAAGACTGATGATCAACCAATTCCAAGGAGAAATGAAGGCCAACACTTCCTCCCTGGATCCTTTTATCAGGAGTACTGAGCATTCTGGTGCTCAGTCTAGTATCTTGCATGTCCCAACCAGGACCAACAAATAGCTTCCCTCCTCTTTTCACTTGGCTATGTTCTGCTTGCAGGCACTCTCTGTGCACAGCAAAGGATGCCTGAACAAAATGACCCAGCAAGGAGAGTTAACAGGTGGACACAATTCCCGTGCTCTTAAAACACATTTAACCAATACTGCACTCAAGGTCTTGCATGGGGTCTTACAGTTTTTATTTCTAGAAAGTAATCTCTACAAATACTAACTTCAACTACTAAACAGAAAAAGATTGTTTAGAAGTAACTGAAGTAGTTTAGAGGCTTAGTTTAAAAGTAACTAAGGCCCAGTCAGTCAGAACAGAAGTTGGAAAAAATAATTTAAAACTCAGAATTAAGCAACAGCTGTATCAAAACATGCTCCCTAAAACATTAAATATCTGAACATTAACTGTAGTTAATAAATGTGTATCTTGCTTCCTAATTAAAAAATGTAATAGTTTTTTTGATTTAATAATGTATTACTCAAAGACAAAAGGATTTAATTAAAACTTTTTGCATAGACATGTAAATAGAAATATCACAAAGTCATTCAGTCACGTACACATCACAACTTCGTAAGGTAGGCATTACAAAAGCTGGTACTTTCAAAAACAATCTGAAAAGCTTTTGAATTTTTAAAATTCATATATCAATCATTCTTGATAGAAATACTATAATCTCCTGTGAGTTAAAAAAAAAAATCTATATCACAAATCAGCATTTCTAGGAATGAAGACAACTGAAAGTATTCATCAAAGTCCTTGCCTTTCTGAGGTCTAAATTTATTCAAGGTAATAAAAAGCCTACTATTTGGACCTGAGTTGAAGCACTTAGTGCTCTATTTCAGGAAAATCTTCAATTTTAACTCTGTACTAATTGTTAATTATGCTAATCGGTCACTGTACATTTAAGGAAAGTTATGAAAAGCAATGCAGTCATACTTATTTTTTTCTACAGCCTTATCAGGACATTTAATTTTTAATTCTCTTTTTTTTTTTATTGCTCTTGATCTAAGCCTGACAGTGCTAGGAGGAGGAAGGTAGAGCAGAGAGGGGACCTGACTATGCATTCCGACTATACACAGCATATTTATGTCAAGGATAAGAACCCCATAGACAGAGCAAATACTCAGTAGGAGTTGAGCTGGCAGCTTGTCATACAGACCAGCAGTACTCCAAGAATACGATGACAATAAGGGAAGCTTTTGGGGTGAATTTGACAGAAATGGAAGGTAGTTTGGTTACGGAGGAAAGATAAGGCTAGTACCAAGCATGAAAGACAAATGAAACACAAGATTCAAGTGGATGATAGGTACCCTTTATAGTAAGAAATTTCAGGTCTTTGGCTGGATGAGCAGGATTTTCAGAAGATAAGTTGGTTACATAATACCCTGTATTATGTACACAAAAATACAGAAAAAAAGATTCCAGAGTCTTTATACTCTGTATATTGTTGCCCTTGCTTCTTCACTAGTGCAGTGCAATGCACCCCTCTTCCCAATGCCTTTTTCTTATTTCTTCCCCCATGTAATTCCTACATACTTTGACTTGTAGTAGTTGTCAGAATTTTAATTCTTCTTTCCCGATTTCCTCCCCTAAGTGACGGTGCAAGATTTGAAGCAGGAAGCTAGCTTCTTTCTGGATTAGAAATGGCTTGGACCCTGCAGAGTCAGAATATTCTCTGAAGATGCTGCTCCATTCAGCTTAAATATAACTGTGACCCAGCCAGCACATCTTATTTCTTTCAAAGGCATTCAGATCAAACGCAGTTTTCATCAGGAGATAGATGTCTGCAATACCCTGGATAAAACTTGGGTTCCTCTGGAACCCACCCACACTGACACATATCAAGCTTTGTGCTCCACTAATGATAGCTTGCCTGCATATGTGTTGGCCTTGCTCAGGAGATCTGTGCATGCATGCATGTCAGCAAAAGCACGAATCCCCAGGCAGTTGATAGGATGAAGCTGAGATTCCAAAAATTCACAGCAAGTTCTTTTCACATCCTGCAGTTGCAAGAGACCAGCTGCTGGGAGCAGTACCTGAAAGGAGAAGAAAGAGCTGGTTAATGTCCCAATTCAATTCTGATATTATATAAGAACATTGGCAATATTAAGAAAACAAAATAAACCACTAAAAAACCAAGACTAAAACACAGAGGAAGATTTCAGCATCGTGCAACTGAGGAAGTTAAAACACAGCACGAGCATGATTTTGCCTCCCTACAGATACCATTTAGAATAACAAGCAACATCTCTACCATTGTGTTCACTGGGGAAGTCATTCCACAAACTGTAACTCACACTTTATTTAAACTCTTCCCAATATTCATTCACAAACTCCCTTCTTGCATTTCCCAGCATTTCATAATTACATCTCATTTCCAAGCCTTCAGTGTTGGATATTTTTAAAAGAAAGTTTTCTAGACCATGGTAGAATATGTCAATCTTATTTGCAGGCAAGCACTGGACACTGTACCATTTTTTTGTTACCATCAAAAATAAGCAACTTTATTCAAGAGATTCCAGTAAGGACAGAATTCAGCTTCCCCAGAAGTCTGTGACCATCTTGGCAGAATAATAATTCAAGATTGTCTGGCATTCAATATAGACAGGAAAAATGAAGGATCATACATTTAACAAGAGTTTGGTTTGAATAGCAACTGTTAATAAAAGAGAAATGAAGAAAAGACACAAATGTGATTGCACTGAGATACACAGACTATTGCTAAGCAAAATGCTTAAAAATTAATTTAAATCTTAGGTAATTCATGAAAATATTTAGTAAGTCTAGCAAAGTAAGTGGAAGAGATGTAATAAACATAAAACTCAGTGTCACACAATTCCGAACAACTTTAGTAAGCTTAAAGATTATTAATTACAAGGTTGAAAGAGTACAGTGAAATAATTTTATTTTAGCATATGTTTATGTAAATGTTAAGATAATATCACTAATACAATTTAAATTGTATTAGTAAAAGACTGTAAAGAACACAGTATGATTAATTATAACAGTGAGTAGATAAATTTATTTGATAGTTAATTCTATAAGATATAATCATTAACTTACATAGCAAAAATCAATGCCAGAAATCCACTACAAGTATTTATTTACACAACTTGTCGCACTGAAGCAAACATTTCATACCTGCTCATAAATTCAGTAAGTAATTTAAGGACAGTCCTAGATAATTTTAGGCATATTATCAGTATAGTTGAGCAAATAATTCTGAGAGTAATCCTTGACTGCATAAATGGATCCAGTAGAAAAATATGTAAAATCATCATCAAATCAGAATACAAAGTGGAACCGTGAAATTTGAGAATGGTATGGAGAAAATAATTTAATATTTGTATTCACAGTTACCCTGGCATACTTATATGAACAGGAATGTTAAAAGAACCAGATTACTCTTCATTATGGGAAATTTACAGCAGTCTGAGATCAGTGTAACTAAACTTGCAAAGTAAGATTTCAATACATTTTAGTCATCAGAAAACAAAACGTTCAAGTCTAAACGTATTTTATATTCTGCTGCTAAAAAGGAAAAGAGAAGCAAAGTGCATCAAATTCATCGTGTTGAATTACACAGTGGGCTTTGGTTACTAGGCAACAAGAGCTGTGATAACATCTAGCTATTTTCATTTGTACCTATAGAAGTGTTGGTCTGAAAGCCGTAACAACCTGCATTCAAAAACACAGTTCCAGCACAGTCAGATTTACTCTGCTGAAGCCAGGGACAGACCTAAAGAGGTAAAAAATACCAAAACAGCCCAAACTCCTCACAAATCCATCAGAAAAAAAAAAAAAAAAAAAGGAAAATGAAAAAAAAAACTACTTTAAAACTGCAGTACAGATTAAGTTTAACTGCTGCTGACTCTAAACTGGTCAGTTATAGCTCAGATCTGTTCCAAAAATAGCCAGTAGAGGGTATCATAGCTTTCCTTTAAATATCAAAAATACTGTAATGCGCATACTGCTTTGTACTGCAAGAAATGCAGAGGTGAAAAAAAATCTCCGATTTCTCGTTCTATGAAAATATATTCTCAACGTGGAAAATTTTTTTAATAATCAAAGAAAACTGAACAGATTATTACTACAGATGGCAAATAAGAAATTAGGTATTCTCTTCCTTTGTGTCATAATTGTGGTGATGAATCTCGGAATGACTGTTAGATTTCCTAGAGCAAATGATTTAACCCTTACGAGCCTATGAAGACTCTGCCTTGGTTATTTCCTTTTGGTTCTCCTTCCTGCAGTGACATGCCTATTCCCAAAGCACTGTGCACTCATCATGCCAAATACATCTTTCCAACCCCACTGAGAAAAAAAGGACTATGACCAAGTGGAGGTATTTGTTTTAAAATCCACCTGCAATGTCACCTGCATAATCAGGAGGGATCTACTTAAGGCCACGGAACTTGGGTCCATGCTTTCACTGGAGTAAATTCAAGCCCTTCACAACTCAACTAGATCATCAACCTGTAAATGAGGCTGCTGCAGGAGTACGTCAGGGGCTGAGGGTACTAACGATGCCCGCAGCTTTTCTCTTTCCTGTTTTTTCCTGACAGCATTATGACTCTGTTCATCTTTGTGCAGCTGGACACATTCACCTCATGTGACCAAAACACATGTTGAGCTTGGAAGTGAGGCAGGCACCTCTCCAGGTGCTCACAGGCCCATCAGCTCACCAGGAACACATTTACAACAGCCCCAAAGAGATACAGGCTGCCTGAGTGATGAACAAACCTCTACAAGGAAAGAAGGCTCAGAAGAGATGGGCAAGGGTGATGAACTTGGGAAAGAAATACAAGAATGGGTATCTAGTGGCATAAAATCAAATTTATCTCCACATAAAGGGGACTGGAGAGTGCCTTTTCCTTTAGGTGTATGGCTGTACCAGTAAGTCATCAGGTTATGCAAACAGCCTTTTTTAAAATAATTACATTCTCCCCCAGCTAAGCCAGGCCAGCAGGGGGAGAAGTACGTACGTGACATGGTTCAGTCTCACAAAAAGCATAAAACTGAAAAAGCAACAGAAGGAGCTCTCAAGAGAGCCACAGGCTTGAGAGGGCTTTAGCCCACAGATTCCTTCCTGGTGAACTGGAGATGCTCACCATCCTGACAGTGGGCATATGTAGATCAGTAATGGGAATCGCTTTTGCATAGTGATGCAAATGTGTATTTCAACTGCTGTGTCATGCTTGTGTTGCGATTTCGGTATATTGCAGTATGTCTCTACTAAATCAAACCATAACACTATGTAGTACCAAGTATCTTCAAAACAGCAAATTTCATGGCAATCATTAAATGCCCCTCAAGGACTATCCAGAAGAAACTGGTCAGAGCAGCTGCCCTGAAGTGCCTCCATACCAGACAAGGGTGCTCATCCCACCTGAGGGCTGCTCAGTGACCTGACAGGCACAGCCCCTTGATTGGTACCACTTCTTGAACACACAAGGTTTCAGTGGCTGCCCTGCTAGTTGAGAATGGGGGAACAAATCCAGTGGAAAGAGCCATCAGGATGATCAGAGGGCTGGAGCATTTGATACTACAAGGAAAAGCTAAGAAAACCGAGTTTGTTCAGCCATTAAAGAAAAAAAGGGAGACCTTATTATAGTCCACAGCTACTTAATGTGAGGGTAGAGAAGAGTGAGCCAGACTGTTCTTGAAGATGCATAGCCATAGGACAAGGAAAAGTACAAACATAGGAAAATCTGACTGGAAAAAAAGGAGTTAGGTTGATTTTTCTGTTTCATGTTATGTTTTGTTGGGTATTTATTAAGTGAGGCTGGTTAAGCCCCAGAACAGGTTGTCCCAGCCAGCTGCAGAATCTCCATACCTGGCAGATATTAAAAATTCAGGGACCAGTCCTCTCAACATACTTTTAAAAAGCTCAATAAAAAGTAAAATTTAAATTGATTAATGCTTTCTGCCTGTTAATTTAAATCAATTTGATCCAGTAACTTTATATCTATCCAAGCTGTCCTCTTTGCATTCCTTTTTGTACCATGAGGTTCTCCTAGACAGACCATATTGTGATACCTGACATATGAAGATGCTTAAGACAATATTTTCTTCTCTAATACTTTCAAATTTCTTCTAATCATCTTTAAATTTCTGCCAGGAATATTTGCTCAATTCAAATTGATACCCACCAAAACCACATTAAGATCAGTATAATGTCAGTAGGAAAATAGTGACAGATCATATTGCAGGTTATGAAAATGAGATCCCACAACATAAACAAACCCAAAATTTCTCAAAACACTGAAGCACTTTTCAAGCAAATAAGCCAATAAAAATCAGAGCAGTGTATGCCAAGAGAACTGAATAATGTACTGTCTAAAATAGAAAAAATCCATATTTTATTGCATGGAAAGGAAAGAAAACAGATCTGAGACATTAGGAAAGATACTAATTGAGGAAAGCAGATGCATGAGAATCCAAACACACTACAATACAACATAGAAGCTCACAGAAGAGTAAGTTATCTACTTGCTAATCACAGATATTGCATATTTTCAGTTACAAGATTAACATAACATAACATAACATTAACATAACAGCAGTTATGTTAATGCTGGTAACAAAGAAATCTTGAGGAAATAGATTAAGGTTTAACATTTACTTTTAAGTTTTAAATAACTATTTCAGCAAACTAAGCTCCTTCATTTGCTGTTTACATTATCATAACACAGGAAGAAGGAAATTAACATAGTGGTCCTAAATATAAGCCAAATGATCTCATTTTTTTTTATTCTCATCTACATGCATCTGTGCCATAATTAAAACTGTGGTTTGTAACTGAAGTATAGTCTAAATTCTAGTGAAATCATTCAGCACAGCATTGAAATTATGCTATTTGGGAGTATGCATACAAAAACACTAAAATAGACACAAATATTTTAAGGCATCTGTGGGATAAAATGCGGAAGTTTCAATTTTGGAAAATTCAGCCCTGCTTGAATTTCTGCATGAACAATATGTGCATGTTAAACACAGTGTTCCACTGTTCAAATACAAAAATAAGAGGCTGCACTGGAATTAAAGATGTACATGAGCTGCAAGTTTAGAACATGATGTCATGTAGCCTCTGAAGTATACCTTCTGGATATCTTAAGGCTATTCCTCAAGGAATTAAGGCTAATATCCTCAAGGTTATTGCACAATGAAGACATGGGTGTATTAATTTTTCCTTTAGCTTAATGAACCCCATGCAAATAAAAATCAGGTGCAGGTGGCAGTTTCACAGCATCACAGGAAGGAATCAGATCATGAAACAGTCCTATTACTTCACATTCTCCTTTTAAATAGATACAAATTGGTAGAGAACCACTTCAGTAGAAAATGATTGAATAATCATGAAAATATAGTATTTTAAATTATTGACATGATCTAAAAAATACTAAGCAGCTTCCAGCTTGGAAATCAGTGTGACAGATTAAAATGGAGGATAAGGAAAAAGTAAGTGTTTTACATATATGCTTTTTAACTTGCATCATAATCTGTACTTAAGAGCCTATTTCAGTTAATGACATGCGATTGATAGGAAGCGACCGATTTGCTCAAAAAGCAGCTTTTGAAGAGGCAGCACCTTAGAAGATTAGTCTGAATGAACTACTAATTATTAATAAAAACGTTAGGTACAGGGTTTTCTATTGTTTTCTTGGAGATTTTTTGAAAGGGGTCGCTGTGGAAGTTTTGGGAGTGATTTGGGATGCAGTTAGTGGTTGCTGAAGTGCAGAAACAAGATTCATTAAGGAAATGAAATTACAGAAGAGTAATTTATTTAAGTAATACACTATAATGAGGGGTATCCATCTAGTCTACAAGGGAGAATCATGCAGTCTTGCTTGGCTTCAGGGTTCTCCTACATCTTCTCTACCAGAACAATGCCTTAACCACCACATGAAAGTGCATTTTGGCATAAGCTTTCACACAACAGAGACAGATTGATTTCCTAGTCTGATGGCTATTTTTGTTAACAGTCAGAAGCTTAGCCTTTCATATCCTTTTCTTCTCTTAAAACATACTGGCAATAGAAATGAAACATTCTCTCACTTGGAGTAAAACATCATGAACCTAAAATAATTTTAGTTAAAGTTTTAGATTTTTCTTTCAGTGAAAAAAATGGTAGACATTTTGATTTTATGGGAACAAGGCTCTTGATTTGAAGTTTGGCCACTGAATTTAAGTATGTGTATAGCAAGTAATCTAAAATGAAAGCTCAGAATCCTTCATAGTACTTTAATTAATTCAGTGTTTAGATTACACAGCTGCATAAAAGCACCATCATATTTTCTTAGGGACAGCATAATTTAAACAAGACTAACTCAAGTCTGAACAAAGCTACTTCTGATAATATGTCATTCAGGAACTGGACAATTTGTTCTTTAATTATGGCACCAGAAGTGCTACACAGTCAAATCATATACATAGCTACCCTGCAAAAGGATTAGAAGAAGCTGAAAAGATTAAGTTGGCAGGATAACATAACTCACACTACATGGTCTGCTTTCTTCCTGTAAAGGCTGACCCACATAAAGAATCGCTGCATCAGCTGATGCTCTGAGCTTTCAGAGAGTTCAGCCATGGCACTGAACTGCTGCAACTCAGCCTCCAGCACCACACCACCCTCAGCTCAGACCCCACTGACACATACAATCACTTTGGGTATACCAAAGATCACAATGAGAGAAATGTTTTCAAATGACTGCCTAAAACAGAAGATGTAACGGGTTGACAAAAAACTAAAAATGTTCATTTGCTGTTTCCTGAAGTATACAAAAAACCTTTGAAGATGTGGGGAGAGGGGAAGGAAGGAATTGTTGGTTTGCTGGGGTTTTTTGTACATTATGGACTGACATGTGACAAACAAGGTTTGTTCTCCTAGTATAATTGAGCATTTTCTGGCAATTTAAAAGAGAGGGCTTGAAAGGCCACTTGCAAAATCCTAAACCTGGGCAGGAAACAAACAGCAGCATAACTGGGATAGTAGATTGTGAACCTTTGCTTGCTCTATTATTTCATTCTCTAGTACAGAAGATGCATCTATACTACCAAGTCTTAAAGTAATACAAAACCAAGAACTAAGGGCAACAGAAATAGCATGAAGTAGAAATTATTTCTGTGCATGGTGCTTATCTTCAATCCAAAATTATGTCAAGATTAACATCTAATATGCAGTAAATGGTCCTTCACTGGACTCAAAACACATTTGATTACTTCAAGCTTTTACCATAATTATGTTTTTGTAGTTTATTAAGATAATCTTTTACTTATCATTCAGTTTCCTACAACAGACCATAATTATATTCTGGAAATGTCACAGAGGATTTCCACAGGAAAAAAAGCATTAGGCTTAGTGACAAATTTCATAAATGCTTTAATCTATGTTGTGCTTAAAAAATTCAGGTAAGTAGAGCCAAAATTCCCAAAGTAAATAGCATCTACAGCTTCCCATTTGATTTTTCTTTGCAGATGCACAGAAATTTAAAGCACATTTCATGATTTAAAGCACAACCAATATCAAGAAAACAGAAACATTTCCAAGGAAGCCTTCATGCTTCCAAAATTTCATCTTTCATGTCGCAGCATATCCTGAACCTACTTGCAAGTAAGAGAGGTCAACCATGGAGTCTCTTTAAGTGACTTAATTTACTCATAATAAGCACCTTGAATTTTACAGGGACAAGCACATGTGCATTCATTTGAGCAAACGACCTCTGCACTTTAAGTTGGCAAGGGCTACTTTTCAGGTTTTGCCATAGGTAGCTTTATGGTCATACAAAGAAAGAAAGACATGGATGCTCACAGTAAAGGTCGTAGCTGAGACAAAAGTAGCTGCTTTCACCCAACTTGACTAGAAGCATCTCTAGCAGTGCCTAGCAGTGTGATGATTTTAAAGACTCAGTGGACTCACACAAACTTTCAGTCTGAGAAGGCAGTTTACACACCTTCATTATTAATGTTTAGCTAAAGGGCAATCACATCTTAGCAAGGCAAGATGAAGGCACCAGGTTTTAGAATCACAAAACCTGTGATACCAGTCCTGATTACTTCTGCTCTACCCAATGGTCATCATATCTGATACTCTTTCTTTTTTCCTTTTTTTTTCTTCTTTTTTAAAAAATCATAGAATGGCCTGGGTTGAAAGGGACCTTTAAGATCACCTAGTTCCAACCCCCCTGCTATAGGCAGGGGCACCTTCTATTAGACCCAGTTGCACAGAACCTCATCCAACCCAGCCTTAAACACTTTCAGGGATGGGGCAGCCACAAATTCTCTGGACAAATAGTCTATTCAAGTCTGTAAACTCTTTTAGGCCACACCATACTTAGAGGCTGTTGCTGTAATTCCTGTCAATGGAATCCCAATCCCAGCTGGCCAATAAAACAAAGAGTTAAAAATATCTTCCCAGCTAGTCTAGAACTTGACAGGTTTCCAGAAGAGTGTTTATATAATCGGTAAAATCCAGGCCTTCTAAAAAGAAAAACCAACACTTCTCCCTAGTCAACTGCACGAGAAAGAAAGAAATCTCAATTTCCTCCTACAGAAGGAAATGGCAAAATTTTTGCCTTTGTTAGAACAGTTTTTGTATAGCTCTGCTACAACCAGCTAAGGATCTCCTCCAGTCTGGGTCACACGGGAAGCAATTTTGGCATCTAGTTCAAGACAGAATCTGTTATGTCCTCCACCCTGCCCCAGTATGTGGTTAAACCCAGTATTTACTGAAATGAAGCTTCACAGCACTGCTCTACTTCCACCAGCACCATCCCTGGATAAGGGGAAAAGGAAACCTAGGATGGAGAAGATTAGAACGGGTCAACTCAACCCAGAGCTGGACCTCATATGGTCTCACCTAACTAGGGAGGTAAACCTTAAGAGGTGAAAATACCTGCTTTGAAATACTATCTAATCTTTGCTTTGCTAATGATTTGAAACACAGTCTATCTAATGGTAACACAGGTACCATTTCCAAGGTTCACAGGTAGTTATTACCAAACCAACCAACACAGCTAGAAAGCAGCACTGCTCATCTTGGGCATTCTAGACAGCTGCACTCATGCATTTTGCAGCAATGTTCTATTCATTTAGGCACTCACTTTAAACATACTAACAACTATGTAGATGTACATATATGTTTTTGTGCACTTCTCTTTAGGTATTCTAAAGAAAAGCTTGTTATCTTTCAGCATAAATTAGTAACTCACCCTTTTACCCTTTACAAGTGTATGTAGAGTCTTTGAAACAAATAGACACTGGAAGAAAAATAAGAGTCCTATTTTAGTCAACTCACAGTCAACCTAGAAAAGGCCTGAATTCCCTTCCTCTCAAATGATAGCTTTTCCATGGCTTTAATAGCTTTAAGCCTTTGCCCAAAGCATGCTATTCCTGTCATATTTTGGACCATCCAACAGTGTTCCAGTTGATAATGCAGATTTCTAAAATGACATACAGGTACTGCTGTGCCATTTTTAATGCTCCATTTTAAAGCCACTATTTTACAATAGCGGTTTTTCTAAGGTGACTTCAGTATGTTATTCTATACTAGGAAAAGTTGTTAACGTAAAACATAGCAATATGTAGGAGTAATTCAATTTTTTTTTCTTTTCATGCATTACTTTACACTTTCCAACATTAATTTTGGTCTGTGATCACGATAGCCTGACATCTAGCTTAGCTAGAAAGCAGTGAGATTTTCTAATTTTTGTCTGATCTTGAAAAAAGTACTTAAACCAGTTTATCACCTACATATTTTGCTACCTGCTTTCCAAAACTAAAGGAAATAGGTCCCTTGGAAGCCTGTGACACATTACAATCACTTTGATACAGCAAAACCCAACTATTTACTCCTATTTGTTCCTTTCCTCCCTAGGGATTTTTTATCTATTTATTGCTCATCATGTGACAGTTTAGGAGGGACTATAACTAACTTGACTTTCAAAAGCCTTTGATATGGTTATTTCTGGACCACTCTAAGAATTATAGGAGGTTTTTAGTAGTTATGCACAACTCATAAATAGAATTCTGAAACATATGAGAAGTTTGAACTTTCCTTATCTCACCTGCCACTAACAAAAACCAAACCCTGGATATAATGTCTCTATAAAGTATCTATAATGCTCAGGATCACTAATGACATTGTGGTGATTTACTAAAGTATGAGCTGAAATTCCAAGGAATAGCCAGCTACAGAACATAACATTTTCATAGTCTCAGCCACCTCAGTTCAAAAATTACTTTTATATGGGTACACACAAATATATCTATAAAATCCTATTTGCTCTAGTGATTGGATGTTTTTAATCATTTGCTTTTGTACTTCATCTTTTGACCCTCTCTCTAAGCCTATCCTTGATATGTAAGAGGATGCACCTTGCACAGTCTGTTGGCATAACTGGGACTTTCTACCTTAATTCATTTTTGGCACCTTTCTCGTGCATGGCTCTGACAGCCCACACGCTCTCCTAAATCACTCATTTAAGAAACAATATGCAGGAAATGAATAGATGTTATATTTAGAGCTGAAGTGCTGAGTAAAAGTGTTTTATTCTTTTTATCATTTAAATGAAACATGCCTGTTTAAATCCCTCGGTGACTTCCCATTCACCTCCCACAGTAATCAGAATCACATGCTTCTGAAGTGCAGGATTACAGATCAGTATCTCTTCTGTAACACACTCCTGCCTCAACCCCACTTCTCTCTCACCCCATCACCTCCTCCAAGAGTTTCTGATTCATTTCTTGGCTCTTGCTTAGACCATGGTGACATAGCCAAGCTACAAACTTCTTTACTGCCTTTGCTCACAAGTCTCTTCCAAATAAGCAGAAACAAGTGGTTTCATAAACCTCAACCCACATTCTCCCTCCCACAAAAAAAAAAAAAAAAAACAACAAATCAAAACCAAAACACAAAAACCAGAACACCCAAACATCTTCTGAAGGTACAGAGATTTTACGACAGGGGAAATCTGTGATTCAGTCCACAAGACAACAGTCTCTCTCTGGTAGAAGTATGACTCTCTGCCTCCTACACACACTGGCACTTGATAGTCCAAGACAGTCTTTTACAGTCTTTGGACAATTTTAATTCGCTTCTCATACCTTTTGATCCACATTTTAGATTAATTTTCTCTCTGGTGCTCATTCTCCGTTCTGTTTCTCCTTTATGTATTTCTCTTTGGCACCTACAAGTCGATGCACAACAGCTCAAATGTCCATTCATATTTTCATTCTTACAAGGCTCATTTGGCCTTGAGTCAGCCCTTCTGCCGACTCAATTTTCTTTATGAAAAAAAAAAATTTAAAAGAATCATTTGGAGGACAGAGAGAAATAGCAGTAAGATATCTTCAGAAGGGAAAGAAAAAAAAGGCAGGAACATAAAAATGTGAATACCTCAGGAGAGAGTATTTGCTGTATATGTGCAACATCTGCTTCTCCTGATTCTGGTGGTCCTGCCACCATTTGTTCCTCTGCCTTTTCCACAGCTACAGACAGAGCAATTGCTTTCTCTGCAAACTCCTTTTGCTACTTATCTTACGAACGTCACCGTCCTCTATAATCCAGGAGAGGACATGGGAAAGAATTTTATCCCTAAATAAAGTAGTATGAATTGTATTTATTCAGTTTGTCTTAACAATACAAAAGATATCGAATAGATATGTCCAAGACACTCTTTAGGAAGACAGCCCAGCTCAAGAGAGAATTGAGACACCAGGCGAGTGTTTCTGCCTGCACTGATCCGTGGGGCTGGCAGTGTACACTGTACACATGTGACTGTGCATGCACCTACTGCAAAGGCATGCTCAGCCTCACTGCTGGGCTGCAGCTTGAAGATATGGAGCTGCAGCCACCTAGTTGTTATCAGGCTACCAGTTTCAGCAACCCTTAATGCTTTCCTCACGCTGAGCACACAGTGTGATTTCCTCCTGTCACATACCACCAAGCAAGCCAGATCAGAAACGGAAATCCTTTAAGAGAGCATCAAATGTCTATCAAATAACCATGAGGCTTTGGAATACATCTTCAGCCACATCAAAAACCCAGTTGCTCAGTTAGAAACAAACATAGGGGAGTGACAATATAGCAACCATAGCGATTCTGCAGTGCACATAATAATGTGCCCCCAATAACCAGGCAGTTCTACTTTGCACATACATAATAGCTAAAATCACAAAAGATATGCTATGAAAAAATAGAGAAAAATACATTTTAAATGCACTTAAAAATTGTCAGAGAACAAAATATTAAATTTTCCAGCAAAGCTGTTTGCTTAGTATTTAGGTCAGCAGCTCTTAGGTGAAGCTTCATTTAAAGTGCAAATTAATGAAGCTTATATTTGTAATAAAATACTCCTGTAAAAAGATCATGCTCCTCTTTTATCTTCCCTCCTACACTCATTCTCCTGACAAGCAGGCACATATAAGCAAATGAAGAATGCCTATGAGGATTATTTCAGTGGAAAAAATGAGATCATTTACTGTTGCCTGACATGTCTTACAATGCATATAAATTCAAGGAGTGTGCCACTGTCTCTCCTCCAGCTATGCCACATATCAGTTGTACCCTCATATTATTAAAATCCTCAAAGCTGTTGTCATAAATACAAAAGTAGGTCAAAAGGAGGTAACCAGATGGTTGCTTGAAGCCTTAAGTATAAAATACATACAATAGCAAAACACAGTGGTAGTCTTTCAGCACACAACC
Organism: Vidua chalybeata; assembly: GCF_026979565.1. NCBI lineage: Eukaryota > Metazoa > Chordata > Aves > Passeriformes > Viduidae > Vidua > Vidua chalybeata. The sequence goes on from NC_071533.1 coordinate 46,082,456, forward strand.
AAAGAGCACACTATAAGGCTGTTTAGTTCAGCATTAAGTTCTTGCCCAGTAAGACCTAAACATGTTTCTATGAATAGGGTTTGAATGAAACTCATGTCAGCTTGGATTTAAGTATCTCTCTGCAGTGTTAGCAAGCCCCTAATATTATTAGAACTGTGCTGTCATAAAAGAACAAAAGTGAAAGTTTGGATTACCATGTAGTTTCAACACACATCAGAATTTAAAAACATCAGTTAATCCTGTTTTAATCATAAACTCATTAGGATGAGCCAGTTTCATAAAGCATTTTAACCTGAGTGACTCTGAATACAACTTCAGACTTCACCAAAGCTTTCATAATTTAGTATCTATGCCACACTGCCAAAATGGAGATGAGCAGAAAGGCCAAAGGCTTGTTTATTTTTAAAGCTCTATAAGATGATCCAATAAAGAATTCCATCTCCTCCTGAAGCTTTAATAACATCTGTGTCAGGGAAATAAGATCACCAACCATCAATAGTTTTTGACACTCTAATAGCTCGATACATAAAACATTCTTTGAAAAAGAAAATACTTTCAAGAACTTGTGCAGCTGCCTGAAACCTATTAAGAAAGAAAGAAGTGAGTTTATGGACAGAACATTTTAGGTTTTCATGAAGGCAAAGCAAAAAGTGAGAGCAAAATGAAACATGATGGTGGAAATATGGTGGTTTCAAGATTAATCTGAGTCTGGAAAAAGCCAGGATATGGAAGATAAGGGAACCAAAGCCCATGACAAATTTTTTCATTATCTCAGAAACAAGCAGGATTGTAACCTGTCACCACAGGGCTCAATAATTAGCACCTTACTCATTATATCTTGAAGGCAGGAAGCCAAATCTGTCCAAAATTTTATAGGAGATTATTTGGGAATCAGAATTCAGTATCAACTCAGAAAAATAAAACTACATGAATAGCTTAAAAGACAGCGGTACAGTTTTAATGAAGATTTGGCCTATCAGTCTGTCTAAAAGAATATGTGCTGCACTGGGAAATTTTTTTCCGAGACTTCCTGGCAGGTTAAATTTAAGCCACAGGAAACAGAAATTCACAGATTTCACCTCTAAAGATACTATCAACAAACTTTACATTAAAGTCAAAGCTATTTTCATATTTTGAAAAAATCTGCTGTGGCTATTGACAGGGAAATCAGTGCAATATTACTTCATTTTTTTAGGAACAGTAAAAGAAACAACTTACACTAATTTACTTCAAAAGCGTTATCTCTAGAAAGAAAAAAAAAACCACAACAAAATAATTATCACTGTTATCTCCAATAGGATTGGTATTATCTGACTTTAGCAATAAATCAGCTCAGAGGAATACTCACGTGGTCCAATACTCCTAACATGCATCTAATATGTAAGCAGCCATGTACTGCAGGAAAGACTTTGGAAGCGAAACCAAGATGCAGTCACTGTCTAGGCACTGTGGAGATGCAAGAGGAAATCTGTACAAAGAACCAGCGGGGACAGGACAGGGACAGCCATAATGACAACTCACTGGCCTAAAACATACCTCAAAATTCTATTCAATTAATAAATACAATAGGGATGATTTTAATCAGGAAACTGTGGTTAGTAAATAGAGGCAAATGCAAGTAAATAAAAGGCCTTTATGAACAACCAGTCAGCAAACTTCAGAGATGCCAACCTGATTAGCCTGTGGTACAGCAGTAACAGTTTTATCAAGTTACTTGCATCTGCTAGAATGCTGTGACTGCTTCTAGCTAGAAAAACTGCTATCATGACCCATGCTCTCATCACCAAACTGCACTGTCTAGAATATCATCTTCTATTTGAAAACCACTCAGCAATTGCTGCTAATTTAGAATAAACTCTTCTTTAGGAGCCCTGCATTTCAGTAGAGTGCACGACTGGGGACGTACTGGACCTGTATTAAGTGCCTGTTGGTCTCTTGGTGACATGCAAGGTTTTAATCGTGACCAGTAGGGATGTAATTGCCTAGATCCAGCCTACCAGCACCCACTCTTCTCAAAATATACTTCTATTTAAGCTGTTTCACTTTCCCTGATTACCAAGAGCTTTTTTATGAAGAGGTAGCTAGAGGCACATCTATCAATGCATCAAGACTAGACTTATTCCCTTCCTGCCCTTTTTAGGTTTCTAAGTGTGGCATTTTTTTCCACATATCTCTGTCTTAGGTTCTCTGAAGGAATACCTTCTCTGAAGGAAAGCCAATTCCCATAGAAGCAATTTCAGCATTACCTTCTCTCGAACCAGTTTCATATATAAAGTATGTATTTTATATTTGAAACAGAACCTACTGCATTATAAGAGTCAGTGAAAGCTTCACAAGATTCAGTTCAGTTGAATAAATATTTCTTTTATCTCTTCCACCCACTTACACAGCAGCAGGCATACTTCCAGGACACAGAATGCATGTCTCTGTTCAAGCACTGAATTCAATTCCCTCCTCTTACAATGCCTAATCACACATTTGAAAAGAACCTTTGTAAAGTCAGCCTTGGATTCTAAAAAGGAAAAATCTACCCCAATTAACACAGAAAACTTCCAATATTCATAAAGAAAATATACCCCTTTGGATAGGCTCCTTTGAAAGAGGGGAACATCTTTTTGATCCAATAAGGGAAAATGGAAGTTCTGTAGTGTTCGAAGGTATACCTTATTGACAGGCCTCACAAACTCCTGAAAAACATTCCAAGTTAGATATCTAAAGCCAAACTAGTTCCAAAATATGCTTTATGCTCTTCACACATCACAGTATATAAGTTAACTGATATAAAGACAGTTTAGTCATCTGTTCATATACACAAAACACTTGTTTTCAAAGATAAAGCTTGACAAGTATCACAATATTACTAGAAGTACTTTGACTCTCAGCTGAGATATAAAGTTAGTATGGCTCTGAAGATTGCTGGAATATAAGCTCTATCAATTTGATCATGTATGTGCTCAAAGACTGTGGCAAATATTAAGTAAAGAGATCAGTCTTATAAACTGGCTTATATTAAGTCATTCTGTATTTTCTTTAAGCTAAAAGCACACACAACTAGCTGCTGTTGTTCAGCTGAAGTGCAACAGTAAGTTGTTAAAATGGATATTCCATCATGATCTTGAACTCTCTTTTTAATTAAACTCCTATGAACTGGTGTACCAGACCCTTAGTAGAAAGGGTACTGAAGGAGAGAATCTGAGACTATCGTGAGACAGAGATGTGAAGAAAAAAACAACTCCATTACCAAATCTGACATTCTGGTAATACACGTTTCAGAACAAACTGGTAGCCCCTAAACTATTATTTCACATCCTACCCACATAAAACTGCATGGGGTTCATCATAAGCACACCAATTCTAAGTACAATACAACAGTTTATTCTGAATATTTTTTATCTGATTTTATTCTAATGCTTAGCAGAAGAGCAAATAAGGAATGTTTCATGCTGCACAGAATTTTATTTTTGCCTTTAAACTAGTATCCAGTGAAAATTAGGCACAGTAAACGCAGACCTTATGTTTGCATGGACTTCATCTTATTGATCATACATAGTTCTACTACATTTTATTGACATTAATATCTACTCCTTGCTGGTTTGTTGGGGATTTTTGTCCTCCTCGACATACACATGTCTGTACTGTTCATTATTTTGCATTTTATTTTGTGCAATGCTCTCTTCTACATTTTTTTTCAGTTTTAAAATGATGTGTACCTATCTTGCTTCTCTCCTGCCCTTCCACCCCTAAACTAGATATAATTTTACAAGATTTTCAGCAGGTTATTTTTTTCTGTTATTGGTGAATTTTAAAATAGAATTCAACATTTCTCAAAAATGAAAATAATTAATTTCTTTACATTTTTTAAATTAAAATCGATTATAACATGTGGTTGTACTCTGGAAATAGACTTGCAAATTAGCATCTCTTCCTAACAGAAAATTCCTGGTGTGAACCTGAAGTCTTGCCCACTAAGCTTACTGAAAGACATGCTACTATTATTAAATTAAATAACAACTTCCACTGGTTGCAGTTTCAGTTCATTAGAAGTATTATGCTAATAAGCATAAATGCTTAAAACAACAAATCCCTCAAAATGGCTTTTACCAAAATGAAGAGGTGCCACAATTTATTTCTCCCACTGTTTGATGACTACTTTCATGTTCTCATTCTTTCTCTACCAGCACAAACATATAGTGACTACTAGAATCAATGTCATGTTACTGGAAAATCGATGACATAAAGAATCAAACACTGTATTTTTTATTCACAATATAGTAGTTTCACTCTTGTCTGTAGTAACAAGGCCTTAATGGACCAATTTGGCCATTGCATGTTAAATATGTAGATATAGGTAAAATGAAAGAGTCTAGAAGAGCAAGAAGAATGGTAAAAGATTTAGAAACTACTATCTCCAAAGAATAGTCTGTGATGTTTAGCCTAAAGAAAAAAATTAAAGTATATGAATAAGAACAGTCACTCAGTATATGAGATTATTGCAGCAAAACAGCAACAAGTTGTTTTACAAGATGACAGAAGGAAGTACCATTAAATAGTTTAATACAGACCAGGAACATTTAAGTCAGATACTACCTACCTTTTGAAGCAGAAAAACTATTAAATCAACTGGAATAAACCACCTAAGGATAATTATCCAGTTTCCATTGTTAGATTAAATATGCTCTGCCAAGTCTAGATACATTCAGTCACTGTTTCACTTCACAGAGCTCAGTAGTAATTATTTTTTATGCTATTCCCTGTAACATCATATTCCTTCTTCTTTGTGCTTCTTTAACATACCCTCAGTCCAACTTATGGCATGACCCAATGCTTGTGGGTCATGCCACAAATAGAGTTCAGAAGCTGACCACCTTAAAAAGCACACATCTATTTTCTTAAACTGTGGGATTTCTCTGGGTTTTGGTATGAGGCACAGGCTCATTTTCAACCTTTAAGATTTTTCAGTATTTTAACAACCCTGCAACTGATCAGCTAGAGGTGATGACGTGCAGCAGGAATAGTCAAAGCCCATACTACCAAACATGGTACTGTAGAATGTCTACCTTAGTAAATAGCTGGGACAACATTAGGATCTTCTTTTTTGAGGATTTATTGGGGAAATCAGCTGCTTTTTCGGACCTAGTTTTGACGGCACTTTAAATCAAATGTGCTGTCAACTCTTATGCCCACACCCAATGACACCATACAAATAGAAGCATCTCCGTTGTACTTTTTATGGCAATCTGTGTGAACAGTAAGAGTTACAAAGAAAAAAAGCATACATATTACTGTTCATAACATGCTTATTACTCTGCAAACATTGTTCTTGAATAATTTCAGAAAATGAGAAGAAAAAATTATACTTCTTGAAAACAACCCTATTCAGGATTCTGGACTTCATGTTTGTTGTACCTAACAAAATTCTTTAAAGGAAAAAATATGCTAGGACGGAGTTATACAATTGCAAAAATACTGTTTTTTGTGATTTTCTCTTCTACTGTCTCTCATGCACTCATCTTGTTCAAAAGCAAGACAGCAGTAGCAGCAAAGTGAAACTATCGGCAATGCTTGTCCCAGGCTGCAGGGAAACATCTACATCCCAACTTCAATACACTTATCCCAAGTATTGGGTGAAAACAACTGACAGGGCTGTGATCCAAGTTAAGAATAACTCAAAAGTCCCCCAAAAACCCATGTGGGGTGGAAGTGGAGATACAGTGTCATGCTGTCAGATGTTTTTTTGAGTTCAGTGATCTGCTTTATAAAACAGTCCAGCAAATAGTTGTATAAGCACAATTAAATGAACAGAGACCTGTAGAAAGGAATCAGAAAGGAACCCAATCACCTAACTTACAGATTTGAATAAACACCTAACCCCGTGTTTATTCAAATCACATTCCACTCAGCCTTTATCAGGCTGACCCCTAAAGCCCATAACAAATCTGCAGCCCACCAACAACTGCAGGAATTTCTCCTCCAATATATTTGTGCTCAGGAGAGGCCCGAGGTGTACAGCTGACTAAAAAAGGGGCTGCAGTGCATTCGCATAGCGTGGGAGAGTTACTCACGCATGAGCTTCTTATAGTATCCAGCTCTCCCACATTGTGCACTGTATGTAGCTAATACCTATATGGATATCAAAAAAATTTGATATGGAAGAACGTTGATTTGCCTTCTGAAAATATTAACACAGATATTCCCTTCTTAAAATATAAAGAATGAGATATTGCACTAAGTCTAACATTTAATTTCATTCCTAAAAAAAAAGGGAAAAGCAAAGAGTTAAGAATGCAGCAAAATATGACAATATAAAAATACAGCAGAAACACTGGTATGGCATTATGCAGAATTAGTGCCACTAGAGATGAATTATAAAATAACTTGTTCTAAATGAAGGACAAACACTAAAAGAATGTACACATTCATGTACCAGCTGTCTTATTGTTGCAGGCTGGGGGGAACCTATTGAACCAAGAATTTAAGAAAAGAACAAATGTTCTTCTGTATTTAACTAATGTAGCGGTAACATCCAGTAATGAGGGCCTCCTGTGTTGATAGTTTACGGGCTAAATGAAGGTGGTTTTCTCCTCAATCACTGACTTACACCTATTTTTTCTACTTCCACACCTGCCCAAAAACATACATAAGTTGGAACAAGACAGTGGGGAGAGAAAAATGGACAGCTCTCATTGACAAGCTGCAAAGGCACAGTCAGGAAGCACTCTCCTGTCCACATCTAGATCAAGTAAGATTCTAAGGAAAGAAGCTCAGAGTTAACCTGCCCCTTGAGAAAGACCAATGAGCTAGGCTATGATTATGTATTCCTTTATAATTAGATTTCATAAATATACAATGCAGCTATTTTAATACCAAGAACTACTTAGCAATTCTACATTACTTAAACATGAAGCTTGCACACCCTCTTCAAACATTGTATCACATATTAGAAATTAATTCAATACCTATTCTTACTATGTATAACCTGAAGAGATGGAATGATACACTTGAAATCCCATCAAGGGTATCAGAATAAGAATCATAAGCAGCTAATTAGAAGATGACGCACCAGTTCAACAGATTAATCCAAACATAAAATGTCATCTTAGGTTTTCACACTTCTGTATTCCTACAAGATAAATTCCTAACCACTACCAAAATTTCACAATATCTTCTAGGTCATATAGACAAGAAATTGAGAGCTGGAATTAATCTCAATAGCATGCAACACTCTTATGGAGAGAACACATTTTTAACTAAGGCCTGACAATCAGCACTAGGTTTCTAGGTTTCCAGAAAGTCAGTAACAATTTTCCCATTTTGGCTTTCAAGCATAAGGAAAAGAATTTGCATCAGCATATTTATTTTTATCCACAATGTTTATTTCTGCTGTAATGCAAATAAACTCTACATATCTAGTAATAATAATGCAAAAAGGATGAAAGTGACAAAGTAAAAGTAAGTTTACATTCAATACAGTCATATTACAAGTATATTCACCATCAACATTAAAGTGCAACTATATTGGAAAAAAATCAAAACCTAACTTAGAAGCCTGACTTTCTTCTCAGTACTCAAGTAATCACAAACTTGTAATATCACTCACCAAGCCATATTATTTATACTAATATCCCCAGCATCATCAGATATCTATTTTTAGAAAGATAACCTGAAGCCATGAAAACTAAAGCCCTATCAAACTCATGAGTGTTAAACCCACGGATTTCTGGCCTTCAAAGACTCCTGTATAAGGAAGAAATGCCAAGATGGGAAAATTGTTACTGTGACTTTCCTCCCCATTAACATGAAATAGTCAGCATTGCCAAGGAAAGGTGACAACATCTCCTCCTAGGCAGCACCTACAGCCAAAATACAGTAGGACTGCCTGTTAAATCCACTCCAAAGTTATGGATTGAATGTACAAGATTAGGGCCATCAAGCTCTGTCAGCAAGACAGAATATTCTACTTTAAGGATGAAAAGCCAGAATGATCAAGCAGCAAGAGGTCTGTTAGTGAATCTCTGACAGCTCTGGATTTGCTCAAGGTCTTCCACAGCGATACAGAGATTTGGGCAACCACCAGATTGGTAAAATACAACAGAATTTCAGTCTTTTTTTTTCACTATGTACATTCATCATCAGACCAGAACAATTCCTTAGAAAGGGAGATCCTTAAGAAACAAGGCGTTAGGAAAGACAAGAAATTAGTCTTGCAGAATTAAATGACTTATGATATGACCTAAGATATGGAAGTCTTAGTAGCAGGGTATTTTGTTTCAAGATGGCAGCATTTCTCATTTCAGGAAGTTTTCAATCAAGCATGGCTAAAACAAGCAGTATACCCATTGGATTCAGCAGCCAATAAAATGCTATTAATTTCAACCTAATGTCCAGTAAAAGCAATTAATTTCAGAATACGTAATTGCAACAGAAGTTTTCAATGACAAATACAGCAACATGGTTTTGCACCCTGCTAAAGCAGCAAAGTAACTGCTAATAACTGTTATTTGGAATTGGGCAAGAATAGAAAGAAGAGCACTGGAGTACAAGGAAAGCATGAGAATTAAATGTATCACCCCTTACTCAACTAGTTTTAAACTTATCAAACCTCTAGAACAAATCTCAAAAGATACTGGAAGGAAAATCTACTCTGTCCATCTTAAGTCCACCTCCATTTAGAAAATATTAAATGCAGGAGTTTATGTTTTCTAGCTGGTGTTTGTTTTATTCTAATTGAAGCTTCATCTTAAGGTACACCCAATTGGAAAAACTTATTAGTTCTGTGTGGGATGGACAAAACCTTTGCGATAGATATTAGTTTATGTAATTAAAAAAAAAAAAAAAAGCTGTTAGCTAAACATTTCTGCACAGCTGATCACTGGCAAGTTACAGAGATTGAGCAGGAAAAAGTCCTTTACTGTGCAGGCTAACAGGGAAAAGAATAAACAGGACAGCTTAATTGGACAACATGGTTTCACATTAAGAAATAAATCTATGCTGCTTAGGTAAATTTAACTTAAATATTAGAAAAGAGGTGGTACAGAGGTGGCTGACAGCATTAATTTTAGGCAGAGTAGACCATCTATTTTATTGCATTACATAAGGTTTGGTTGCAAAGACCATTAAAGTCAACTAACTCTTCATTTACTTGAATTGTCTTTGAATTTGACCCGGAATTTAAACAGCATGACTACTTGCTATGTAAGCAAGCACAAGGTCTGAAAAAAGTCCAGTTTACAGATGAGATTTCCCATGTTGGAGTTGAACCACAATGACAAAACAAATGACTCTGAACATTGCAGCTCATTTGTTGTAGAAAATATTCTCACTCTTACCTGCACATTTTCTTCTGTAACTTGAATTTCAGCAGTGTAAATATAATCAATAAGCATCCTTAGAGTCCAGCCATCAACTTCTTTTATTCGAACTTTTTTTGCTCGGCTTTCACTCATCTCACCTACAAACACAGTTTATTAGTCAAGTAAGTAAGATAGAAATACAGCATGAATACAGAAGTTTAACAGCAGCAGAAATCTTGCGTATGAACAGTTCTGAGAGTAGAAAAACTTCAACACTAATAATTTGATTTCTTCCTTTCCTTCCTTCCTTCAGTGAGGAAGGAAGATTTTATGATTTTTGTTGTTATCACCATGCAAATGCTACCTGGGTTAATACTTTTAGTGCAGGTGACCCATTTTTTCCAATGTACAGTATCAGGAAAATATTGTTATCAGACCTAAATATGACACTTCAAATGCATACAAAACATTTTGCTGGGAAAGCAAGATATTAAAATACTTTAGCTTTATTAACTTCTTAATTGAAGGAGCATACCAAACACAGTCTGGAGTAAATTTATATAAATAAGAAAAGCTATATCCCCACAGAAGAATCAACATACATATTTCTTTGATTGCCTACTTATTATTCCCTTAGTGATTTCACCTCTTTTACAAATCCAATTTAACAGCTCAAGCTAAGATAAAATGGTAAGCAAGGGAAAATTTGTTGGATCTCATTTTGTGGAGGCTGACATGTTGGCCACATGCCACAACCCATCTTCATAGAAAGGCCTGCAAAATATCTTCTACCTTCCAAAATATGAAGTTTCTCAAAGTGCAATATTTTCTTTATGGCTGAAATAATTATCCAAATATATATTTTGAAGTAATAACTATAACCTTCTTCATGACTTCCAGATCAGGTCATCTCAGACCTTTAAACCCTCTTGCACTGACTTTCACTAAGAAACAAAACATGAACTACAAAAGCGATGTTGGAAGATATATAAAATTTCACTTTGGAAGAGTATATCCCAATCTCTGAATATGTTCGTTTCTTATTCTTCTATATTGGATATAATTTCTTTTCCTTAGGCATAGGCATTTAGAGATAAGGGTATTAGTGATATAATAAATTTAATATATACACCAAGAAAAGCAGACAGGATGGAGAAGTGAACAAGAACATGCTAACCATTGCTGATGTTTTCTTATGAAGTCATACATATTTTCATTGTTTGTTACCCTCTGGTCTCCAAGGTTAGTGTCAAACAATGCAAGTTACCCAGTGCTTTCAGCAAAGGGATCATCACTGACAAATCTGTTACCATTATTCATGGTACCATACCTTTATTTGAGCTGAAGGGTAAAGAATGGCATTGCAAATCAACCCTTTAAGTGGCAGGAAGTTCAAAAGACAAAAACCAGCAAAATCCAGCCCCCACAGAACTTTCTCCTTTCACCTGCACTTCTGAAACATTCCGTACACCTTTGAACGATGACTGCAGCACGTTCCCTGCAGGGCCCTGTATTCCAAGTTTCTACTTCTAGTGTGACACAGATTAAACCTATTGATCTTCAGAGCATGTAAGCTGCAACTTATTTATTATGCAAGCTGCTGTGGAGGTGGTCCTCTGGGAAAATTGCATGTGTGGGAGAACAGATTTTGATATTCTGCAAGCACATTAAATTTGTTTTCAGATTTTGTGCCAAGGCTTTTGGAGTCATAGGTAGGCACCTTCTCTGTTTAAAAAACTAAGCCCAGAATATAAAAATAAAAAACCCTGAACAAGAAAAAAACAAAACAAAACAAAACACCCCACACCCAAACAACAACAACAACAAAAAAAAAACCCAATCAAAATAACCCCAAAAATACTTGCTTCCAACTTTCATGTGAACCAGATATGCAATTTTACTACAATTCTAGATCAACCCATAACTGTTAACTGTTTGATAGATCATATAGAGCAAACCAGAGATGCACTCAGCAGGCAGTCTCAATCTAGAATTCAACCTGCTGAAAACTCAGTTTATGACTGGGAAGCAGCACCACCATGTCTCCACAGAGTTCTTAATGACAGGAAAGCATATGATGAACAGAAAGAAAGCACTGAGCTGATCCAATCTCCCAAGCAGCAGCGGCAAAGCATCAGCTGAGTTGAAGATACTAAGTGGCTACAAAGATACAAAGGGGCTACCTAAAAAGCTTACATGGTTCCTCACAAAGTAATGCAAAGAAGGCCTTTTTCTTCTTCTTTTTTTTTTTTTTTTCTACCCAAGAATTTTACAAATGGAGAATAGAAGTGAACACAGCAGGTAAATCCCTAAGGATAACTGCCATCATAGAAAAGAAAATTAAACCCAGGTCACCTTTATCTGAAGTCAGGTCCTAGAGCACTGAAGAGTCCCTTCTCTCATGCTTTATAATCAATTCCTCTAAACATTTAAGTAGATTTAAATCATATTTCTAAATAATTCCACTGTGTAAGACAAAATAAATACTCCTATACTCCTATTAACATAGATTAAATAGCAGGAACTTTCTTCCCTCATCTCCTCATTGGATAATTGTTACTAAGTTACTATATTTTTTAACTTTAAAAGACAGTACATTTTCTTTCCTGATAATTATTAAGGCTACCATTACACGTACAAATGAGGAAAAGGAGAAAAAAAAAATACAGGCAGAGAGTTTGAACCCAGTTAATGCCATATCCCAGCCTGCACTGCAGTAATATTTAATGACTCAGAGAATGATGGAATCAACCTGCAAACACATGTCTAAATATAAGCTAGTAATTTCTAATCAAAAAGTCACCCTAAAGCAGAACAGTGCAATTTTTTCACTGTCTTTTCAGTCCATGTTTTATTCTGGATAGAAGATACTTCTCCCTTTGGTTGTGGCTGGTTAAGGGATCAAATTTGCTTATTTGAACTTGCAGATTACTGGAGGAGAATAAAAATCCACCTAAGTAGTGTGGAATCCAGGTTTCATGGAGAGAACAATCACAATGAAATTCAGGAATTTTTGTGTGAGGAATGGTTGAAATGCACTAATACCACAGCTGTACCAACCTATAAGCCTAGTATAAAATCTGCTGATAACTCTTAAAGCCACAGCTGAGTTCTATTTAAGCTCCCACCTATTTAGCTCACCAACTACACAAACCTCACCACAGATATATTAGTTAAACACTTCATACCCATTACTCAAGTGAGTGTTCCCACCTCCTGCACCACTGGGGCTAAAGAACACCTACATTTAAAAACATAAAACAAGTAAAAAAATGTAAAAGGGAAGAGAAGATTTCAGTAATTCTTCTGGAGAGCAGCTACAGACACTGCTGCACTGGCACTCTGAATGGGTAATAAACTTCTTCACAGAAAGGGTAGTCAGGGCAAGCAGAAATGTCTTAATCACAGAAGACATAAGAAAAAGCTATACGCTGAGTAAAGAGTATTTGCAATGTGATAGTCAACAAAAGTCTAATACAGAACTAACATAAGAGGCTTGCATTTCTCTGCTACTAAGGTGATAAAAAGGAACTGTAGAAACAGCTTTTTTTATTCTATTCTTATAGATAGCAGTAAAAATTAAGAAAGAATTTATCAGTCACCCACAATGTTTGCCTCAACCACAAATGCAAACTTAAAGAACTGCTTGAGGAAGAGATACTTAATTTTAAAAGCAATTTTAAAGCATTCTTGTAGAATTTACTCCACTTCTGGCCTTGAATATGTCAAAATATTTGCCTATGAAATCAAGAATGATCAGCTGCTTCCCCAGAACACAACAGTATTTCAAATTTCATCTATCTTGTTGCATACAATTAAATTATTAAAACAAAAATCTGTTTGCATATGGGCAGGCCAAGAGTCACATTTCTACCTCCATCTGAGCTGGTGGTCAGAAGCAATGGATTACAGAGAAGTCTTAATTTCAGACAGTTGAAATTAACTACAAAACTGGCACAAGATTTGAGAATGAACAAACAAAACCTCAGGAGTTAATTTCAATATGCATTTAGTAGCATTCTTACTTTGGCACTGAATTTCACATTATGTCAATGCGATTTATAACCATGATGGAATTAAACCCACAGCATGGGAATTTCAGCTGGAGGCTCCTATGAACCTGAACCTATCTTAGCCTTGCAAGCCCTCAGCATTCCTGCTCTAGCAGTAAAGCAGAGCACTCACTTGGCCAGCATGGAGTGAGTAGAAGCAGAATCAAGCCTGTACAGAAAAGTAGTGGCAATGATGCAGAGTATATATGTCATGGAGAATTACCCTAAAAATAATGAAACATGCACTCCAGCTATAGGCTGCCAAAGCCACAGAAAGCTTGCATATCTGCTAACAGCCTCGAGCGCTCATGGGCTGAAGAATGTAGGAGCAGTAGTTGTTAAAGGACATCATTTACTCAAAAATTCACATGAAAGTTATTTTAACCTTCTTTTGGACAAGTGAGATTACTAGAGGCTTAAAGGGTATAACAACTTGACTATCGCTGACTTACTTAACATCTAATTTGTTTTTTAATAAAGGAGACTTTTTAAAGCATTCATCATATTAACAAAGGCTACGTTGACAGTATGTCCTTAGACTGCAAAAAAAAAAAAAATCATTAAGAATCCCAAACATTCCTATTGGCTTATCTAAAAATCAAATTAGATCCTAAAAAGCAAAAGTCATGAAATTTTATTCTTTATACAGTTAGACTGGATTACAACATAGTAAGTATTGAAACATTTGGTACCTGTAAACATGGCATGGAAGTAGGGGCTGCAGGCGGCTAACACAACTCTATGTGCTGCAATTTCCATGTCTTCAGCTACTATCGTCACATCACACAGCAAGTTCTGACTATTTAGAAACATCAGAGAAGGCAATTTCACATAAGTGAACTACAACAGAAAAGTATATATGATATCACACACAATTCTTTTCCCATGCCATCAAAAGAGGCAGGCAGACAATGGTGATGAAGCATTGTTTTTAAATGTGTTACACAACCACATGGCCGTTACTCAATCAGATTACGGATGGTGCTTGGGTACACAAAGCTATTTAAAATCAAACAACTGAATTGTGATTCATTGCACATAAGTTTTCTGCATTGAATAACCATAATTTATATCAGCCCAATTTATAAACATTGTCTCTGGAAGTCTGGGCCCCTTTGAACAACTATGATAGAACAAACAGAATTTAATATATACAAGCATTTAAAAAAATTACACAACAAACAAGGCTTTACAGACAACAAAGTATCCAAACTTCAAATGAGATGCCTGTGTCACATTACACTGGAAACTTATGCCTACTTAATTGTACAAATCCACTACTCAATCTTCTCTATATTTACTGTTTTCCAAGCATTTTTCATATTCAGCCCATGCACACAATAGCAATTGTTTTTCCAGTCTGAAAAGTTTAGAATTTATTATGGTTAATTTCATTTTGTATCTTCATTACATGCATTTGTATTCTTGTCATTTGTGACTGTAACATATTTCCTCCCTGTTCAGTTGCAAAAAAGTAACATCTCGTTTATAACCATTCCTATCACAGGTGTTTCTAATGCAGTTTACAACTATTGGCTATACCTTTTCCACTTAAACCCGTAACATGTGTACTCTTTATAATCCAGTTTTCTAGACTGAAAAAGGAGAGGGAGAAAAAAAGAAAACACACAACGCTAATAGGCTGCAACTTCACAGCATCTAAACAGACACAGTTACAGTCACCTCTTATTTCCTGTTCATGCTAGCACTGTCCCTGTGGAGGTAGTATGGAATCCACAAAACTCAAGACTCACAGCAACAGAGGGAAGAGGGAAAAGTATGACTTAACAGAACATATTCCTTAGGGATGGAGCTAGAGCTGTACACTTAATCCAATGATTTCTATCCTCAGTACCTTCAAAAAGATAATTTTTTACCATTCCTGCATGCATAATTAAGATTTTTAGATAGTTCGCAACTACCACACTGAGTTGTAAATTAAATAAATAAAAATACTTCTCTAGCAGAGAAAGTCAGGTGAGCAGCTGCATTTTGCTTGGACAGAACTAGACCTCTCAGCCAAGCTGCTCAGATATTCACCTCAATCCAAAAGAAAACTCTGTGATCTCTCAGTTCTGCAATCATCCAACTTTGATGAGCCCAGACTCAAGTAAGGCAGTTTTGCAAAGGTAACATGTCAAAAATTTTGGTGGCCACAACTAACCTTTGGGGTCATATTGCAATCCTGGCATAACATTATTTTTCTGCTTTCAACTCTTAATACCTACAGCAACTATGTAAATCTCATAAATTTAGCTTTCATTAACATGTACTATGTAAGGTAATGACTGCACCAGATTAAACACACAATTCAGAGGAACTTGAAACAACCATTACATTATTAAAAAAAATGGAAACACAAAGCTACACATAAAAGGGCATCAGATGCCCAGCTTTATCAGACACTTGCACTTATCCTGACAACAGGAACAAAAAGTTTTATACTTAGTTGCACAGAAATACTAAAGATAACAATGAAGCCAGAAGCAACAGAACTACATTAATGCAGAACTAGGGTTACTAATTACATTGCACATGCATAGACATAGTAACACCTCTAGTCTGGAACTGCATCAGGTGAATGAGTATGCCCTGAATTACTACAGAGCGGACAAGCTAAAGAAACTACTGAAGAAACAAGCTTAAAAACTTTATCAGGTACTCTTGCTGCAAGTATCTTGTGGCTTCCACAGCAACTCAGCACCTTCATTTCATGAGGGCACATCAATTTATTTTAGCAAATGTTGTGATCTGAAGTGGTATTGTACCAATTTGCTTATATAGAGTGACTGAATGAACAGAATTGTGGGGGATACACCATCATGGTATAGAAAATGAGAAAAAGGGGGTTAAGTAAGCATGCATTTAAGAATAACTGAGCAACTGTTTATCAGCTTGCAGGCTATTCTTCATTGGTTCATACAGAGAAAATTTTCATTACCCCCATTTTCAAAAGGTTTTGGTAAAGTCTTGTTTGTAAGAATGAGAATGTTGATAAATAGAGGTAACATCAAATTCCTTTGTGATAAAAGCAAATTATAATAAAGTGAAAAGACAGGCATCAGAGGGTAATTTTGTCATATGTCAAGAACTAATTAGTTTTCCTAATGAGCCTTCTACTGAGTGTTGAGGTGATGCTGAGCAATAAAATTACAAAAAAATACAAAGGACGAAATTGCTAATATTTGTCAAAATTTGAAGGCACATAAAACTCATTAACAGGCTACTAGAGCCAGACAACCTGATAGCAGCCAAGAATTTAACATAAACACACAGACTTAAGCATTCAAAATCAAATGTATTTAGATGCTTAAGCAAATGATTTTTTCACTAGTTATTCACTTCCTGGAGAGTATACCTCTGCTAATACCTGTTTGTGCTACACTAATGAAAAGCACTGAGGTTCACTACATTTTTTAAGTTGTTTCTAAATCAAAAATATAATTTACTGGGTTAATATTAGATCTTTGTTTAGAGCAATGAAGTCTGAAACATTTTTAAGATTTTCTGTTTATTATTTCTAACAAATGAATGCAACTAGAAATGTTTATAATTTTATTTAATTACCACTTACCATCTTAAAAGCTGTACTCAGTACAATTTCAAGATGATAAAATTTACAGTTTTAAATTGTAAATATTGTTGCATTACCTTCGTAGTTAAGGTTGTATGACACAGCTCCTGTTCAAACTAAGTATTTATACATGCAAGGCAAAATTGCTCAAATTGCTTCTACAGCAATTTGAATTTAGGTAACCATGGAAACTAAAGTATATTCTGAAAATAATCCATGGGCTTCATAAATGCACTCTGCTGGAAGATGGTGAATATTTTACTTGTAACACAGCAAAATGCAGGTAAGGTTTCTAACTTGCAAAACTATTGTTAAGATTAATTCTGGGAAACTTCATCCATGTAAACTCTTGTTCATCCTTAGGAAGTCATTGCTACTGGCTTGAGCTTGCTTGAGCCAGGCTTGAGACACTGCATCTGGTTACTGGGACACTTGAAAAAGCCAAGGGCATAAATTAGGTGAAGCAACAAGTGTCAGTCTATCCAGCACACAGTTATAAAGATTGACCTATATGGAATAGCAAAGGTCAAAGGCAGAGGCATACTTTAAAAGGGTATCAGTTGCTGTGTTTCTTTCCGGTGAAGTCTCTCCAATTTTTAATTTTATATGAGAAATAACAAAGAACTACAGGAGTTTCACAGCCTCAAGTACTGTCTCTGCTAGAGAAGTATTTTTATTTATTTAATTTCTCCATTGTTGCTACAAGTTATAGAGCTAAATTACTATCAGTGATAGCTGCAAGTCCTGATTTCCAGAGCTCAGTTGTGAGCTCTAATTACCAGCTGTCACAGTTTCCAACATCACTTCACCTACTCATATGTAAGATATAAATCAATAGGGATGCTAAGAACACCATCAGCACCAGCCCCCCAGTTTCACTGAAACTGATGGTATTATGCCTCAGAGTCTTAAAAAACTTCAGTGAGACAAGTTACTTTCAACATTTGCTTTGGGAGTTCACCAATTTCTCCCAGGGGGCAAGCAAATGATAACTAAAAAAATGTACAGTCAGTTGGTTTATACTGTGACCTCTGTCTCCAGACTAGAAAATTTTAACATTTTTCTGGTTCACAGCCTACCACAAAAATCAACAACAGGCACACGAAGAGCCTAAGGCTCAACCAGAGTCACTTTTATTCTATCCAGGATCAACTATGTACAAGAGACGATCAGTAGCTGTAACTCCTTAAGTACAACCTGTAAGTATTTTTCAAGTTGCATAAAACTAGTTCTGACTAACTTATGAGGTACAAAAGCATACTGCATACATTACAGCTATCATCACATGGCTATCATTCAGTTATCACTTCATTGTATATTTAATCCTTCTCCTCAGCTAGGCTTCTGAAATTGCATGTTCTTAATAAAAAAACTATTATTATTAACTTAACAAATGCAAATGAAAGCAAAAATGAACTTTGGACTCCAGGCAGGTGTATACAGTGAAGTCATACCTTCTTAATTCATTCATAACTTTAAAAGCTTTCTTCATGTGCCATGGATTTACTGTAATAGGACAGTGAATTTCAGTGTTATCTTCTTTCAGATCCAAGGGCTTCTGATGGCAAAGTTTGGTACATCTGGAAAGAAAGAGGAAAAAAATAAAGTTAATACTTCTGTCTAATCTCCAGTGCTGTCACTTCTTATTTTGTTCACCTTCATCTTGGGGAGAAGAAGAAGATTTGCACTTGAAACTTCTTTACTCCAAGCAATTTTAGTTTCCCTATTACCAAAGGTGTAGAGGAATAGTAGAATTCCCGTGGAAGTAGTAAGTTGGTGACTAATACTAGTGACATTGTCAGAGGCTAACAATAATGTACACTAAAGAAAACATGAAGATGTTTTCTGGTTTTGTGAATATTATTTTATTTAGTGGAGAAATAATCTAGAATATTTTCAATAAGCTCTGAAGTGAGGGCAGAATTAGAGTTTTGGGAACTTTTCACCTAGTCCCCATACAGATCAATGGCAGAACACAGCAACCATCAGTCTCTTAATGCCTTCACTGTCTGTCAGGTAAGAGCTCCTCTCTGCCCTTCTACCAGGACCTCAGTTACTGTTTCACACAGGTCCTAGTTTTCCTCTGACAGGAAGACCACAAAATGACTACTGTAATTATCCAGGCTTTCCCTAGCCACAGCATAAGACACGGGTGACAGAAAAATTGTGTACTTTTGTAGATTCACTCAATATTTTGAAAACCATAATGTACATAAGTGACCAGCCTCTTAATTTTTGTTACTCTCAAACCCCCACTCCAAATAGCAAGAGAAGAACTAGGCAGTGTGAAAAACCATTACCTCTATCTACAATTCTTCCTGTAAGACATACCCAAGTTCTACAGACCCTAACTTCTGTAGAAAAATTATCATATACACTCCTCAGTCACTTGGACTGTCCAAGCAGACTTTTCATGACAAACCAAATCAATGAGTTTCCTGTTTACAGTCACAATGTTGCTCTTACAAAGCAAACTGTGTTGCTGTAACACTTAGAAAATGCTTAGTGATGCTTTATTCTACAGTATGGTAACTGTATTCCTGAACCTCTAAGCGAGAAATAAGCAAAGGCACTGAGAAGTGATTCGGTGGGGCCACAAACCCCAATGACCTGATTGCAAATAAAAATTCAGCCTTACCAGCATTAGGTAAGCACACTCAAACTGAACATATTCAGTGACTCACATAATTACAACCTCTCTTCTACTATATCTGAAACTTTTTAATTGGGGATATCTAATGAACTTAAAAGAAAAATCCAACAATAATTTAAGATTTTAACCTAGAACTCTAAGTTCTGTGCACTACAATATTGCAAAGAAAAGTAGTGGCTTTATTTTTTATTATCTCAAAACTAGCTACAAAATTTTGGAGCAAAGCAATACAAAATTGCATCAATCAACAAAGGAATGTAAAAAGTTTCCATAAAACTAACCAAGTAACATCCATCCACAGAACTCTAACTACTATCAGCTCTATCAACTTACTACAGCGTACCATGAAACTGATATGAATTAAAAGTTCCATGTTCAATTTTGAAAAGTATGCAATTCATTACTGAATTGTCAGGAATTCTGCATCAATCAAAAAAAAAAAAAACCCAAACAAGTTACATGCTATTCAGCACATATATATGATACTTCATAGAGGTTAAAAAAAAAAAATTACATTCTATCATTCTATCTAGCAAATTCCTTTAGACCAAAGGTTACTTTTCTACATTATGTGACATATGTTGTGATCAGAATTCCAGAAAATTATAGACAGAAATCACTGACTGCAGAAAACATTCAAAACACCAAAGGACTATAAGGAAGAGATCCAGCTTTTAATTATACCACTGATCTGTCAAGTCCAAGATAGAACACTTTCATTGCAACTTCCTACATCCCAAAGCAATGCATCAGATACTGATGTCTATTTACCTGCATACGTATACAGGCCATGTACACATCAAATACAGCTATGCAAGGGAAAAAAAGTGATCGAGTTGTCCGTAAAGAGCTGCCAAGCAACCCGGATTAGATGGAGGAGTTCATATGAAGCGTAAATTAGTTCACTGAAGTTTCATTAGTTTGTCACAAAGGGTGACTTTGTTTTAAGGTAATGAACCCTACAAAACCATCCATCATACTCCTGTTTTGGGAAGCGCCAGTCTGCCTGAAGTACTGGGGTCTCTCTTACCATTTCACCAGCTGGGTCAGAGCTGTCTGTAACTGCTTTCCTTCCGTTTGTTCTCAAGAACCTCACGCACAACACGCCTGAAATCTACCTACCGAAGGCACAGGATGAAGTAGCACTGAACCGGAGCCTGTGAAAGCACTGAGGAGGCCAGCTGAGGTGCAGCTGGAGATGGTTGCCTGGAGTGCATCGCTTGGGCACTGCCACTAAAAAAGATGCTTCACTAAATAACCAGAAAACCGGGAGCGAGGTAAGCACGACTGCTGAGTCAAACAAGGAGTAATTTGGGACCACATATGGAGGAAGCAGAAGGAGTGAGGGGGAGGAGGGAGAAAAAGCCCGCCTGTCCCCACAAGCTGGAAGGCACACGGGAAGGCGGCGGGGCGGGGGTGCCGGCAGCGCTGGCCGCCCGCGGGAGCCCCGTGCCCGCTCCCCCGCCGCACGGTGCCCGCGGCCGGCACCCGCAGCGGCACAACCGGGCATCTCCGAGCGCCGGGCGGCCGCGCTGGCCAGGGGAGAGCCGGCCAGCCGGGCACCGGTTCCGCCATCAGGTCGCCGACACGACCCTCCCGCCGGCGCTGCCCCGCTGCCGGTTCCGAGCGTCCCCAGTCCGCAGGCACCGCTCCCCCCGATGGGGCCCGGCGGGGCCCCCCGGGCTGCGGAGCGCCGCGGCACGTCCGCTCGCTGCTGCGCCGCCGGGCCCGACCCGCCGCCCCAGCCCATGGACCGCACAGCGCTCCGCTCCGCACCGCCGTCCCGGCGGGCTCCGGGCGCCCGGCTGCCTCCCCGCCCCGCCGCCGCCGCCGCACTCACACGGGCGGCAGCAACATCTCCATCGCGGCTCCGCTCCGGCTTCCTCCGTGCAACGCGGGCGCGGCGAGCTACCACCAGCACCATGCCAGCTGCGCTGCCCCGCCGCTGGTGCGGGGAGCGGCTGCGCCCGCCCGGCCGAGCCCCCGCCGCCGCCGGGAGCCGCCGGCGCTGCGGCTTCCGGGTGCCCGCCCGCGGGAGGGCGCGGCGGGGACGGCCCGCTCTGCGCAGGCGCGGCGGCCGTGGGGCCCGGCCCGGCCCGCGCGGTGCCTGCTGCTGTGGTGCCCGGAGCTGCGGTACCCGCGGTGGGCAGGGGCCGCCTCGCCGGAGCCTTCCGCCCTGGAGGTGGGACAGCCTCGGCCCAGGGGCTTTAGGAAGAGGAGGCTGAGACGCCGCTGCCCTTGCTGAAAAAAGCGTGGCCTCCGAGTGGGATGAGCCGGGGTCTAGCGCCCAAATGCGCGTCTCCCGCTTCCCAGGGAAGCGGTGGCTCAGGGCAGGCCGGAGAGCGACACCCGGAGCTGCCCTGCGCAGCGAGACGTCCCGCGGAGCGCCCGGGTCAGCGTGACCTCAGCACCAGCGAGGATGGCTTGGGGCGCTCGCGTGGGGACACACAGGTGCTCTGTCCCACGGGGGCGGGGGGAATGAGAGCGGTCCTCCCGGGTCTCCTCAGTGAGAAAATCCACCAGCAGGTGCACTCCATGAGGGACATGGGCATCCTGGCAGGCCAGCCAAGGAGCTGGCCCGACACCAGCTCGTGCAGGTGGTTTCTGCTCGAGGAGGGGCCGAAGAAAGAGCAGAAGTGCGTCGGGACGGAGGAATTGAACAGGGTCTAGTTCGCTGTGACCTGCTGAATGTCATAGTCTTTTATTTGATCAAGTCCAGCAGGAGCAGTGCTGCTCAAAACAGCTGGCCTCCTGTGTTTTGCAAACATTGCTGACGTTGATCATTAAGTACTTGAGTTGTGTTTCAGTGTTTGCTGAAGTAGCCTCTGTGATGCAAAATGGCAGAAAGAAAAACGAGCAGGCATCTATTTCAAACGTGTCTGTGTAAACAACACTAATTGAAGTAATGATCAAGAATATTACATTTAGCAACTTCTGACTTGGGGCACTAGAGAAGAATTTACTGTATTTAAACCTCTGTAAATTGCTTCCAAAGATTTGAAGATCAGGTAGTGGAAAATGGATTTAGCAAGCTGAACACAATTCAGATATTTAAATCTGCTTGTGTCTGTAAAATTAAAATGCTTCTTCACTAAGTAAAAAAATTTTTAATTGGAATAGTATCTCTAAACTAATAAATCTACGAATAACTGACCAGCACTATTTTTCTAAGAGTGAGACAAGTTTGAAGGCAGCATATTTCAAGTAAGAAACAAAACAAAATGGCAGGAGTGTTTTGGGTGAAGACTTATTATAGATGGATACTGAAAGCCTTCACCAGTGTTTCTAATAAAATCACTGGCTATTAAAACTAAATGTATTTTAATCTGTTATTTTCGTTTTTGCTAATCTCCAATAATACTCCTCACTAGGAAAATGCCACTTTAGTTTTCTCAGTTTACCAATCCTCTTTAACTACAGTGATACTTGATTTGGGAACACTTCAAAATTTTTTCAATGGGTTACCACTGGAGGCTTTTCTAAATTAAATAATCACAGTTGGCAGTGCCTGTTTTTATGAAGTCTGTGCTTTGTAACTACTGAATTTGTCTCTTCTCAGGAGACAACTAAATTTGCCTCTGGGTTGTATTGGAGAAGACAAGGTACTTGCTAAAGATTTAAATACACAACAAAACCTGCTTGCGGGGAAGTCTGCTCCAAAGGAGCCAGCCAGAAATAATGCTCTCTGAAATGGAGGTTTAAAATTCAGCTGGCTCCATGTAGCATAGCATGTCCGAGGTCTGAGTTCATAAGCAGATGTGGCCTGCGTAGATCTGAGAGTGGATGATGACTGTCACATCACACTTCCAAATTTCTGTAATTTAGAGTAAACTGGACACTTCACTTTGTAAGACAAGGATCCCAACTTCTGTTGATCCATAAGACCTAAGTGAATTCTACTGTGTTGTGTTTAGGGGTCCATACTAGACTATTGTAAACTTGTGAGCTGGTCTGGAAGCTGAGGGGCTTTGTACACTCTTTGCATATAGATCCTGCAAATAGGTAGGCAGCTGCAGATTCTGCAGATTCTGCTCCATGCTAACATGGCAGGACTGTTTAGCAATGTTTTTGTTGTGTAACCCCAGTCAGCAGCCACACCCCAGGCTGCAAATAGCAAATGGCTATTTGCTCACTCTCCCAACAGTAGGATTGGGGACAAAATCAGGAGGCTAAAAGGTGAAGAACTTGTGGCTTAAGACAGTTTAACAGGGAAAGCAGAAGTTGCACACACAAGCAAAGCAAGTCAAGGAATTAAATCACTGCTTCCTGTGGGCAGGCAAGTATTCAGCCATCCAGGAGAGCAGGGCCCCATCACATGTACGGGTTACTTGGGCAGACAAACACCATCCCTCCAAATAGCCTCCCCTTCCTTCTTCTTCTCCCCAGTTTGTATGCTGAGTATGATGTCACATGGTGTGGGAATGTCCCTTTGGTCAATTGAGGTCCCCTGTCCTGGCTGTGTCTCCTCCCAAGCTCCCATGCACCCTCAACTTCCTTGCCAGCCTGGCCGTACAAAAAGCAGAAATGGCCTTGGCTCTGTGTAATCCCTGCTCAGCAATAACAAGAACATCTCTACGTTATCGACTCTGTTCAGCACAAATCCAAAACATGGGCCCATGCCAATCACCGTGAAGAAAATTAACTCTACCCCAGCCAAAACCAGTACAAACATTTATTCTTAACATTAAACATTGCCAACCTGTGACTTCTCTCATTTTCTTGCAGTATTGTTTTGGCTTCAGAGACAAATATTCAACATTAGTTCAGTTAATTCCTGTGATGCAGAGCATCAGAAAGAAACAAATAGGACAAAGTTCAATTTTTTTTTTCCTGAAAATTATATCTTTGTAATTCAGTAATTTCAAGAGGAATCGAAGCAAAAACTACTTCATCCAAAATACATTATGTAGTTATGGCAAAACAACTTATATCTCTAACCATGAGAAAACACACCCTTTAAATACAATGCCTAGATTTTTATGGGATTCTGCTTGATCCAATACCTCTTCTTAGAAAAGAACTTTCAGAGAAAAAACTTATTTATATATGTCTGTGGGTGTATGTATGTCGTTTTGAAAGGAAATTGGCTATATATCTTATCTATGATGAAACAGCTGTAATTTTTGCTTATGCTGCAGCAATTCAAATTACTGCATTTACTGAGAAAATTCCCTGTCGTGTTTCAGGCTGTCCCTGTAATAATTCTTAGCACTTTCCCACTTGTTTTAGTGAATTACAAAGGAATGTGGCCAATGATTACTTAGGATCACACAGTTCTTCAGCTCTATTGACACTAGAAATACTTTACTGATACAGAAACTCTGATACTATCCATCAGTGAATCGCATCCAGTGAAAATGAAGTTATGCTAGCAGAGCTCTGCTTGCTAAAAAGATAGTCCCACAAGTTATATGGTCCTACAAATAGAATAAAAAAGTCGATGTGACTGCATACATACATGGTGGTTTATTAGCATGTTTAAGGGATCATGCTCTATGCTGACGTGGTCACGTTAGAAGAAATCTGGTTTAGGTTTAGCCATAGAGGACACTGATGTAGGTTCTTACTTACTTTTAATTGACAAATACAGGTTAGAAAGACATCTCCAAAAAAGGACAGAAAATAAGGTGGTAAGAATATTTGCTCTTCTTTAAGATATTAGAAGTCATAACTTCTGAAGGATTTGGGTAGAATGCTTATGAGGACATGCTGCTGAGGCTGGGATTCTTTTAATGAACAGGGAAGAGGAAAGGAAGGGCTCTAGAACTGAATACTTAAGTACCTCTCTGTACTCCTATTGCTTCAAACAGAAAAACGTGCTTCTTCATTTTGTTAGCTTTTAGATTATCCATTATATTTGTATCCTACTGAATTGAGCTGTGAGTAAATTATGTACAAAATCTATGTAAAGATAAATGAGCATTTATCCAAAATACATGAGGGCACACACACTTTTTTCCCCCATGCATTTCACCCTCAATAACATAATCATCCAGCAGCAGACCTTTATGCAGCCCAGGCCCCTATATCTAAACAAATCCACAAGGACCTTTGTGGAATTCATGGCAGGACTTGAGTTCAACACAGACACTAGCTACTACTACATTCTTTTGTCTTAAGACACTAGCATCAGCATCACTAATATCAGCATTAACCCAGCATTGCCTAATTTTAAAAGGCCTCACTCTAGTGGAAGAGACTCCTTTTTCTTGCTTCAGAAACATGGAATATTTAAAGTTTCAGAGAACCATTGAGCTAAGGACATCAATGCACTTGAGAAGAATTACACTGAAAAGTAATGTGAAAAGGAAATGCAAGAAAGCGCATGCAGCAGACTGAGAAAGAGACCAGATTGCAGAGGAATATGTACTAGAGAGTAGGCAGAGAGAGAAAAAATAAAACATGTAAATTGGGATTGTGAAATAAGGAATAGCAAAGCAGCTATTATCAAAGAGAAATTGTACTGTGACCAAAATGAGTGAAATACAATTAAGCATGGAAAAAAATATTTAGTCTTTTATAGCATTTTTTCCTGTGTGAACTATTGCTGGAGCACTAAGAATGACACATGCTTAATTAAAATAGGTGAAGGGATAAGATTTATTCTATAAAATTCATGGACCTTATAATGATGAAAATTAGTAACTATGAACAGTTTTTTCAGTTTTCAAAACCAGATATAGTGTAATTTCTAAAAGGACTTGATTTGACATACAGTCTAGTCAACAGACTTTAAGTACTCTAATCCTATTTCTAGAAAATAAGGCCACATAAAAAGCAAATGGTATGACAGTTTTGAATTCTTGATGGAGAAGCCAGGTCCCTGTGGTCAATGCTGTGCTCCTTCTAGATTACAGTTTCCAAAAGGAAGTCCTAGCTGAAGAATTACGAATGGAAGCAAATGTAGGCCATAGCCATGATTCATATTTGTACTGCAAACTACAAAGATGCTGAGTAGATATCTTGTTGAGTAGTTCTGAGGCCCAATGCTGCAAAGGTTTGCATTTCACATACATTGTATTCCTGAGATGACTGTGAAAGAGATGGAGCGACTCCTGCTCTCATACCTGCAGACTTGTGTTGCTTCCTGTACACTGGATAAGGCAGTCAGGTCTCTATATTGAATGGGTTACATTCACCGAACCAGAGGAAAGCCCATCAAAAATTACCAGATTTCACCTTGTAGCCATGTTACCACTTAGCCATGATGCAAAGGTAGCAGCAGAAACCTGCAGCAAGGATGTCTTGGGAAAAGCTGGACCATCCCAATCAGTAATGTGCAAAGCTGATGAGGAATTTCACCCTTAACACAGAATTAGACACTACTGAAATAACTTATGTACCATATTTGTGTACAGCCTACACCAGAAAAAAAAATTTACTTATTTGCAACATTTCGTTTTTAGCAAACAATACATAATAAGCAGTCACTGGAGTTTTTTTCTGATTATTTTACTTTATAAAGAGTGTAAAAAATAATTTTGTTTATTGTTGTGTTCTGTCATACTTGTTTAACTTGTAAAAACATTGTTTTCTTGAAAATGAAGAAAAAGTAATTTTCTTCATAGATAATAACTGTAAGGTACCTATTACACACAAGCCCATCAAAGTCTGTGTACTTTTCCTCCATCAAATTCCCACTCTAACAGCAACGTTGTGAGATAGTCCTAACCAGGTCAATCAACCAACACACCCCTTTCTCAGAAGGAAACGGTTACAGCTCATTAATTAAAATCACATTTAAACAACTGATGCACTGCCATCTAGTGCTTCCTGAATGCACAAGGAGACGGAGAGATCGACTCGTTTAGGTCGTCCTGGGTATCCAGGATTTGCCTATTGCAAACCAACAGTTAAAATCATCAATTTCCTCTAGTCGTGCTCATTTTGAGCTTACCTAAGAACAGTAATTGGGAGCAATTTACACTGCAAAAAGCGACATAGTATGCTAAAGAGATCAATCTGAATATTTACTGTTTAATTTGCATATAAAAAAGACAGGAGGAACAGTATTTGCAGAGTCTACATCACTTGAGGGGACATTCAGTGAAAATGAAAAATGCTGTAGACTGGGAAAAAGCAAGTAGGATGTACTTCACACATTGTACAGATTCTTTTGTTGTACAAAGAGGGAATGAAAACAAAGACATTAAAATATTAAAATGCTATATTCAGGGAGGTATAGCAATTACAGCCACATTGGTCTAGTTACTGCACATAATTTTGCAGAGAGGTTGTCATAGAAAGTGAAAAGCATATCATGCTGCTGTTCCAGAAATCGATTTAATCTTTAACTTTTTCTCTGTGTGTAAGAAAGACTAGAAGTATTGCAAACTCATTGTTTATTAAAATAGCTCAGGATCAGTACTTGTAGCTATACAGAATGTCTATTAAAATTGGACTCCTAGTAAACTGAAAAAAAATGAAGGGGAAATTTAAGTCAAAGATAAAAAAAAGGTTTATCCAATAACTCTGATATAAGCAAGTACTCACAGAATGAGTAGTTTATTATGGTGTTTCTGGAGTAGAATTTTCACTCAGGATTTTCAGTCCCTTGCCAATATTTCTATGCAAAAGAACATTGGGATCCGAACTAATATACTGAGGTTAAAAATTGGTAACTTCAGAACTTAAAATATTCAAAAGAATATTTGTTTGAATGTTAATATTTAACCATACACCCTAAAAAGTTAGTTTACACAAACTAGTTCTTGACAAGTTCATTTTAAGATTTTCAGACAAACTGTATCAAAAATGGAGAAAAAAAACTGGGGGGGGGGATCAACTATTTTTCCTTGAAATTTCAATCTTCTGTCTTTATTTCAATTTTATCAGTAGTTTTCCCAAGGTAATTATCATGAACATTCCTCTTTTTTAAGAAAATTACCCTAGAAAGTATATAATTTAAACTCAAATATTTTTATAACAAGCTCTATTTCCCTTTATAAAGTTCAAATAGATGCTTGTCATATTGCAATAGCTTTATAACAAAATGTAAGCAGGAATGTGATTTTGAAAAATCAGAAGAAAGTGAAAAAATTACTCTGCAGAGGGAGTACTTTTCACCCTGCAAATTAGGCATTTGCTTAAATGATAAACCAAAACTCAAACTCATCTTTAGCACCAAGTAAGATACATTGTGATAGTTAATTCTGAACTTTTATACTTCTAGTGTATATTTCTAAAAGGAGATATGAAATTGAAAAGATGTATCATTTCTTTAATCTCAATTTATTTGCTTTTTAATATATCTAGGAAATCAGTAAATTTTTTGAAGTAATCAAGAGTGCCCATTCTGTTTTTTACACTTTTCCTCTTTGCTATTATTTTGCTCTTTGTCTCATCTGCATAAAGCAGTATAAATTCTCTCTCTACAGCCATATTATCTACCCTTTTTCATCAGTCCTAACTCTGGACTTCATTATGGACATGTAAGACATTTTGCAAAATCATTTGTACTAATAGATAAGCTGAAGTAACCCATGGCCACACTAAGCCTCCAGCATTCAATTTTGTATATTAATCAGTGAAAGACTGAAAGAGTTTTTATCAATACCAGTGTAATGCTCTTCTCTTTTTAATAGCTTGCATTTAAAGGCCACAGATTTTTTAATGGGCACTTTACTTAGGAAGCAGAATCTGCATAGCAAGTGGCAGGTTTTGATTACATGATTACTGTGCAAAAATAGCCCCAGGCTGCTCAACACAAAAAGTTGACTCTTACATTATATGAAAATCTGAAACTATACATGGAGTGAAAGGTTCCTTTGTATTAAACATATTCAGCAGTGAACTGGTTCTTTAACCTCCACAGGATTTAAAAAATTTACAGGAGCTTGTACTAAAATGAGTACTTCTGAAATGTCTGTAATATGAGGCTAGAACATAGACTGCACTTACTACAGTATGGCTTTCAAGATTATTACAGCCAATTCATGCAAATAAAAATTTCTACTATTATTTTTATCTTTTCACTTCCCATTTATATTTTTAGTAATGCTGGGATCTGTCACAACCTCATATTCTCAGAGCAGAGACTGTATTCTTTACATAGAACTGAATACAGTTTAAGCACTAATTGTACTTGTAGTATGAAAAAGAAACAGTAATGATAATTATATCTTATAGCTGAATGTGAAGAAGTTTGTAAGCCCAATCCTGTTTCCATTCATGCCAAATTTTACATGAAACTGAGAGGAATAAAAATAGATATTATGTCTCTTTGTGAGGATACAATTGTGGCAGCTAGTCCCCAAATATTGTAATTATTACTGATATGGCAAAGGTAATGCCTAAGTAGAGCATTTATTCCTGTGTATCTAATGGGTAAGTAGAGCTTTCCCTAAGGACAACATAGTATTTTTGGGCCATACCACATCTTTTTATCTTACACTTAGCAGATACCTTCATTGTTTCTGAGGGAGTTGCAGTGGAAATAATTTAGGACCAGGCCATATCTTTATCTGTTTTAGACTGCTCAGCATTAGATCATCCTTCAGGAGCCAGACTTGCAAGTTTGTGTACACTAAAATTACAATGTCTGCAAAATTTGATGGAAAATGGAACAGGAATGGAGCAGAAGAGAATGTTACTTTATTAGAACCTATCTACATCACTAAAACCTCTCACTATAAAAAAATACTGTGAATCTAGTAATTAAAATGATATATCAAAACCAAAACAAAGATTGAGTAATCTAGTAAGAACAAGAGCAGACTACTACTATAGAGATTACATACATGTTTTATGTAAACCAATTGAAACTGGCAATCACATACTTCTAAATATGTTATCTGGTATTGTATGCAGTAAGGTTTTGTGCACTTCAAATATTCAAACTTGTAATTTTTTCCCTAACTGCGCTCTTCAATAGTCCATTGAGAACTCTTCAATTCCCATTCAGTAAAAAAAAAAGGTTTACATTTATATATAAAGTTATAGCCATTCAAATGAGTGCTAATAAATGTAAACTTACTGGGACTTTAGGATTTTAAAATTACAGTTAGAAGAATTTGTTCTTTTGATTTTATTGTAAACACTTGTCTAATGGCATATCTTACACACAATATATGTATGCAAATTGTGGCTTCACTTCACTGTCACTGAAAACTTTTGTCATCTGCTTGCTGATCAGTAGGATCTGTGTTCTTGTCACGAATAAAAAAAAGAGGAAGCACAATAAGAAGGAGGTAAAAGGAAGACTTAGGCTGAGAAACTGGAACAAAGCATGCTGTTACCACAGGAGCTGGACTTTATCTGAGTCAAACCAGCAAGTTTAAGGCTTCTTTTTAATTTAAGAAGGTTGTCCAGTTCATTAAATGTGTGTATCTGTATTAAACAAGAACTAATGAATGCAAGTGATGAATGTAAATTATCTGGGTGGGAGGTTTCAGTTGAGAATTTTTTTCTAGAAAAAGATAGCCCGGAAAAGTCACTGAAACTGAGATAAAAAACTTGGAACTTCTTCTCTGAAGAAGCTCATACCCCAAGAGCAGTTTCACCCTTTGGCACTTCAACATGCTTTCAAGAGAGACAGAGCCACTGCAGCTGTTCAGGGTGACGGTCCTGGCTTCTCTTAAATAATACACATAGAACAATTACAACCTGGAGAGGATACAATCTTACTTGTCTTTCAAGACCCCCGTTACAGCTTTGATCCTGTTCGGAGCCCTCACTAGCATGAGCTGAAGGTTAAGAGATGTTCATATAGAACAAACAGAAGGTTAAGAAACATTAGCATATGAACACAGCACATAACAGATAATAATTACGATTCTTTGGAAATTCATACTTTGCACATGCTTGAACAGTGTGTCATTCTGATCCTTCTCAATTTAGAGAGGTTATAGCTGAAAAATGCCAGAGAGGCTAACAAAAATTACCAAATAATAACTAAGCACAACTAAGTGGTTGAGGAGTATGCCGAATACACGAGGCTGTCAGTGTCAATAAGACAAAGATCCATAAGGGAGTAGTCTGGACACTGTGAGTGGTCACAGTCTGTCTCAGTGCAATCATAAAGGGTTAGAAAACGAAATTACCAAGCACACGTTTTAAAGAAAACGTGTTTCTTGCCAAAATATACAACAGGGCCAGAAATATCTTAGAAAATGTATAACGTGAATGCTAAAACTTTTCATGATCTGAAAGGGCAACCAAATCCACTGGAAACAGTAACTAGCTGCATAGACTCCATGCTTTCCGCAAGACCGGTTGGAGGTGAGAAAACACTCTGCACTGCAAGCCGACACCAACACTCCGCTGCCTTTACCCCACACTTTGGCCAGCCATCTGGGGTACTTTCCCCTCCCAGCGCTGCCTCCCGATCGACGGCCCCGCAGGGACACCAGCCCCGAGCCTGCTGGAAGTGGTCTCCGTTTTGAATTCAGTCGCGGCCTGCCGAGAGAACCGCACCGAGCACGGCCACGGGGCAGCGCCGCACGCCAGGCCGGGCGAGGGGCACGGACCTCTGCCGGGGCGGCGGGACGGGAGCTCAGGCTGAGACCCGGCCGCAGCTCCAGCTCCGGCCGAGGCCCCTCTCCCGGCAGGGCCGCGCCCCGGGGCGGCGCTGGCACGGCGCGGGCCCAATGGCGGCCGGGGGCGCTGCCGGCGGGGCGGGGCGGGGTGGGACGGGGCGGCGGCGCTGCCCGTGGCCAGCCCGTGGCGGCAGGGCCGCGCTGGGGGCGCCCATTTAACGCAGCCTGGGCGGCTGTAGCGGGAGGCGGCGATGGCGCTGACGGCGGGGAGGCGGCGGCAGGACCTGGACAACGTGAGCGCGGCGGGCGGGAGCGGGGCCGCGGGGACCCCGCCCGGGTGAGCGGCCGGGCTGCCGCTGAGAGTGGGCGCCGCCGGGCGAGCGCCTAGTGTTCCGTGCCGTCTCTTCCTTCCGCCTCTTCCTGACTGTTTTGCGTCCCTGGCGCCCGAGGCTTTATCTGTTTTTTCCGGGGGCACCCGCCGGCCCAGGCGCGTCCCCAGTGCCCCTCTCCGAAGTGAGGAGGCCGCCGCGGCCCCTTGCTCCCTGCGCTGCCCCTCCCCAGCCGGGTTTGAAATGTCTCCGAGGCATTTGGGCCTGGACTTGTTTTTAATCGAGATTATTAGCGTCTTATCGGAGCTGTTCATGTGGCTCCTTCAGGTTTTCTGGGTTATTTTTCCACAGCCGGATCCTGTCAGTGCCATCTCTGGGTTATGTGCTGTTCGCTGGCATGACCACGGCATTTTTTGTTTGTTTGAATGTTTCTCCCCGCCCCAGCTGGAAGCCTGCGTGGGCTAGGCTTGCTGGCTGTGGCTTGTTCCTGCCTGCCCTCCTCCTACTGGCGCTGGGCTGTTGTGGAAGCGGTCACATGCTGGAAGTGGATCAGGGAGCCAAGAGGCTAAAGCTTTAACCTGTGCTCAGCAGCAGTGCCAGACAAGTCTGGATTTAAGGCATTTTGGCTTTTGGCACCTGTGGTTTTGCTCATCTTAATGAAATGAAACCAGTGTTTGCTCCAGTTTGGAAGGACACTTACTGGATTTTCTTTATGTCAGATTGTCAGCATGGGATCATCATATCCCGTGCTTTAATTCCCCTCCTCTCCACGTTTTCTGTAATAAAATCTATTTGAAGAGATTATGTAATCTAGTGCTTCCTAATACTAGCTGTATTCTAGGCTACAAAACTGGATTGTAGCCAGTCTCATGAGAAAGTAGCATGGTAGAAGCTCTGATGAAGCTTTGTCTGTGAAGGAGTGCCTGATCCCTCATGGAAATGAGGGAATGGTGAAATGCAGAAATGGTGAATCATTTGTTCCCATTGGACAAAGGATATTGTCCTAAGAAGAATTGCTGGGTTTGTGGGACATGTGCACTGTTAATGCCACTATTGATCCTCTGATCGTAGAATGGTTTGGGTTGAAGGTTCTTTAAACATTTATTTCGAACCCCTCCTGCCATGGGCAAGAACACTTTCTACTAGACCATCTTGCTCAAAACCCAAGCCAGCCTTGCCTTGAGCACTTCCAGGAATGGGGCATCTGTAGCTTTACCAGGCAACTGTTCCAGTGTCTCTCCACCCTCGCAGTAATGAATTTTTTACTGATGTGTAATCTGAAGAATTAGGTGAGATGGCTTGGCTGCTGGAGTGTTGGTCCTTGCTTTCAGAGCTTAAAATTACACCTGGCCTGTGAAAATGGGTAAAGGAGGGCTAGCAGGTATCTTTGCTCTCATGCTTCTGGATTTTATATCAGTGACATAAGAGGAATGCCATTTGTAAACATTTAGGTGTGCAGTAAAAGGTCATTTTACCAGGCAGGTATTCAGTAAGGGTTATTTCCAGTCAAAGACTGGGCTAATTAAAAGGTATCAAATAGCTGAGGGTGGTCTGTTCACACTCCTCTATGGTAGGGCAAGTGCAGTGTTCATGGTTCTAAAAGAAAACTGGTTGTTGACAGAAATAACTCTTTATGACTATTTCCTTCACTTTAGGCAGTTGTCTGCAGGTGAAATAACACTGGGGAGACAGTCTACGTTGTCCTCATTGACATGAGGTATAAACCTGGGTGTAATCCCTCTCTTCCCATGCTAGTGTCTAGAAGGATGGCATGTTTCATTTGTCTTGAGGCTTACACTGCTTTTTCTTATGGCAAAGAGAAGTCCTCAGTTTATAAATCAGTAAATAGCCTGGTGAAATGTGGCACATCTGAATAGTCAGAAGTCTGGAGTGGGATGGGGTCTGCCCTTGTCTTCTTATTCTGGGCTGTGGTTGGTATAATGAAAAAGAGCGGTCAAAACTTGAGTGGAAATCTTGAGTTGTTTTCTCTTCTGACGCAAGGGACGTAACAGGATGCTAAGAGAGAAACTGTAGCAGTTTTGGCTATCATAGTGCCTTGTGTATGCTCCACTTAATATGTATTGAATGATCTTGTCCTGGCCTGAAAGGAGCAGGGATGAATAGCTGTGGGGCATATTCCTTGTCCAAAGTTTTTCCCTCCACTCATACTTAGTTTTACCTTCTACTTAGTAAAAGACACTACATTTGAACTGAATGTGAAGTCAAAGAACTAATACTTGGCTCCAACATGACAAGGGCAGGCTGCATTCTCTCTAGTGTAGGCAGTGTCTTGCTCAGCACTTGGTGGCATCTTCTTCCCTCTGTGAACTGCTGCTTCTTTCCTGCCTGAGTTCAGCTCTAGTTACTGCTGCAGGTGTTTTGACATATCAGTAGTATTAGAGGTTGAATACTCAAAACTGTTACTGTTACACTGCAGCTTTGTTGTTGTCTCCAACTGCAGTTGGACATAACTAAGAACAACAAAGAGTTTTGCAGTAGCTGTATAAAGCATGTGAGAGACTTTGTCGTTTTTTCCCATGCTCCTGACATCTCTCGGCGTTGAAGCTCAGATACTTGTAATACATTTTTAAAACAGAAGTTCCTGAAGGCTCAGTGTGATACTAAGAAGTAGATTAGTGCTGGATTCCTCAGGGACTGAGTTCTCACATAAAGATGTGATGAGTGTTTACTTAGAGTTTAAGAGGTTTCTCAATATATTAACCTAGTGGGGTTTTCCCCCCTCAAGGCTTGATTTGCTAACAGAAAATTCCTAAACCTTTGTACTTTACTTTTAGAGCTTACCTGTTGCTATTGTTTGCCTTCGTCTTCTGTTCCAGGGTTCCTTGGAAATAACACAGAGTTTGGAAGATGATCCTCTACTGGATGCACCACTCATTTCGTCTCATACATTGCATTCCCAGCTGAGGCCAAGATTTCATGCTATCCCAGCAGTTCTCCTTGCCAATTTCCTGTTGCTAATACATGTAAGTTTAAGAAGCATGATTTCCCTAAGAAACTTGCTATCTCTCTTCTGAATCCTTCAGAATCCACTGTTCATGTGACAGAATTCTGATGATATGACAGTGGAGTGCATACACTGGCTGGTCTTCCAAACCATTGAGGTCCACTTTACCAATAAATTTTGATGGTGTATATACTATCAAATACTTTCTGTCTTCTCCTTCTGGTTGTTGGTGCTGGGACATATCTTGTTAGGAGGAAGAGCATTTTAAATAGTAGTTCTTCTATGCTGTTGGAAATGTAATTTAAAAATATTATTGCCACAGAAGTGCTATACTAGTTACAGAGGGCTGAGATAATTTTGATGCTGTGCCTTCTGAGAGCAAACCTAATTTCAGAGATAAAGTAATTAAACAAGTAAAGCTGGACTTACTTAGGGGATGTTGATTGGTAGTGGATGGAGAAAGAAAGTAATCCAAATGTTACTTCCTGCTCTCACTTTTGGAGGTTAAGAGCAAAAAGTACAAATACTGAACAGTATCTAGGCATTTATGGGGGCTGGTAGACAGAAGCAGAGAGAGTCCTACCTAGTAATGAGTTTTTCCTTGATAAGCTGAAGAGGCTTGTTTTTGCTTGTGAGTGTGTGGCAACCAGATAGGAAGAAGGAAGGCTGAAGAGCTCCGAGCCGAAGATCTGACTGAAATGCCACTTTCATGTCTTTTAAGGACATGGGTTAGTGGGGGATGTGGTAGTGTTAAGTAAAGAGTGGACTTAGTGATCTTAAGGGTCTGTAGTACCATTAAGTTCTATAGTACCACTGGCATGAGCTGTTTTAGAGCTCATGACCTTGATCTCAAACAAAAAAATGCAGTGCCCAGTGCACTTGAAACATGCTCTCTGGCAGGACTTTAAAAGCACATACCAACCTCTAAGGTCTCTCTTTGGGCATCTTCGTGAAGTTGTTCAATGTGCTGTACCCTTCTAATTTTAGGAGTAGCTGTTTTGTGTGCCTTGTAGTAGTATCAAGATATGTTCCCCTGGCTATCAAGTAGACTTAGAAAGACCTCTGCTGTTCTGCTAAGTAGACAAAATTCCCAAAGGAAACCATGTATCCAGCCTTATTCCCTTCACCTACCAGAAGAACTTTGTGCTATTCCCTTATAGAAGGCACTTGAAATCTAGAGCAGTGACTATTTTTCTGCTAAGCCTTGGGGTTTTGCTATCTACTACCATAACTGATGCAGCCAAATGTCAGTCACCCAGATCCTAGGAAACTGCTACCTATTCTCCTCCCACCTATTCCTCTCTCCTGCAAATTGAGAGAAGTATGGTTAGGTGAAATAGAAAAACTGTGGCATCTGTCAACACACATTTTCACAGGTTAAGTCTTGTTGCTGTTGCTGAACCTGCTTCAGTGACCAGTTGGTCCTTGGAACACAATGGAGGAGTATCCTTTTCTGTTGGCAAAACATCATTATAATTGCTACCTTGAGTGGCACTGTCTCTCTCACTGAAAAGATGGGTGGGTAAAACAAGTTTATTGGATTTGCTTCCCCTGTGCTTCTGCAAATGTGCATTAATCTTGTGGAATGTGGAGAGAGGCCAGGGTAGCTTCTGATGCATGGCCTGCCAAAGGGGTGAATGTCTTGGAGAAGTTAAGCCATCATAGTATTATGCAGTAGAGCTGTAATGCATCTCTAAAGCAATTTGTATGCAACTGGGAGTATTTCTTCTCCACCTTCCTGTGCCAAGAAATGGAGTTAGGTAGCAAAATGGCTGCTGTGATGCAGCTGCCTAGTTACACACAATTCTGGAAAGTGGGTAGGATGTGCTGGACTGTGGTAGGACTGGGTTTTTGAGTGCTTTTCCTTTTGCCAAGCCTTGCTTTTCTGAAGGCTTCCCATCAGGAGGCTGGAGAGCAATGTGAAGTGTACAGGCAGAAATAATTCCTTTATATTAATCCTGTCTTTCCTTAATCATTTGTGTGTGTGCACATAGACCAAATTGAACTTAAATACTACTCTTTATAAGAATAACTTTTTGTATGTAAAAATATGTGGGGGATGAAACACCTATTATTGAACTGCCCAACAATGCAAGCAAAACATATTTAATAAATGCCACTCTAAATGTCAGCTTCCTGTTTCCTCTTGTATACACTGCTGTAGTAGTTTAGTAGAGATGTAATGCTAGGTCATTCCTACTTGCATCAGTTTAATATAGCCATTTTCTTTACTGAAATGTATTCCTAAAACCTGGAAGGAGTAGAACTAATTGTATCACTATTGTAAAATGGCAAACCAAACAGTAAACAGATGAAGTAAAATAGCTGAATTATTCTTAGCTTTGTAATAAAAGAAGGTGGTAAAATAATAGATTAAACAAATGATAAATGTGCCTCTTGTTTAACTACTTAATCTAGCAATTTAATTTGTATTTGAAGTAATGGTTTTATGGATAATGTGGGGTACACTCCATTTTGGTTTGGGTTTCTGTGAAGAGTGTTGCTTGAGAAAGTACAAAAATAGGAAATAATAAGTTCAAGAGGGTGGAAAGGGGGCAGTGGGATCTTAAATACTCATAGAATTAAGTATGGAAACAAAGGCAGCAAATGAAAATTGGGTGCTTTCCTCTGTCCTCAGTTCTGATGTGCTGTTTCTGCCAGTTATGACATGCAGAACATAAGACCCTTCTTTTTTTAAGCTAAGTGTATTAGAACTCATTTGTAGACTTGAGACAAATTGTTTTTTTTTTTTTTTTGTGTGTTTTGTATATTAGTAGCTCTCCATTTATTTGTGTTGGTGGGACTTGTTTTTCTTTACAGTTCTGTTTTAAAAGTATTCCTCTGTTCTGTAGAGTGAACCAGGATGAGAAAGTATAATATAGTTCTTGTTCACTGAATGAACACAGTAGAGAAAATATTTTATGTGACAAAACTCTATAAATATTAAGAAATCCCTGTGTGTATGCATATACTACAGGTAACATGCATCCACAGCTTTGCTTTCTAATTGGTCTAAAGGTTGCTGATGTTCACTGCTGATGTTGAAAATTTGGAGAGGAGTCTAGAAGACAGGAAAAGTTATGGCATAATGGCAGTAGTCTGAAAGGATAAATATATATACAATCTGACTTATATGCAATCTGACTGACAATCTGTCTAGTTTTTCTGACATAAGTAAAAAGGTAAAATGGAAAAATTGGATGGTAAATATACTAAGGAATGATTACCAATTGGCAAAGATGCCTACCCAGTGTTAATAATTCACTTTAAGTTACTCTGATGATTCACTTTTCTAAAGTCAACCTGGAGATGATCTTCAGTGGCTGTAGGAAGACATTGATTTTCACTTAGGAAATGTCAGTTTCAGGAAATATGGACTGTACCAACAAGAGCCTATCCCACAGAGCAGCATTAAATGTAATTGAATGAGTCTAAAAATATGTGATTTCTCTTTTATAGAAGCGTAAGTCAAGTTTTCTTTAAAGTAAAAAGGCATAGTAAGGAGGGTCCAGAAATGAAATAAAGTCACTATGAAGACTCAAGGAATGGTAAAATTGATTTAGTAGAAATTCTGGGAAGGGTGATCAGCTCTGTTCTGCTGGCGACTGGTTGCCCTCCTGGAAGTCAGTCTTACTACTTAGCAATTTCAGTCTTCTGTATGTTCCCAGAGTGACATGTAGTGGTTGTACCAAGTGTCTAATGTTTTATGTTACCTCAACTCTAAAAAAATCAATTTAGAAAGTAATGCATAATGAATTAACTACATAATCCTGGTTTTGTGTTTCAGGGTTTTTTTTCACATATATAGCTAAATGTTGACTTTAAAGATTTTTCTCTCTTTCTTTCTCTTCCAGGTTGCTTTTGTTGTTTTAGCATTTTTAGCAGCTATGTTTTGTTCTTACCCTGATCCAAACCAAGATAAGTGCCCTGGAAACTACACTCACCCACTTAAAGTGCAGACTGTCATAATAATTGCAAAAGTAGTTCTGTGGATACTGCATGTCTGTTTTGAACGATATGTGCATCACCACCACAGCAGAGTCAGAAGAAGAGGTTACTTCTCCATATACCGATCAACAAGGCATCTGAAAAGGCTTCCACTGCTGATACATGCCACAGGTGAACTTGGGTTTAAAGCTTTAAACTGTGACACAATAAAAGACTGAGCAGTTTTGATATAATTGTGTATTATATATTATGAATTTTTAAGAACCTGCCTATGAGCACTTACAAATTATCCTTTAGTCAGATGACCCTCTGTACTGATTTTTCTGGTCTGCCAGATGCATGTTGTAAGGAACTGTTTGTAGTGCAAAATGCTCACCACTGTGAGGTTGAGTAAAACATTAGTCATTAGCATTTAGTCTTCAGCCATGAAGTATTCAGTCAGCAAGGTCTGTGTTTGACTGCTAGTGATCTTGATTTGCATATTCTTTTGTCTGGTTGGATATGTGGTAAGACTGCTAGTCCTTGCAGGAAGTGTTCTGCTCTTCTCTTTTCAAGCTCAGCAATCCACATAGAAACAGATGATTTCCTTTTTGCCCAACAGCTGTCTGAATTCAGTGAAATAACCAATTTTCTGACCTTCACTGAGGATGTGTAACATTCAGCTGACTGCCTTTTTCTACTTTCTATGGACAAAGGTCGTGTATAGGAGTGATTTAACTATATTTTTAAGTTACATCTCTGGCAAGTTTAGCTCTAAAGTGTTGGTGCAACTAAGTGGTGAAGCTTTTCTACAAATCACTTTCAGATCTGAAACCCATCTAACTTAAGGGGATTTTTCCTACAAATAGCAGTGGAAAAGGGCAGAGCGATGGCTTTTACAGTATTTTTGCCTTTTATAAAACCGCTTCCCTCCTGGAGTAGATCTTTTTGTCACTGGAATTAATAAGCAAAATGGTCATGTTCTATATAAGAACCTAGCTTTCTTTCCACACAGTCCCTAAAAGAGCTTGATAAATGTGCAACACTTCAGGCTCTGGCCACTAGATAGAGCTCTGAAGATGTAAAAGTGTTTGGAGTGCAGTGACAAAAGCAGGCTACAGGAGGCTTAATGATGTAAAAGGATTACTTCTGCCTGTTGCAGTGTAATTGGCAACACTTTGCCCTGCTTTCAGTCTTAGATGGAGCCCACTTCTCCTCTCCTAGACAAACTCTGGGTATTTGTGAATGTTCAGATGCAATCAGGTGTGTGCTTTGGAATTTTGATCATCTGTTGTTCAGAAGGTAGTTCTTCCATTACTGCAAGCTTCCTACCATGGTAATGACTGCTGATACCACTTCCTTCACTTGACTGACACAGTAGAAAAGAGAACTGCACAGTTCCCTAGCTACATTAAG
This sequence comes from Vidua chalybeata, assembly GCF_026979565.1. Classification (NCBI taxonomy): domain Eukaryota; kingdom Metazoa; phylum Chordata; class Aves; order Passeriformes; family Viduidae; genus Vidua; species Vidua chalybeata. Next base: position 46,123,138 of record NC_071533.1, read on the forward strand.
GGTCTTTATAAATTTTAGTTCTTTATCCAGACACCGGTCTGACACATTTTTACAGGAAGGAAGAAAACACTTCACACTCAGTATCAGAAAAGATTTTTAGGCCTGTAACTCAGTATCTTTTCTCCTGACTAATTGTACTAATTTAAGTTAAACTTTCAGTGATGTTCAAGTATTAAGATAATAGCAAGTGGAAGCCCATGCAAGTAGGCTTTGAAAGGAAGGTGTTTAGGTTTTTTTTTCTCTATTAGCCTCATTTAAATATATTTTAAATCCACTACTTGAAGGAAAACACTCCCTCATTTTCAGCTGACTTACATGATCTCTTAGGAATTGAAAGAATGAGTAAGATGGATAGCATCAACAAAGCCAGAAACTGTTTAAGACCATGTACCTATTTTAGGTATTTCTGGTCTGTTTCTTCCACTCTTGTTTTTTAAGTCAGGAGAATCTATAAGGAAACTTATAATTGTCTACCATTACAGGCATATGCTGAAATGAAACCTCGTTTTGCTACCAGCAGGTATAAGCTTGCACATTAAGGAAATTAGCTGAAGGGGCAAGCATGGTGTGAAATGGGAAAGCATTACTGCAGCCTAATGCAGATACTGGCATGCGAAAGCATTAATTAATTTTCAGTAGCTAATAAAATCAGTAAATCTTTAATATATAACATTTGTGTTCTAGGTAATACAGCCCTGCTCTTGATTGTGTCGGTGCAGCATTCCTTTCCTGATCACAGCAAAGTGTACCTGTATCTTATCCTGGGAGTCCTGAGCCTGGAGATGATTAGTTCCCTGACATGCTTAGTGATTTACACAGGTGAGAGAGGCAAGCTTAGCCTTCTTGTGTGATGTTCATTATAGCTGGTACAACTATAACTGTTGGTTGCCCTCACAGTAGTTCACTCGGGGTACCCCAAGGCATTTAACTACCATTATAAATACAAAACGATTCTGTGCTTGTAGAAGGAGAACTAAAGCAAATCCAGAGCAAATTGGGAAAGGTTGTCAGGCTTGATTTGGTTCCAAGGGCTGCTAAATGAAAGCTCCATGTTATCTCAAAGCTGTTAATCCAGTGAAGTGGCAATAAAATGCCTAATTAATTCAAATAGTGTCCCGTGAACAGGTTTGTCTGTTTATCGGTGTTTCTGAAATGCATGCACCACAAGCTGTGAAGCAGTAAGAGCTAGCTGGCTTAGTCAGAACTGTGTATAGGATTTAGATGTGGGGTTTGAATACCTGATTGTGTGATTGTGCCTTATCCAGCCTCTTCCTCTTTCCCTGATCCCACCCCAAAGTCTTCAGTTTCTCTTTGATACTAAAATGGAAGATTCCTTCTAATGAATACTTAAAAGATGCATGGGTTTTGGAAGCTGTGATGATATAAAAACACTGTAGTGCTTTATAAAACTGTGAGGCTTTGCTTTGTGCTATCATTGCTGGTTTGTAAGGTTGTCTGCTTTAGGTTTGGTATAACTTAGGAAGACTTGATAAAACACTTGCCTTTAAACTTTGCAAAACTACCTAAAATGTTGATAAATAAATGCTTAAAAGAAAACTTTGGTGTGTTCATGGTAATGGAATGACACACAGAGAAATACTGCCAAGTAGCTTGTTCATTTGGCAAATAAAATCTATTCCGAGTCTCCTACAGCAGCATCAAAAATGCACCAAGAAGTAAGGTCCCAGCCCTAAACTATGTCTTTGTCTTAAAAGTGTGCAGAAGCCTGAATGCTGCAGGCTTGTCAGGCTTTCTCCTCAATGGCCCAGCATGGCTCAAGTAGACTGACTGTCCTCTGGAAGAATAAAGGCAGTGATGAGGGAATGCAATCATGGCAGTGCTAGAAAAGTATTCCAAGAATGCTAGAGATCATCCCTTCTTTGCATACGCATACTTGCTTTCCTGGGAGACTCGGGAAATAAGAGATAAATTGTAAAACTTTAATAGAATGTCAGGAATTCCAGAGAAATGCTATTTCTATCCCTGAGGCCTGCTGGAGCTCAAAGAGCTACATTGTGTGACTCTTACCTTGACCAAAAAGGATAAGTGCAAAAAAGATGACCTGCATAGTAGTAAGGTCTGAGCTTGTACTTCTGTAAGAACTCTCAAACTGTTTTTCTGCTTATATGTCACCAAAAGGGTATTGTTTCCTGACTAGTACTTATGCCAGTTCCTGTGACCTTCAAATTCGTTAACCAGTGTTTCTGCTATCACTGTTGGTTTGTAAGGTTGTCTGCTTTAGGTTTGGTGTAATTTATGAAGACTTAATAAAACACTTGCCTTTAAACTTTGCAAAACTATCTAAAATGTTGATAAATAAATGCATATACAAGGAAGTTGTGGGGTGCAGTGTTGTGCTTTGCAGCTCAAAGAGGCTTGAAGAAGGGTCCAGTGAATCCTGGAACTAAGGGGAAGAGTTGCATTGCTAGGAAGGAGTAAGGCAGTGTGTTCTACCAATAGCTACCTTATCTCTTGAGCAGCCCCAAATCAATATAAAATTCATTCTCTAAAGCTTGGTGTACAAAGCCAGGGTTAATTTTTGTGACTTTACACCTGTTGCAAGATGAGGAACACTTCCAGTTACCCTAAATTGCTTTTTCCGTTGGGTAGTGTAATTTGTTTTCTTGTTTTCCATCCAAATGCTTGTTGATGTAAACTGAGAGATTGCTTGCGTGTCTTATCTGTAGTGGTGGATTTTAAGGTTTTTTAAAATTCTGATACTAAATTAAAGCGCTACTGAGGCAAAACAAATGTATTTGGCCAATTTTGAAAATAGCCTGAGAATCTGTAGTAATAATAACATTCAGATGGGTTTTAGCTCTTAGAGCAGAGTATGTTCCTGGCTAGAAGCATGAAGCTTCTTTAATGGAATAGTTTTAGGGGCAGCCCTCTGCTGAGGTTTAGAATTTCCCTCTTCAAGGCAAGCACTTAGCAGATACTGCTAAGATAGTATCAGCCGAGCAACAATGGGGCGACTAAGGTAAATTTACACTAAAAACTACTGGCTCACCCTTTTTTGTATTAGTATCTTACTCCTAATTTTGGAGAGAAGGCAGCATCAGTTCACATATTGTTTCTTCACAGTGAAGTAATTATTTAACTACTAGAATGAGACATAAATGCTTATCTATAGAAGGTTCATTTACCTGACTTATTTTCTGCTGAATAATTCTGTCTCAAAAATCAGGAATACCTGATTGTAATTCTAAATACTTCTCTAGCTTGTTGGACCTGTTTATGAGTTGTATGACAGACAGTATCCTGTGAAGGATTACTGCCTTCCTTAAAATTATCTCCATGCAGCAGTGTGTGTATATAGCTGTAGGATGCAGAGGCAGAGATTCAGAAATCTACAAGGAATTGCTGTGATTGACCTATAATAGACTTGACATATATAAATTGTTCAAGTGAGGTAAAAGTGCATGGAATGAAGTACGATATAGACAGCTCTAAATGTCAGCTTGCTATTCTAAGTTTTTTACTGCTAGGATAGGGAGTAAAGCTTTTAAAGACTTACTAAATATATGTATTTAATTACTTTCTCACATACTTCTAATATCACTTGAATAAAAGACCAACATTCCCACAAACAACACATGTTGAGAATTCCACATCCATTCCTTTGTGGTTTTATTTGTAGAGAAATACCATCATAGAAATAACTAACCTTTGAGCCTAACTCGTAGTTAACCTCTGGAGGGTCTTAGCATTGTTTTAGCAGGGTGGCCTATAATAGACCCCATCATAGTACTGACTTGTAAGGACACTCTTTCTCTGTTGCAGTAATGTGGATTTCTCACAGAGCTGCACTGTAATGTTTTTTGTGGCAATAGACGTATTGTTTCACAAGCAGCCCTAACTGCAGAGTCCCAAATGCATACTCTGGATATTTTGATATTTTCTCTGAATCAGGATCTGACATTGAATGGCTTTAAATATTTTCAGCTTCCTTTTAGAAATAATGCAGAGGGTGCCTACAAGTTTTCCCACCCATCCCACCCATACATCTGTTAAATTTAGCCTTAAACTTTATATTCATAGGTGCCCAGGAATGACTTCTGGGTCTGATAGTCAAGACTGCTAGGTTTCTATTCACAATGGCTTTCTGTAGCAAGTCTGCCCTAGTCTGAGCAGGCAAACAAGCTGCTGCTTCACTGCAGCTAGTCTAGTTAAAGTAGTATTTATTGAAGAGCTTAAGCTAGAAGTTCTGAACCAGCTACCGGTACAAAACTTCTTACAATTTTTAATGGCATATTACTTAGTTTTGCCTGAACTTGGAGACTGAATCTTGGTACTCTGTAAAAGGCAACTAAGGTTTCACCCTCTCTTAGGTGGCAGATTAAACTTTGCACATGTCAAGCTTCCCCATTCAGGTCTACTTTTGCTTTCCCATTTCTCATTCCTTTATTGTCTTTCCATCTCCTATCCTAAGGTAATCTTAGGATCATCTGTTACAGATTTTTATAACCTGGACTCTGATATTAAAGCTTTGCTTTTTTTTCCACTTTCCAACTAATTTATAAAACTCTCTTGCAGTGAAAATAAGCAACTTCAATCGTGCCAAACCAAGACCTGACATAATTGAAGAAGAAAAGATGTATGCCTACCCTAGTCACGTTACCTCAGAAGTTGGATTCAGGTGAGAATTCTGTATTCATTTTGTGCCATGTTCAGCTATGCTATATAGGTAATATGAATGGAATTACATGATTTCCAGTAGACTTCCATGCAATCAACATGAAAAGTCAACTTGTCAGCTAAACCAGAGGTGTGAATAACAGTTCTGAAGGAACTATGCATAAGCCTCCCATTTTAGTTGCACAGATGAGACGCAGCAGCCTTGTACTTTCTCCATAGGAAATGAGAATTTACTATGATACAGAAATCCTCAAACATAAGGATGGAGGTGATTTGACCATTTATGGCTGGTTACATGAATCTTTAATAGAAATGGCTGTGCTTAATCTGGTTTAGTTAATTTTATATGAGGTTTAAGGAAGGATACTTTTGTCTTACACTGTTACTTAAAGTAGGTCTACAGAAGCCTAGCTGCTTCAGCCAGCTTTTTCAGGGTAGGAGATATATTGTGGGCAGCTGATAGACAAAGAAAACTTAGTAGCTCTGTTCTGTGCCAGCAGTTGGACATGAGGTTTTAGTAATGGATTTGGAATGCATTTTGAGTTTGGGAAGGAATTTTTAAGGTATGGAGGGCACTTAAGGCGTAAGGAAGGTCTCAGTGAGAGTAAAAGCTGTCCAACAGTAACTGAAACAGTCCCAGGCACTGAGACTTATTTTTTGTTTGTTCTTTGTGTACCTGCCAACTGCTCAAACATTTTCCAGAGGCTGAAATCAGTCTGGTATGACTTAATAAAAACTAGTAATTGAAAATAACATAGATTTCTGAATAAGAATTGAATTAGAGATTTTTCTAATATACTATGACTTGCTTCCATATGTGCTGCCTTCATGAAAGGTTGACTAATGAGAGATGACTAATACTTTGGGACTTCCCCTGGTATCACAAATGCAGCATGCACATGCTTTTATGGAAGGTGGAAGTAGATGTTCAGGATACAGGAAGGATTTAGAGTTGTCTTGAATTTTGATACCATATCTGACTTCCATTTTTATATAAAAACCATGGTGATTGCATGGTGGACCTCATTTCTTTCTCATTCATCTTCTCCCCTGAGAAATTCTCAAATGCCCAGGGAATGTGCCTGCAACAATGACCAGCTGAGGAAAGGACTCTGCTTATTTTTGATTAAAGAGTGCAAACTTCCTGTGAGAACTGATTACAAAACTGTTACTTTAATTTAGCTCTATACAACTCTGACTCTCTTTCCCTTGGGAGTTAACATCTATTGAAAAGTGAATCCTGTCAGCCCTTCAGTTGACCTTGTTATAAGAATGTTTTTTTGAGTATCATGACCTCTGCAACCTAAGGTACTGATCTGGAGCCTTAAGTTGGTAGTGCATGTTACTGGTAAAGGTTGCAAGTTTTCTGTTTACAAAACTTGTGTTCTTTACCTTTCCCAGTTTAGCTACAGTAGGTTTTTAATTGGACCTAAGCTTTTTTCCACTCAATATCTTTCTCAGCGTTTTCTAAGAACTATGAAATGGGCAGTGTTCCTCTACAAAATGCTGGAAGGCTGAGGAACAACTTTCTCAGCACTAAGATGCTCACAAGTGTACTAAGAGGGTAGATTCCCAAGTCAACTGAGAAGAAATAACATGTAAGGAAAGAATAGACTACACTCAGGCATTGGTACTTCATCTTGCTGTATCTTAAAAATTCCTAATTAGATTTGACAAAATTCTGTACATTTTTTTTCTCAATTAAGTGAGCTTTATTTAAATGTTGCAGTATTACTATTGGATTTAAAATGAGAGATATCTGAAAGCTGGATATATTTTAAGCTGGGAGGGTAGTTGTACACGAGGCTGTAGATCTGAAGTAGCACAACTTTTTGGTACTGGTATTGTCATGACGTGACAGATGCTGCTGTATATAGTAGCATATAATGTATGCTACTCCACGTTAATCAAGAGATTTCTGTCTTAAACAGCTTATGATCTCCCACAGCTGAACAACAATATTATGCCTGCTCAAAACAAGTTTCCTAATGTGTGTGGGAAAGGGTCATTGGTTCTTACTATAATTCTAGCATGTTGTGTGTCTTGGTGTCTTAAACAGTAAGATCCTCATTCTGTAACTGTCTAGCAGGAAATATGTAACTCAGTTGTATATACATGGCATGAAGTTCAGCCAGACTTTTCTCTTCCTACCTTCTCATGCAAAATAGTGTTAGACATATAGGTGTTGTAGATTGCCTCTTCCCTCAAAAATTAGTTGATCCCAGCAAAAGTGAAACCAAAGGAAACAACTGTTTAAGTATGTGTTATTAACTCTGACATTTCACATATTAGAAGGCTTCTGTCATTTACTGAAACCCATATTTACTTTTGTTACTTCAAGGGAAAATTCCAGTTTAGAAGAGATAGTTGAGAAGCAAGGAGACGTGATAGAGTATCTTCAGAGACACAATGCACTGCTCAGCAAGAGACTGTTGGCATTAACATCTCAGCAAATCAAAACTTAGCAGCATTTGGGAAACTGCTGCTGGAGCTCTGGAGGGGAACGTGAAGTAATGTAATATCCAGACTGGTTTGTACAGATGTGACTCTTAATCATCTTTCACATTTTGAAATAGAAGTTAAACTTGAAAGATAAGCTCTGCATACATTATAAACCTATTACAACTGGACACTGGCTCTCTTCAAATCATCAGTTATGGGAAAAAGTTCTGCAGCTTCAAGGATTTTTAATTCCTCATAAGTTAAAGTTGGACCTGAGTTAATGGTTTAACTTTGCCCAGTTGTTGCTATTATATTGTACTGCTGTGTAACCATTAAGCTTCAGGCTACCAAAGTATTTTATATTTCTGGAGTACAAATCTTTTCTCTAGAAAAATCTGACTTTCCAAAGGATGTATATGCAGTTTCTATTGCTAAATCTGAGACTAGATGTGTTCTGTCACTGATCCCCTTTACTTCCAGGGATAGAGGTGGATTACTTCAGTAATTCAATACAGGTACTTGTTTTCTAGATGTCTCCTTTTCTCCTTTGTCAGGTAAGTGGAGAAATTTGGCATCTAACTTGGGATTATAAAAAAGTGGTGGGTGCCCTAAAACTGTAAATCTCACATACAAGTTTGTGGTACAAAAACCATGCTGTGATAAGCAATTGTTCAGAATTCTGGCTTTAAAGCTCTTAAGAGGGATCTTCAGGGCTGATGACTATCCCATTACTAGGAGTTTGTGTTAGTAACCAGACTCCTACTCTGCCAACTGAACTAACAAAGCAAAAATACTTGAGCATGAGCTTTTCCATTGATCTGGTAACTAACTTGTGTTGAATGCTTTTAAAGATGCTGTCAAAAAAGTTTGTTACATACTTGCTCTTCACTTTGGCCCTTCAAGAAAGTCAGCATCTTGATTCAAAAGTTTAAATGGAAGACAGAAAGGTCTTTTAGAAATTGAAGAAACAAGAATTCTTGGTTTTAATTTATGGTGAATTAAGGCTGGTGACAGAAACATTTTGTTCTGGGTACTATTTTGTCTACCAATGTAGACAAAGAATTATTTTAGAAGCCAATACCTCTCTGGGGATAGGGTAATCACTAATCAAAACTGGAAAGAAGACTCTTAAGAGGAGTAGTCTTGTAGTTGAATATATTAAAGGAAAATTAATTCATCCTACTTTGGTGTTAGGGCACAACTTGAGAAGTACCTAGACAGCTTAGTGTGCAACAAATATGGGGGTTGTCTCATTCAAAGGAAAACAAATAATTGGAGGCTTTGCTGCTATCCAACACTAGACTGTTCTCCTTAGCTGTTGTTTCTTGAAAATGCAGCCAGAATTTTATAGTATACATGTATGGAATAAAGTTATTTGTTTTTAGAACTCAGGTTTTGATGTGACTCTGTATGACAATTTATATCATTTCTATGAAAAGCAGTGAAATGTGACTGTGAAATTCATGCACAATAAATGCAACCAAGGAAGAGTGTGAATTCTGTTATTTCCAAGCTGATGTACATCTGGTTCCAACAGGCAATCTGTGCAGATTTTTCTGTTACGCTGGAATTCTTACAGCAGTTTTGGCACTTAAAACTAGCCAAACAAGGATAGCTGTGCACTTGTTTTGAAGCTTTAAGTTTAGTTTTATTCCCCTTTCTGGATAATGTTTTTTTCCATCATGCTTCAGACTTCCCCTGCGACTTGTGTTTCTTTCCAACACTGAGAAGTGAGGCAGAACAACTTTCCTTTGTTTTGAGGTCATTACTCAAACCTTCCTCTTCTCTCTGACTGCTCAAGGTAAACCTTGGATTAACCAGTAGCATTGCTTTCTGTGGAACATGGTAGCTGGAAAGAAAGGCAAGTATGGCTTGCTGTGCACACACATGTACATCTTCTGCCCTTTAAATGTTACCTTTCCTAAGTACACAAGTGATAACAAATGATAACCACCCACCCCTTGCCCCAGTTTTATATCTTTATCATACTCCTAACTCTTATCTTGTTTTCTTACTATCTTTAAGCTTTTTCTTTGGGCAGGGTGGAGGCTTTTCACATTTGTATGGGCTCCAACCAGAAGCTGGTAATCTTTACTACTTACCCTGAACACTTGAACCTCTGGCCGTGGTAGAGCTACAGTGAATTGTCAAGTAGGAGCTGCTGCTGTGTGTGGCAGCCCCAAGCCCCTTGTCTGCAGCAGATGGGCCAAGGCCAGCCTTGTTTGGAGGCAGAAGTACTTCCCAGCCCCCAGGTTCCCCTGTGCTGCCTGCCCCAGTGCATGGTGTGGTGTTGCTGGGTTCTGTGGGCCTGGGCACCTGCCTCCTCCTGACCGCCACCCTGCCCGTGGCCGAGCTCACTGGTCTGCAGGAGGTGACTGCAGAGCTGCTCAGGGAGCTTGTGTGCAATGAGCTGCTTGACAGGCCACATGGAAGGGGAGAATGGCTGCTGTTGTGCAAGGGAGGTGAAGCTCAGCTGTAACCTTGCTATGTCTGACATGCCACAGTGCTAAACTGAACAAGGAGTCCTAATTGTTCTGGTTCTGCTGTATCCTGTTCATCAGACACATCTCTGGTGCTGCAAGGTTGGATGCTGGGGCGGCCAGTGCTGCCCATCCCCAGTGCTGCAGCCTGGGTGCCTGTCCCTGCAGTGCCAGCACCTTCTCATGGGCTGGATTGTACTGTCTGAAGTGAAATCCACAATGTGTTGTGCACGCAGTAAGCACTGGAGCACTGGGTCCAAGTTTCAGGGGGACAAAATGTGCTGCTTTGTGAGCACAGGCGTGTGCATGTGCTCTGCTGCAAAGCAGTGCTTTGCTAATCACCAACACAGCCCTGCTCTGGTGAGGTGTGGCAAACCTGCAAAGCTGTTGCTCTGAGCAGCTGAAGTGATACTCTCTATGGAACTACAGCTGCTGAAATCAATCGATATTTGCAGGTCTTGGTAAGAGCTACCTGATTGCAGCTGGGGCAGCAGGACGATAAGGAAAGTGAAGGAATGTTTCCTAATATATGCTAAAACTGTACCTTAAAATAAAAATTAAAATAATGTAACATTCTTTTATCCTCTTTTTTATTATTCAATGCTGCCCTAGTAGCTTTTTATTTCTGAAGAAAACCAATATATATGTTTTTTAGGTCTGAGAAAATAAGTATTTTGTGCCACCTAAGGACTATATTGGGTTGCCTGAAAACTGCTCACATTGTGGGGTTTTAATAATTTTTAGATGAAATGCTGAGCTATGCTAAATATTCTGTGCACATGAAAGAAAAGATGTGTTGGTCTCTTGTGAATGCACATCTTACATGAGGGAAAACTCTCAGTCTGTATTTCTGTTTTGTCTTTCTGAATTGCTCATAGTGGATATTCTATATAAACACGTCAGTATTTCACTCCGTGAGGGAAATCACTGGTTGTAAAAGATTTTAACAGGGTTTTCCTGCTTTAAGGTTCTACACTAACATGTAAGTAACTAACGTGGAGTTAAGCAGGCTTGCTCTATGGGAAGTCCTTCTTAATCTAAAAAACAAGGTTGCAGCAAGGACCAGAGACTTGGCCAGACAAGAGTCTGAGCAGCTAACTCAAGACATGGAAAAGCAACTTCAGCCTTGGAATGAGTTAGGCTTTTAGGCTTCCTTTCTAAAAGCCATGATGCCCTGTTTGTGCTGTTGGAGTGTTTCCTGCTTTGCACAAATATTTTGCAGCTGATCACTAGCAAGAAAGAGAAAGGCCAGTAGAAGAGCGAGAAATCAGTGGGCTAATTGTACTCTGATAGTCAACGTTTGAAACTTACTTGCCATACTAATGTTTCTCCTGATTGATGTAAATTTAAATATTTTGTGACCCTTAGCAAAATTTGGCTTTGTGTAGACACTGAGATATTTATAACATGTGTATTTGGCGTAAGGGAAATATTTCCAGTCTTTATTCTCCTATAATTTCCTTTTTTCCATACTGGAAAGGGAAGAGGTGAATTGTTTATTATCCTTTGGGAACATGCTAAACTGTTGTTTCTCACCAAAGCCTTGCATTTACCTCCATTTCCTGCTGACCTGCTGTTACAGGACTTAACTTAATTTGAAAGTACATTTCATTTTCATTTTCCCCCATATTACAACTATGTACAAGACAAGGAGTTAATTCAATGTTTTAGAAACTCACTTTTTGCCTTCCAGAATTTGAGGTCTTAATCTATCTTGAGATCACGTCTTGCTAGTTTGCATCCATGCAAACATCAATTCTGATTTTGAGTAGACAGCAATTTGTACTTGTGCAAGCTGCCTTTGCATGTACGCTGGTACATGCACAGGGAGAGCTCAGTCATTTTGGCTGTTGCAGCACTGTATCCAAATTATTCAAATTTATAGACGTGATCACACTGTTATCATGCAAAGCCATTCTTACCATGTGCCTTATGTTTTGCACATCAAATGGAAACAGATAGTTTCAACAAAGCCAAATGCAAATCTGACTTGAATCAGAATTTTGCATTTTTAGAAAGACAGAAGATGTCAGGATTTTTTTTCCATTATTAGCTATCATTTATTTGTGTCAGAAATGGAGTAAAAAATTTTCAAACACTGATTCTTATATGAATCCACAGGGAAAACAGGCAAGTTCTCCGTTTTCTTTAGATGCATTGCTTTTGACAGCTGAAGAATACAGAATTTGAGGAGTGTACAAAATTTATTTCAAATAAGATATTATTTGAAATGCATACTATCTTTTTACAAAATATACAGTCAACCAGCGAGCTGATAAACTTACCTATCTAAGCTCACAATCAATGCCTTTTTCATAGCATGGTATCAGAATGCCTTTAAAAAACAGATATTTAGAATCATTTTGTAGACTGACAGCGGGCTTCCTAGGGTGCTGTTTTATTTTTACCTCTCTGAAGGAACATGCATTTATAGCTTTTTGATAGATACATTATGTATTTTTTACTATTTTATCAAAGTTAATTGAATATTTGTGTTTATATAAAAGACCCAGTGCCACAATAGATCCATATACTCATTCATAAGACATAATTTTTAAATAGCAACTCTTCACCTGTCTTGCTTTCCCACACTCTTTACCTGTAGTAAAGAGGTAAAGAACCTCTTTACCTAAACAGAGATAGCCAAGGATACATATCAAAGCCAAGTTAAATAAATAATTTTAAAAATATATAAAAGTGGTTGAATGTCTCTTTGGGAAACTACTTTTTTTGTTCAAGACTCCAAGGGTTTACCTGCAGGACTGCTTATTGTTTTAGATAAGTTTGACCATCTTTTTATGATGGTTTTACACAACTCTGGAACTAAGTCTGAAGTTCCATTTTAATTTTTATTTTTCATGGAGAGAAATTTGTAACTCCTATTAAACTCTGCCAGTATTAATTCAAATAAAGTTTCAAGTTCTTAAGAGATAAGGGGTTACATATGCACACTGATTAGAAAGTTTCAGCTATCCAGTTTTTTTGATTGCTGTTCTTTCAATTATTAGAAACTATGTGTTGCAAGAAAAAAATAGTAATACGAGATTTAAACCACAACACTTCTGATCTTTGATTATCTTTATATATTTTGTAAAAAATGTTGGCATTTCAAGTCTAGTACAATAACTTAAAAATCTGGGTATGTTTTATTTTCAGGTTGTTTTAGTTATGCTAATGAAAGGGCCACCACATTTTTCTTTATAGGTGGGTAAGTAGGTAATTTCTGCTGATATAAAAGGCAGATGTGAAGCATGTATTTTTAAGACCAAAACTCAGACTAAAAGTTCAATGTATTCTTGACCTCCAGTGCTGAAAAGAACAGCCTGTTTTCTGTTTGAAGTCTTCATTCATTGTAGTGCTATGTTCAAATATCCCATTCATTTAAATTACAGGAATAGAGTGCTATGCAACACTAGGGCTGACCAAACAAAGGATTCTTTTCAATGGTCTATTTTTATGCTCTATTTATAATACTGTAGAGGGTATTTTAGGAAAACTACTATTAAGCAAATAGCTCTGTAGTACTGAATTTTCAAGCATGTTTTAACTGTCTGGTTTGGCAGCCCACTTTAAGAAAACAAATGATAGGCTTTGCAGTAACAGCTCATTAGACAGGAGGATGGGCTTGACCTTAAGGCCTGGCTTGGGAGATCTGAGTTATCAGTTTTGCATGACCCTTGGCTAATCTCTTATCTCTGTGTGCTTCAATTCTCTATCTATAGAATGAGGAATTACACTCTTTGCTTTCTTATATTGTAAACTCTTACTATGCTTACTATACATGAAGCCAGTGGGACCACTAGTGTGGTGCTGGCTTTGGTGCTATTACAGTAATGCATTCTATGTTATTATTAAGGTAATTCTATAAAAATGTAATGTTAGATGTTAAAACATATATGTATATATTATTAATATATAAAAGTATAAACAAAAAATGGACTTTCACAATTCCATACTGGAGTCTGATACTATTTCACCCTAAACACAGCCTGAACTGAGTAGTCAACAGCACTTTCAATTTCACTCAGTTTGAATATTATATACCATCAAGAGTGGCCTTGGACAGATCCTTCCTTCTTATTGCCACTGGAAATCTAGCTCAGATCAAAATCTACCTGATGTTTGATTTGATCTTTAACTTTCACTGCTCATTGTGAGAGCCAAATCATTTGCAGGGAATGATTCCACCAGGTAAGTTCATGTACATCCCCCATCACCACACTTCCCCTGCCACCACTTCTTAGGGTGTCAGACAGAGGCCAGGTCCAGCAGAATGTGACAGACAGGACTGCTGAAGATGGCACTGTGGTGGCTGTCAGGTCAGCTGTTGTTGATCTGGACTTTTGACAAACTTCTCTTATTGGTTTAACTGTTGCTCCTTTAAAACACTGAAAAATCCAGTATGAAGTTGCTGGGGGGAAAAAGAAGAAAAGGAGATAAATATTAATGAGAGATTTAGTAGTCTAAATAAGTTTCATACAGAACAGAATACATTATTTATGAAACACATGGATGAAATTTGGAATAATATTTCTTAATTTGGAAATTTCAGCTACAAAGTTGAAGAAAAAAAAAGACAAAAGGAAGAAGGCTGCTAATATAAAACTTCCATCCTTTTTTTGTGTATGGAACTGATGAAAAATCAAATTCAATCTTCTAATTTCAAATGCTGCAAGAGGCTGCTATGCTCATTTTAGTTTCCAACCACTAGTTGTTGAAACTGAGGCTTAAGTGTGCATCCTGTTTGCATCTGCAAATGGCTCTATCCATATGTACAACTCCACTGGGATCAATAAGATTACTCATGTGAGTCAAGTAACCCAGGCATGTAAATATTTGCTGAATTTGGACTAAAACTGGAAGGGAATGTAAACGTAGGTGGTAAATCCTACTTAAGATAAAGGATAACACCCACAATGACTGCAGTTAAGAGAGTTAGTTCAGGTGCCTGTCTCCCCTTATGCCCTAGTAGACGTTTACTGAGTTCTAAACAGCTTTATAAAGCAGAAGGCTCTTTAGCTACATGTCTACAAAATTTATTGAGAATTAGTAAGTACGCTGTCTTGTTTGGTCATTGACTTTTGTTACAAGAAATCAGCTCCCCAAAGAAAAGGAGATAACACTGAAAATACCTTTTATCTTAATATTCTGTGAGGAAAGGAATTCCCCACAGAATATGGGGGGTATATGTAGCCACTTCAGTCTCAAGCAAAATTCATTATATGAGGCTTCAGAGCACATTACAGAAAGTGTAGACGCTTTCTACACAATTTCCAGACATGGATGCTGAATGGGAGAAAAGGAGGTTAAATGTACTCTTAGGAACTGAAGCAAATCATTCTGAATTGATTCACGGGCACTGGGCCTAAATTCCTCTGTCCCTCTGTCCATTCAGTCTCTGCTTGCTGAGTGAATCGATCCAATTGCTTGTCTTTTTAGGCTTAAGCTTAAACTGATGATGGAGTATCATTTAATCTGTCTCTTTTAAATATAGCAGTGAGGAGACATAGCATTCAGTAGTAAAGCATCCTTCTGGCATGTCCTTTCTACTTGCATCTCAATTCTGCCACTCAGTATGCAACCCATCTGAGATTCACTTTAAGATACGGCAATCTTTTTTTTCAACCTCACCAACTTGCCAGTTTACCATCCCATATGCACATTCCACGTGTTTATAGGCCAGCGCTATAGAGTGGAATGGTACCCTTTTGCATGGCTGTTTTGGGAGTGGTGTAAGTTCTTTTCACCAAGGCAGTTTATGCATTGACAAGATGCTTGGTATAGGGTGGTTAAAAATTTTACTTTAGTCTCCTTTTCACTGTTAACCACTTAGTAAATCGAAACATCTTGTCTCCACAGAGTGCAGATTCTGCCACCATTTATTTAGGATGCTGTCATGCCTGGGGCTACAACATTATTTTAATATATAATGAGTTTCAAAGATGCAAAACTACTGGCTGCATGTTTTATTCATTCTTAAATTGCAAAGAGCGCCTGGTTTCCTTTTGATGCCTACCGTATTAGCATATGCTACCTGTGTGCTTCTGCAGTCACTTAGTATTTGAATGTATCTGTCCTCATCAGCTATAAAGCATTAATGTTTTGCACTTGTATAGCCTTTCATCCAAGGAGCTGAAAGTCTTTTGCTGACAATGATTAAGAATTACAGTCCCCTTTGAAGTGGGTTGAGTGCTGCTACC
The DNA here is from genome assembly GCF_026979565.1 of Vidua chalybeata. Taxonomy (NCBI): domain Eukaryota; kingdom Metazoa; phylum Chordata; class Aves; order Passeriformes; family Viduidae; genus Vidua; species Vidua chalybeata. The sequence continues at coordinate 46,138,898 of NC_071533.1, forward strand.
TTCATGTTAATGGCGGGCAGAGTGAGGTGGCTTCGCCCTGCATCCAACACGGGGGAAGTGTCAGCGCTCGCAGCCCCGGAGCATCCTCTGCGAGTGCCGCTTTAACCCAGCCTTTGCACTAGCGACACTTTGCCCCGCAGCTTTGCCAACAGCCTCGGAGGGCAGCGTTCGGCCCGATTAGCGGGATCAGTTATTTTTCACTGCCTCAGAAAAGCAAAAGGGGTGGCCTGGAAGGGGGGACAAGGCGGCAGCGGCCGGTGGGACCCGCGCCCCAGCCCCGGGACAGCGACAGCCCCGCCGCGCGCAACTCCAAAGGCTCGTTTCCAAAGCAAACGAGGGAGCCCGGGTGCAGCCATGCCTCGCGCGCTGTTCCACAGGCAGGTGTGAATTCCCGAAGGTGCTCCCTGCGGCCCCGCACGCGCGGAGTTACCTGGCCGGGGCTCAGGGGAAGGGCACCCTGGAGTGGAGCGGCATGCAGCGCCGGTGCGAGCAGCCGTGCCGGTGGAGCTTCCTGCGCAGCGCCAGGTTGGCTGAGGAGAGAGAGGGGGAGGGAAGCGAGGCGTGAGAGGGGCCGTCGGTAGTGCCTCTCCCCGGGACGGACCGGCCCCGGCGCTCACCGGAGCTACCGGTGCTCGTGGCCGTGCCCTCCCGTGCCGCCGGTGTTTCCCGGTAGCAAGTCTGCAACAGTTGCCCACCTTGGGTCCCTATTTATCCCTGTTCCTCTCCCCGCCACCCCCGCAAAGTTGCCAGACTCCTGGGATAGGCGAAGCATCCTCTCCCGCTGCCGCTAGAAGTAGGGATGAAGCGCACAGATGGATGCGCCAGGTCCAAACTCGTCCCGGAGGTCACAAACCGCGTGTTGGACGCGGTCAGACGAACACGCCGGAGGTGCCCATGGCAGGCACGAACCCCCGGCTCCCGCCCCGGCACAAGCATAACGCTGAGGCATCGCCTACCTGGCCGCTGTCCGTAGGCTGGGAGGAGGCTCGCCAGGAGCACAACCACGATCCAAAGCAGCAGCTGGAGCCTCATGTCTGCAGCCCAGGCGGAGGCGCGCTCTGGGGATGTGTGTGTGTGTGTGGGGTGTGTGTGTGTGTGTGTGTGTATGTGTTGGGTGTGTGGGTGTGTGTGTGCGCCGGCGAGGAAATGCACGCACAGCCGCCCGCGGGGCCGTGAGTGAGGGGCCGGCAGCGCCCGCAGCCGCTCACATGCCCGGGACAAGCCGGGGAGCCAGGGCCAGCCGCCTCCGCCGGCGGGGTTAATGATCACGCAGGGCCAAGGCTCCTGGGCTGCGCGGCTCTCCGGGCCTCCCTCTCTTCCCTTCTCCCTTTCTCTCTTTTTCTGTCACTCCCCCTTATTTTCCATAAGCAAACAGCGCAGGAATGAAAAGCCCGTGTAAACAGCAGCTCCTGTCAATGCGTAGGGGCAAGGAGCCTCTCGAACAATGCGGCCACTCCACTTTAAATTCAACCCGGCCAGGAAAAAAACATATGTAAAACAAGCCCCGACGTTCCCTCCCCCATTTGCAACTGTTTAAACTTTGCATTGCCCATATTGGTCCCACATGCAGACACCAATGGCAGGGGCAGGAAGTGCCCCCCCGACCTTTGTTCCCCCTCCCCGAAAGCGGGGGCAGGGAAGCCCCCCAATCATGGCCCTTGTCCCAGCTCAAATGCTTTCTCTCTTCTCTAAACTAGCTGCGAAGTTGTGGCTATTCGAAGTGAAACTGGCAGTACTTAAGGCTAATGGGTGTCTTTTGTACCGTCAACTATTTTTAAAGGATCAGAATATTCAGGAATTAATTTGTGAGGGGTTTTTTTGGTGGTTTTTTTTTTTGTTGTTTTGTTTTGTTGTTTTTTTGGTTTTTTTTGTTTTGTTTTGTTTTGTTTTGTTTTGTTACCGTGTAGGGTAAAATAGATATATCTGTTCCAGCAGTGCCAGTTTGAGGCCAGCAGTTTTGGATGGGAGATCCATTTGCATAGCCCACCTGTACATTGCATTATATTTACACTTGATTATAATGAGAGCTCGCTTTAACAAACCACTGAAACCAGCTGGTGCAGATACCCAAGCCTGAAGAGAAAAAGAGGCAAAACCTGTGGAATATGGGAGCAGCACTGGTGGCTTTGAAATCCAGTGAATTACTAGCATCATTGAAATTCGACTGGTCCTTTTCTTTTTTCCAACCTGCTGATTTCTTGTGATGAAATAGCACCTAGTTATTTGGGAAAAAAAATTAAAATTTGTTCATTTCTGGGAAACATTTCGTTCCAAAACATGCAGGAAAGAATACATTTCTATATAAGCTAAGCACTACTATTATTGCTTGGTAACTATTATTGAAAGCTGGATAAATTTGTTATTTGCCTATTTCCTAAAGGAGTGGAATATATAGTTGGTTTGTTGGGGGGGTTTCTTTGGAGTTGTTTTTTGGTTTGTTTAGGTTTTTGTTTTGTTTTGTTTTGTTTAAATTCAGTTGCCCCTGTATTGCTTTCCCTTATTGTGGGCTTTCCCATTTTGTTTAAAAACCTATTTAACTCAATAGTGCGCACTAGTACCTCCTCGTAGAGTTATACATCATTACTTGGTTACTTAATTTGTCTGGGTAGAGTATGCACATATCAATTAAAAGACAAATTGCAGCTTGAATACATGGAGAAAATAGTTACTAAATGTTGTTTTGAAATGATACCAAGACTGCTGAGGAAGGTGTCTCAGACAAAACAGTAACAAAGGAAATCCTCTGCTGGTTGATCAGATTTGTGTGTCATAATCAGGAGACACGTCCCAGTGTTCTTCTTTACAGCTTGGTTGTCATTAAGTTTTCTTTTTGTGATTTCTGGCTTTTAAGGTGAACTTGTTTTTAATATTATTGCTACTAGCTCAGCTGAAATCAGGGTCCTGTGGTGGCAGTGACAAAATTTTCTTAAGGGGGTTATAAATTCAAGTACAAATGTGGTGGAGTAGGAGAGGAGTGCTGTGCCCAGATCACTCAACGAGTTTGTAACACAGCCAGGGTTACATCCTCAGTATCCTAAATATCATTCTGTGTCCACTAGGACAGGTTTAGGGATGTGTTCTCTTGCTCACCATGAATGAGAACACACTGGGCACCTCATTAATACAGCCCTGCAAATGACCATCACTTTCATTCAGCAGGTGAGGTTCAGGCTCATAACCTTAAGGTGGAAAGTAGTATAGACTTCAAAGTGATAGGGACTCTGCAGAAAGCTAAAAGGCAGAAAGAATGCATAGACTATTGCCAGTCCCTCGGGCTATCGAGGCTTCTTCTGCACCTGAATGTGGTGAAGTTTACAGAAGGTCTGGTTCTGAGGTGACATTAAATTTAGGGGTCTTAAGTAAGATGCAATCATTAAGTGCAATATTTATTGGGGTTTTATTCCAGTTTTGTATACCATAATCTGTTAATTCCACTGTTAACTCTGTGCCAAAGTTTACAAATATTTACTTGACTAATAAAATCCAAGTCACTATAGCATGAGCATGACAGAGTTATTATAATTTCCATGTAAAATACAGTAATAATTCTATGCTTCCCCACAGAAAAAATGTCTAAAATGTAATACAGCCCCATAATACAGTCCCTAGTAGTTCTTTTGCAAGTAGCTTTCCTTCAGGTACTTACTTTCATGTGGAATAGTGCTACTTGAAATTAGGCAAATAACAACTTGGTAGAATGTAGTGATGTAATAGTTCTGGTTTTTTTTTCACAGTGTTTGCTAGTGGTTTTTGGGCTAGCTTAAGAGGAGAAGGAATGTAAAGTGTGTAGGAAAGCTGGAAGTCTGTAGATATTGCTTTATGACCTAGAAGAATTGGTTATTTGAATCAAAAGCTTTCCTTCTCTTATAATCTGGAAGGAACATAATAAAGGAATGGTGATTTCAGCATTTATTACCTATATCATTGCTGCTTCTCCAACAGACATTTTCTTCCTTATTTCCTCCTTGATAGGATTCAATGGTCAGATTATCTGTTTACATCCAGAAAGTGAAAAAAGTAGTTAGCATATTGCAGAAACAATTTGGAAAGTGTTGAATAGGAACTGCCTTTCCTGAATATCGAACATTAACTGTAACACACAGCATTATCTTTTGCTTAACACATTTCAGTAAGTACTGTATCACTTCACTGGTTATGAATTGTTCTGGGTGACACTTTCAGTAGAGTGGCTGCTACAGCCTTATTTGGGGAAAAGTTGAAAACGTGGTGCCATTTCTAATAATAAAATTGGAATGAATAAGAGAAAGGTGGATAAGGGAATATCAAATCATTTTGTTACATATAGAAGAATAAAAATTGTCTCAATAAATGAAAGAACAAGTCACTGGAAGAACAAAAGATGAAATAATGTGAGGAAGCAGTAAAATGCACGGTATTTAGAAATAGAAAAGGCTTGTATGATTACAATAGGAGATAAAGATAATTTGGCACCTCCTAGGATGGGGTAAGAGATTAACTAGCATTCCCTATTGCTCTGCTAGTCAGAAATTGAATACTACTTTTAGTTTGAAGGCTAGCACAGCACATAATTATAAACTCTAGTGTTTATAGTTAATATTTTAAAACAGCTTTTAAATGCTATCAGTATAAAATGTTATGTGATGCTTCTGAAGTACAGAAATTAATTGCTATATATGGCAATACTGGTTTCAATCCTGGTATCTCAGATACCCCTTGGATAATAACTTCCCCTCTTAGAAGCCTGTAAAAATACATAGATCATTGTGGATCTCCACTGTTTCATAGGAAACCATGCTGAATGCTCAGCAGTGATAGTAACTGATAATAAGTGAAAATTCTTGTTTATTTTGACTTGAAGCTGTCAGATAAGATATAATACCAGAGTTTCTAGTCAGATTTTCTAACTTGGTTTTCCCCAAATTAATCCATCCTGCTGATCCAGACAAGATCTGGGATAAACATGTTTATGGGTCAAAAGAATTTTGTGAAGCATGTCTTCGAGTCACATTGCAAGTGTCACTAGGAAAGTTCTCAGCTTTTCCTTGTTCCTTTCTATTACATTGCAAGATGGTAAGTGGGCTGTGCAACAAACAAAATTTTAAAAATGCAAAAAGATCATGTGAGTAACCGCTTGAAAGGAAGAAGCTGGCCAAGGAACGCTCACAGGGATAAATTTTGAAATGTTGTTTAGGTGCCTGTGATTTTTTTTTTTTTACCACGAATTTCACTGGGATTATTATTTCATGGTTTTATAGGGTTTATGTGCCTACCATGAATGTAAAGGATGTTTTTTCTTCAGCCCAGGGTACAGCACCAGATGCCAAATACAATGTTTACCTTCTTCATTGGCTGTAATCATGAAGACTACTTTTTCTAGGCAAAACTCATTAGCTCAAAAATTATGATTTTGGGAGAAAATTATGCACTCTGTCCTGATTTTTATCTGTGCTTGGAAATGAAAACCTTCCCAGAAACAAAACTCTATTCCTCCTGTTTGCCATTTTATGTTTTTTTTCTGGAGGAAAAAAAAAAATCCACTTCCCTGCCTATTACTGCTCACTGCCTTTCCTGCCTGGGGGAGACAGTGCTCCGGAAGAAAATGGTAGTGAGCAAGCAGAAGGAATGTGCACTAGTAACCTGACACTGGAGACAGATGTGCTCAAGGAAAGGAAATGGTGATGGCTCAGACCAGGCTGAACCTTGTATTACTTTTTAAAATGTTTTCTATGTGTGTTGTAGAGATGCACTACCTAGAAAGTACTTTCTTTAATTTTAATCTGGGAAGAAAATATTCTGTGTTCCTGCCATCATTTCCAGGTTCTTACTGCAATACAAGTCATAATTACAATTATTTGAATAATAACAGAAGTAAAACATGCTCTGGTAGACTTGGTCTCTCTTACTTCTGGGACCCTACAATCTGTATGGTTGATTTTTTTTAAATACAATGTAATACCAGCCCTGCTCCTGAATAATCATAAATTATGAAGTCCCTCCTAGGCAAAAGACAATTTCATCAGTTACCTATGGAACTGTATTGATGAATTTTCTTTTTTACTTAAGGAAAATACATTTACATGGGTTCCAAGGTGCACTTATTTTTCTGTTTCCTTCCATCCCTTAGAAGTAAATTTGATTCTAAGATTCATCTAGGAAATACATACACATATTTCTTCCTAATAGGAAAACAAAGAGGTCAGCTCTGGAGCAGCAGTGCCTGTGATCCCCACCAGTGAGACCGCATGTTCCATTTCAGGCAACCCATTTGGGGTCAGATTCTTCTTTGGCACTGGTCATAATTTCAGAGCTTTTTTAATTTAAAAAGTCATTTATATTGTCTTGAATTAATGATGTTCAAGAAAAACCCCACAATTCTTGCAAAGCACAAGGTGCTATAATAAATTTTTATTTGCTAGTTAACTTTCAAATATGTAACCGCCTTGCATATCCAGACCATTCACGCCCTAGGTTTCAGCAGGGAAAGTATTTTTAAAAGTATGTTTTTCATATTATAAAAAAAATTCTGAGAAGTTATCACATAAATAAGGCAAACATATTTGTACCTTTCTGCTGCAGTGTTAACACACACGTTTAAGAAAGAGAGGTGCTTACTGTAGTATTTAACATTGAAGTTACTGTTTATATTTACTAGGGAAATTTCAGGAAAGAAATACATACATATTTTTGTCCTAAACTCCAGGTTTTAGAGCTTCACATGCTGTCAGGAAATTATTAGTCTTACCTAAAGCTATACCTTTAGTTGTACAAATTTCTGTAAGGTTTTCAGACAGAAAGAGTTAACTTCCTGGAGATAATTTGCTACACAACTGATCTTCTGTTTTGGATTTGGACAGCCACTAGCCACAGTAAAATTTTAATGCAGGAGGTGTTAGGACAGGCTTGGCAAATTTCTGTAAAGATTGGTAAAGTGATTGCTTGGAAGAGAATTCCAAATTAACCTCTAGCTTTTGCATATTTATGCTGTTGACTTCAGGTAGTAAATTTGGGTTGCAGCTTCAGCAGATCCTTTTTCTATGCTGCTTGCACATTAGCATTAGATATATGGTGCCTCAAGAAGCAGCTCTGTAGCAAGAGTGAGTGCAAGTTCCCATCAGGGAGTCTAGCATGATGTAATGTTTTAGTATTCCAAATAGTTGTCACCATTAATGTTAACCCTCTGCAAGCCTGGTCACCATCTTGAAACCAGGTGAAATGTGTGCTTTATGCAAGGGTTTTCTTACAAGGGTTTGGACCTGTTTAGTATAGTCCTCTGAACTTTGCCTCCTGGCAAAAAGATTGCAGAGCTGCCTTGCTCTTTATGAACATCTAGGCTTTTCAATGTTTCCTATCTGAATTATTTCCTTATCTGTTGTGATCAGGAAGGTCAGCCTTGCTGTGGACAACACAGCTGGTGAGAGGTGCACAAGAAGAGAAGGTATCTATGGTCTCTCTTTTCTGACCATCACACAATCTGAAAAAAAAGGAATTGCAAGCTTACATTCAAATAAAATATATGTACACAAGAAAAGGAATGGAGGCAAGAAAGTCAAGCTTATATTTAGGCAAATGGTGGATTTCTCATTGAATTCCTATGCTGTTTGTGTGGGAAAGGCTAATGTTTTCTGGTTGTATATATAGTTTTGTTTATTTGAAAAGTTTTGCGGTGTTTACTCTTATTTAGGATAACAGCACCTACGTGATAACTAGCCTTTTTGCTAGCTTGTTCTAGATGTTGCATGCTTCTAACTAATAACAGATTTTTCACGGTATAAGCTTTACATTGTAAACTTGTGAGATCTTTCTATGCCAGCGCCTTTTTTTTTTTGTTACATAGGCTGGATGATTGTGTAATGCGTTGTGGTAACAAAGTCTGCCAAACTGAAGAGGTTGCCTTGGAGAAGATCTCAGTGCTTTAACTGCTGCACTTGCTGGGTGCCTGCTGTGCTCAATGCTCTTTGTGGATCTCATACACTAATGATCTTAACATTTCTCCCTGTGTTGAAGCGGCACTGATAGGAAAGGTGGGAAATTTTGAGGAAAAAAAGGCTACTACAAGACAGAGCACTGTAATCTGTCACCCCCTTCTAATCTAGTAAAATGATTACTGACTGTACAGCATTTATAGCTGTACCAAATATGGTCCTGGCTGGTTTTTTTTTTTGGTAAAAAATTTCTTTATCGATGGAAAGACCAAAGTCTAAATTAGCAGGGATGATGTAGTGGAAATACGTGCAAAGCCTGACAGTAGGTACAGGATATGGCAAAAGAATATCCTGTAGAAGCTGAAGCAGCAAAGCATTGGTTTTGTTTCTGCAATATATGTATTAAATAATAATCATGTCTAACATGAATAAAAGGCACAAAGCTTAAAAGGGAATTTTGTTGATCTCATTGTTTACCACAAGAATTATTGTGTTAAACCCTCAAAGAAAATCTTGAGACTCCAGGCTCATCAAAGTTTTGTAATGGATACCATACTGCCTCAAAAATAGCTGAATTCAGGAAACAAAACAGCAGCCCAAACCATCAACCCTCAGACAAAATACATACTTCATGGAAGAGAGGTTATGTTAGGTTATGTGCATAACTTAGCTGTTGTCAGGAAATGCAGTTCATGAGGTGTGTTGCATCATTGACTTAGAAACCCTCAGTTGAAATTGGCAGTGTTTTTATTTGCTTTCAAGCCTAGTAAATATTTTCAGCTTGCAAATTTCTACAAAATAGTAATAAATGTCTGTTACCGGAGACCCTGATGACCATTCATTTTGATATGTGCTATTTAACAAAATATGTTGTTCTGTCTCTATTCAGCTTATTTCTCATTGCAGCATTTGAATCTGTTAAGGCCACAAATATAATGTTATTGTAGATGCAGAGGTGAAGATACTAATGTATCAGGTCTACAAAATTTCATTCATTTTGAACAGTTCTTCCATTATGTAATAATTGCTACTGTTTTCCTTTTTTTTTTTTTTTTTTTTTGGTTTGGTTTGCCGAAGGTTTTGTTTGTTTGTTTGGGGGGTGTTGTCATTTTTTGTCATTGATTTGTTTCTTTGTTTGTTTGTTTTTGTGGTGGATTTTTTTTTTTCGTGGTTGCTTGGGGTTTTTTTTTTTACTTTTTTCTTTTTGTTTTTAAATGGTCACCAAGGTGAGTGGTAGATTACTAGCACAGGGTTTGCAGGATATACTTGGAGCTAAAGTGATTTACATCTTTGTAGTTGAATAAATTGTCTTAATGGTTTTCTGGCATGATACATGCAGGATGGAAAAATCACAGCGTGAATGTCATGGTTCAGGTATATATTGTGATGCTGATAGGTAGTAAATCAGAGCTTTTAATTTTCACAAAATACGTGACAAATATGTGAAAGCTTCCTTTGGCCTTCCTTCCCAGCATAGCAGCATGTGGTAGCTGTGCAATGTCCTGGCTGTGTAGGGCTACTTTAGCAAAAGTGGCCACAAATGTGTGCCACCACTGTCCAGGCATCTCATGCAACCTTTTCCCAGTTGTCTTCACTCTTGGGAAGGATCAGGATGGAGAATACCAGCTGAATGAATTGATTTTGTGTCAGCAGTGTCTTGTTTCTGCTGTCTTTCTTGAGAGGTCTTTTGGTTTTCCATCTGTTGTATGGTGGTTGTACAGCTTTCACAGGGTGTGAAAAGGCTGTTGCAGCCTGGGAGAAGCTGAGAACAGGCTACAAGCTCCACAGCTCCTTCTGGCAGACAGAAAATATAATGTGGGCTGTAGCTTGGATAACTTGCAGATGGCATTTCAACTGGAAATCCCAGTGAAGAATGGATTTATAGAATGAACTTCTTCACAAGGCTCTTATCAATGCAGGGGTTTACCCATAGCAGGTTTCAATGTGCTAGTCCAGGTAACCATAGCAGTGTAACAGTGAAATAACCATGCTCCTGAGTGTTTGCTCACGTACTCTGATGAGTTTACAACTGCTCGTAGGGCTGTGCTGCTATGGTGATAGGGGTAGCCTTCCTGAGCTAACTGATTTAAAGCCATCATTCAACTGGCACTAATTTCAGCCTGAAACCCCAAAATTAAATGCTATGTACTTAGATAAAGAAAAAAAAATAAATAGTGTGAGGAGTATCTATATTAATGTATAAATGCATTCACTTGAAGGTCAGCAGCCTACATCTGCTGTCTGTCATTGGCATGTAGCAAAATAAATAAACCATGATATACCCTTGTTTGATACTTCAGATTTCTCAACACCAACAGCAGGGTTTTGTGGGTCTAAATTCTTACAATACAGTGCTAGGCATATAAAAACTGTTTCAGAATTCAAACAGAAATTGACTGCAATCTCCTTTGTAAGGCACCAACAAATTTGCTATTCCCTGTCCTGTTTCTCAAAGGATTAATGTGTATTTACCTTTACCATGGTATAATCCCAGATGGCCACTAAGCCCCACAACACAGCTCCCTCACACTCCCACGGTTGGATGGGGGAGAGGATCTAAAGAGTAAAAGTGAGAGAATTCATAGGTTGAGATAAAGTCAGTTTAATAGGTAAAGCAAAAGCTGGGCATGCAAGCAAAGCAAAACAAGGAATTAATTAATCAATCACTTCTCATGGACAGACAGGTGTTCAGTCATTCCCAGGAAAGCTGAGTTCCATCACACATAATGGTTACTTGGGAATGCAAATACCATCACTCCAATGCCAAGTGTCCTCTCTGTCCTTCTTCTTCCCTTAGCTGTATACGCTGAGCATGATGCCTCGTGGTCTGGAATATCCCTTTGGTCACTGGGGGTCAGCTGTCCCAGCTCTGTCCCCTCCCAACTCCTTGAGCACCCTCAGCCTCCTCGCTGGTGGGATGGGGTGAGGGGCAGAAAGGGCCTTGGATCTATGTAAGCTCAGCTCAGAAATAACAAAAACATCCCTGAATTATCAACACTCTCTTCAGCGCAAATCCAAAACACAGCCCCACACCAGCTAGTGTGAAGAAAATTAACTCTACCCCAGCCTAAGCCAGTCCAATCTTTTATTTGAATCTTAACAGCAACAAATTTGGTTCACAGTTTTATAGATAAAGAAAATACTGTATCATTTTCTCAGTTTGTGTCAGTACTAATCTCGGGTAATGGTAAAATAAGGTAACCTTTATACTGCAGATATATTTTTTCCTGTTTGGATTGTAGAAGAAGACCTGAGAAGAACCCAAATAAAAATTCAAGGTTTATTAAACCTTAAACTACACTTAAATGACTTATAGTGTCATATTTATAGAACTGTGACTACACTTGTTATATAGAATTTTTGTAGAGATTTTAAATAGATCTCAGAGATTTACAGCTGTCTTCTTGAAATACATTATTTTCAGGGTTTGTTGCAGTTGTTACACATTAACTTACAGTGTGCTAACAGCTAAGTAAATGTTTGGCAACTGATCAGAAGCCCTAAATGAGGTCATAACATATGGAGAGGTGCTGAGAGGTTACAATTCCTGTGTGTCTCAATTAATATTGTAGCTAGTTCTTTGCAGCTCATAGGCTCTGATCCAACAGTGTGCTGGTGTGGAAGTGTATATTTAAGCCAACAACCCAATAAGTACATCTGTGAGCTTCACTAACGGTGCTCATATGCTTAGAAATATGGTCAGGAATGAATACTTTGCTGGATCAAGGTATCTTGGAATAAATATTTTTTGGGAAAATTTCAGTACAACAAACTGAAAAGTTTTAAAACATCCTTTTCCTGAATGCTACGTTGCGGCTCATCAATGCATGTGAGAAGCAATAGATTTCCTTTATGAAAAGTGTTATTTTCTATCTGATTGCAGCTCATTTAAGCATAAACACATCTAATATATTCTTGCTTTATCCTTAGCTAGAAGCTATCATTGTAGCTGACATGATGAAAGCAGAACTGTAGAGGTTTAGACTAATAGGCATATTTCTTATGATGTCAGGCTTTATTGAAAGGCAGCTATTCAGCCTAGTATTTCAGAGGGATTAGTTTATGTTCCTTTCACATCATCTCTCATTGTTTTGATATCATTTGGATTGATGGATTGACTGTGTTGCAGTCAATATGACATAAGTTAAATTGCACAAATGTATAAAAAAGGAAGCATCTTCATTTATTTTTCCTATAAAATACTTAGGTATTCTATAGGAAAACATTGTCTGAAGTATTTAATTGTAAGCAGAGAATATCTCAGTCTTCGCAGTTTGCAGTGGAAAGCTGGTGAACAATTCTTAAGATTGAGCAAACCTAAGAGAAATGAAAATGTGAGTTATTTGGGCATTTGTATGAGATGCCTCTCTGACTCTGTTGTAGAGACAACAAAAATACTGCTAAAAAACACAGAAAAGGAGAAGTATTTTCTTGAATTTTTGCTGTCATACTATCAGTTAATTCAGAGTTTCATTATCTCTTCTGTTATCAAACAGGAAATCCTTTCTTTGCTTTTACTGCCCCTGAAAGGTAGTCTTATCAACCAACCATTCTTCACATATGGCTCCCCAAAGTTTTTTCCACTTCTAGTATCTCACAGAGCGATTAGCTCTGACAGAAGCATGCAGAGCCAGCCTGTGTTTACCACTTGTACACACCACTGGATATTTTATTTGTGTGAAGACAGAAAAGATTAGTCTTGACTCACTGAGGCTGACTAAAATAGTGGCCTGATTTTCAGTTTGTTCAGGATCCCACTTACTGAAAATATAATCATTACTCAGAAGGGACCTTGCCTTCAGTGAGGTCAGAACCATGTTTAATACTATCAGTTTTATTGTAGTGCTATACCAATGGCATTATTAGTTATTAATAATTACCAATGGCTATTATTAGTATATTAGTCATACAAAACCTACTTATATGAAGATATACATCTTGAATTGTAATGATTTTGTGAATGTGGTTCAGTTTTTGTTGGGTTTTGAGTTTGGTTTGGGTTTTTTTTCCGGTGGTGGTGATAGTTTTCTTGAGGCGATGCCTTTTGGTGAAGGAAAAAAAAATTGTCTTAAATGTAGGGTACTCTTTGAGTTCCTTTTTTTCATAGATCTTATTCCAACTGACATTTTATCTTGTCATGAAGATCCAGAATAAGTTTTGAGGGTTTTTTTTAATATTGTTGGTTTTTTAAACCAAACTTAAGAAAATTACCATTTACTTATGAGTGATTTTTTTCCAACAACATAATTTAAATGAAAATCCCAGTAACCTTTATTCATAACTAATTTGTCCCAGGATCAGTACCTAGATATAATCCCATACTAAATAGCAACCATGAGCAGTGCAAACTTAAAGGATGAAGATGAAGCTAAATCCTCATAATAATTTTGTCAGGGGTTTTAATAATAATGCTTATATTTTTTACTTGTTTTTAGCCCCCTCCTTCATGTAGAAAGGCTAGCAGAAATAGAAAATCAATCAAATGTAAGATAGATCTTATACTCATTGACTGCATTAAGACTATCCCTTTACCTGAAGGAATATGTGGTATTAAGGTTTTACCTATAAATATACATTCTATTTTACACCTGAAAATTGCAAAGTACCTTATTTCTGTAAGGCATAGCTATTCACCCATTATCTTGGCATTTGGAACCAGCTTGTTACAGCTTTCAAACAAACAGCAAAGCTCCAATTCTTTTCTTGATTTCCCCCCACTCTCCTTGGTGTTCTCCTTGTCTATCCATAAGGCCAGTGGGTATATTCAGATAGCATAACAAATTTGCTTCTGTTTTCAGTTTATCCTGTAGATGTTTCCAGGTGATGAAAGGAGACCTTTTGAAAATTGCATGTTCCTTTCTTTTTTGTGTAGTGATGAAAAGCACACCATGACGCTGACAGAGACTGCTTTTGTCTCCTTGACATGTACGCATAATTTATACAGCCTTATAAATCTTGGCTTTATGGGACCATGTGTCTTATAAATGAGGTGAAGGGTGTCCCTTTCACAATGGGATTGTTAAAGCTGAGGCAGAGCAGTGTTCTCTCCCTCTAACCTCTTGGCCACCCCTTGGTAAAATAGCACAGGTTTAGAGTTAATGGACTAATTGCATGTACAGCAAACATCTTCATTTTCAAAGTCAGTGCAAGCTGATACCTGTATTGTCCTGTATTAAAAAAAAAAAAAAAAGGTGGTATTTTAGAGAGAAGTGTGGAGGAAAAGGTTGGTAGGGTAACTTATACGAGAAAGCATAATATGTTCAACAAAGCAAACTTTGAAAGGCCTTATCTGTGTTCATATCTGTTATCATAATTATAGGTGATTGTGAATGTAGTAGATATGAGACAATTATATCCCATCTAAAATATTTAAGAACTTTTTAGAAATGTTTCAATTTCTTGATAATTTTTAGGGTTTTTAGAGGGTAGCTTTGATCCCTAGAGAATTAGAACTATTCTTCCCAAAACTAGCTATAATATTTTAATTTTGATTTTATTCAGATAAATTTAGATCAATTTAACAAACATTCTTTGTGGAGACAAAATCTGTCCAAATGACAACATATTTTTTTCTCCTCTATTTTTCTGGAAAACTGAAATAACTGGGGTATCCATTTATTTTAGTATTTCACAGTCTTTTTTTTTTCTTTTGTCCAGAATTGTTTTTGACAAAAAATGTGGGATCCCTGCATAGCATATTGAGGAGAGTGTTCCAGTTAATCAAAGACAACTGTTTTCAATTCAAAATGTATATATTTATTTTTCATTTAAAGAAATTTAATATCAATATGTTCAATTTCCCTCTGAACACCTATGCACTGAAAAACAGTAAAAGACCTTTTAATACCTTCTACTAAATAATCAAAAAACTGCTAGAGGTGAGCTACCTCCAAAAAAAGTAAACATAAGTGAATATTTGATGTGCAGTGTAAATAGAAAGTTAGAAAGAAACAAAAACATTAAACAAAGGTCTTCTATTGAGGAAAAAATACTCCAAACCTAATTCAGTAGTCCAATTCTAATTATGTATTAAAGGTGAAAATTCACTGGAAAAAAGGCACCTTTGATTCCTTTTTCTCTATCACTTTTTAAAAATCAGTTTGCTACAGTACTGCTTCACTTGGTTTGAACTGCTCACACAAGCTAAAGAATATGTTCATTTGCTGTGATCCTCCTTTATATGCAGGAATTGTGCTGATTTAATTCATTTAGATTCTGCTGTAAATTGTCACTGCTGCTTTTTATAACAATAACTGATGATTCAATGTCTTATAACATTTTAATGCCAATTAGCTACTAATTTTTAAATACAATTCCATGTGTTTTGCATTAGATTAGGCTTTGGGTTTTTTTTTTGTTTTGTTTTTTTTTTTTTTTTTTTTTTTTTTTTTTGCTTTTGGTTTTGGTTTTTTTTTTTTTTTTGTTTTTTTTTTTTTTGGTTGTAGTTGTTGGTTCTTGTCTACACAAACCCAAAAGCTCTCATTTTTACAAGGTGTAACAAATTCTGTAAGAAGTCTACCTCTTGTCAGCATTGGTCCATCTAGTCCTATGTTCATCAGAAATTTATCCTGAATCTGGAAGATGAATAAGTAGGAAATAAGTGATCGATGGAAAAGTTTTGTGTGTATAAAAAGTAGAGTGCCTGAAAATATTCAGTGAGCATCAGGGGTGTATTTGCTCTGGTGTAGCAGTTATGCAAGCTGGGGCAAGGACAGCTGAGGAGATTTTTATACTGTGACAAAACCTCATTCAGAACAAGAGCTCCCATCAAGGTCAAAATTTCTGATATTTGCAGCCTAATACCTCTTCAGCTTAATATTTTATTGCTGGGTATTGAAACGTGGCTTCTAACCCCTCTAATTAGATGCAGTGCTGATCTATAAGTAAATGAGATTGCAGTGGGGCAGCCGTAGGGACTAATGCGGCTGCCTGGGTTGGTCCTTCGTGCAGCTCATCTGGGGCTGCTTACACCTCCAGCCACCGGGCTGGAAGTGCCCTCGGGGAAAGAGGTAAGGGAATTCAAACTTCCCTGGCTTCCAGACCAGTGCATTCTCTCTTGAATAGATAAGGCCTCTTCCTAATCTGTCCTCACTATCTCTAATTCAAGTCTCTCCTGTTACAGATTTTCACAAGGTACTCTTTGCTGCCTCCTTCGTTGTCCTTTTTTGCTTGCTCTTTCTGAACTGCTCCAGACAGCAGTAAGATAACAGTAAAATGTAGGCATTGGTAAATTTTAGCAGTATCTGCTGAACAGCCATCTAAACAGCTCCTGCAAAGTGGTTTCTTGAGATATTAAAAATTAGGGGGGAAACTGCTATATAAAGCAGCCCTGCCAATATTGCCATCATCCATGCCAATATGTGAAATTATTTCCCTGAAATTATTTTTCAAGTAGAGTAGGAATTTGTGGCTGTGTCATGAACTTTTCTATAGGTGTCTGATCAGATATTTTAAACTTTGGATTTTCAGTCTAAGCATTTTTTTGGTGATGGCTGGCAGATAAGAAAAAAATAAATCGTGTTTACAGTTTTCTAGACTTTTATTTACCCAGACTAGAATACAATAGTTCTGCATTCTGTCTTTTCTAAATGTTATCTGACTGGGGATATGTCTGAAGTGTTCTGGATGCTTTTATTCCAACTCCACGCAACTGGTATGTATTGGAGAACACAAATTAATACAGAGATACATGAGTCTGTTGGTAAACACAAAATTGGGATGGGAGCTTGTTGTAATGCAAATGGATAGAAAAAAATTTCTCCCACCAAGTGGTTTTGAATATATTTTATATAAGCTTGAGAAGTCAAAGAAATAGTGACACATGAGGAAAAAAAAAATGTAATGTTAGTCTGAAAAACATTATACATGCGTATAATGACTGGATATTTTAATGAGATGAAAAATGTTAAAATGCACAGCCAGAAGGGCAGAGCGAAAGTAAAACTGTTATTGCAGAATAATCTGCGATCATTTATTCGGGAATAACTGGAGTTACGGTCCAGCAGTTGTGGTCAGCAGCTCTTAAAGGGGCTTTTTCAGCTTGTAGTATGCAAACAAATGAAAAGATGTGAGAAATACTGTAAAACAAAGGACAAAACCTGTTGCATCCTGGGTTTTAGGTTCAGATTTGGGGTTCTGGTCTTTGTTAGCTTACCGGTTCCATGTATCCTCGTGTATCCCCCGTGTTTCCCCCTCCACGGAAGTTAGCCCCAGGCTGCTGGCCATTGGGTTTTCTCCCCTGCCACTCCTGTGACCACTCCCCCGTCCGGTCTCCGGCAGTTCTGTGCTCGTCACCTCATTCTTGCGGTCCCACTGGTCCTGAACCCCCGTGTCCGCCCCAGTCGTGTCCCCATTGGCCGTTGTGGCAATGTCACAGCCACGGCGTCTGTGTTCATTGGGCGGAGAGCTCCCGTCCTCCCCTGTCCCACCCCTATATCCCTCCGCAGCACCCCAGCCTCGGGGCCAGATCATCCAAGTGAGGCTGGGAGCGGCCGCAGCTTCTCCATCATGGCTCCCGTGACCAATAAAGCGCCCAGCCGCCACGTGGACAGGTTTGGACAATTCCCTGCCTCTTCGTTTCCTTCCCTCATGCCGACGACAAAGCGTAGCCAGCCCACCCTGGGGCGCAGCCGCAGAAGCGCCCGGAAGTAGTGGCAGCATCTACCCTAACGAGGAGCCGAGGTGCCAAGCCGCGTTCTCGGGAGCTGGTCGGGGCAGTAAAAGTGACGCGCCGCCGTAAAAACCAGTCAATAAACTGTATTAGGATCCTTTGAGAAGGATTTGCCCCAGACAGTCACTTAGAGGTCCCCAGCCATGTAAAAAACCCCAACCAAAGAAAAAACCTTAGCTGTGAAATGGTATTACTAGTGAGAAAATAAAGTTACCCTAAGCTGTGGAAGTCTACAATTTCAAGTCTATGTACACCAGCACACCAGAATAAGCTAGAGAGTCAAGGGCAGAATTATACTTCATCCCATTTTTTGGTTACTGCTTCATCATGAGTTGTTACATTCTCGTCATTGAGGTGACTGAAGGCATTGAAGCAAAACACTACAACCTAATTTTTTTTTGCTGTTTCTGGAGCATTGTGATTGCTTAGATTCCTCTTTAAAATATTGTTAGTAATTCCCATAAACAATGCATATGTATACTTTGTGAATATGCATGGAGACAATGTCTTTATCCTGAAATTCTTGGTCTGTTACAACTAGAAGTTGCAGTTCAACATGTTCAAAAATTCGATGTCTTTAAAGCAACCCTTAAAAACTCATTAGGTTTACAAATAAATGACTCTTTGAACAGAATGTTTGCAAATTGAAGAAGTTTAAAATAACCTGTTAGTAGCAAAGAGAAGCAGAACTTGGCTAAAAGTAAAATCAAGTACACTTTTAGAAGTACCTCAGTATTGAATCACTCAGACACTGAACTTTATTTTGTCACTGCAGACAGTCTATATAACATCACTCTTTGGTAATGGTCACTGCATTAAAAATTTAAAATATAATTGCACATTCTCTATTTTGCAACCTACTGAACTTTTTTTGGTTGATTGTGTTTGTTGGTGATTTTTAGGGGTTATTTTAATGTTCAACATAGACAACCAGTTCAGACAAAAGAACAATACTAGATGAAAGTCAATGACACTTCAAAAAGAGTCTAAAGGTGGGAAAACAATTTCAACCAAGAAAGTTAACCATTGAAAATCTAAGACTTCTAGAAATCACCACAATTTTAGTTACAGAGGTGCAATATTGTCATTGCCATAAGAAATGTCCAGCTTGAGTGGAGCTGTGGTTGCTCTCAGCCTCCTTTCAGTGAGCTGTCCTTGCTCAGAAAAGGCATTTATGGCATATATTCAAGGGCTGGTTGCTGAAGAGAGATCAGCTTAAGCACTTGCTTAACACCTGTCTTGTATGAGGACTTTCAGTCTCAGTCTGCATTTACTGATCTGGCTTCCTTTGCAAGGTTTTGGTCAACCGTAATTCCCTCCAGTGGCAAAGTTGAAGGCATTGTATGAACTTGTCAAAATCAAACAGGTGACACAGGTTCTTGTGGAAGACCTCTTTAAGGTCTGTACACCTTCCAGGTGGACACTCTCCTGGTTAGTAGTGCTTACAAGAAAGGGAATAGGGTTCTGTGAAGAGAAACAGTGACAGAGGAGCTTAAATTGGGAAAGATGTATCACAGACTGCATGAGCCTTAACTCCTTTCTGAGGAAAGAGGGGACTGTTCAGTATATTTGTTCTCTACAGCCAGTGAAGCTAAGCAAATAAATACTAATGCTTTAGTGGGACCACCTGTCATCAAAACACCAAAAGGTACCTTCCCAAAATAGTACTGCTTTTTAGATAGCCACCTGAACAAAACCAAATGCTTTAAAAGCAAACCACACATGAATATGAACTGCTCCCAGCGGGAGGCATGGACAACTACTTTCCATACAACAGGGGGCATTGATAAAGACACATAATGTAAGAAAACTAGTTGAGAATTGCCATTCATATTCCCCCTGCACTTTTTATTTCTTTTCCCACTTACAAAATCAGTAAAATATACTGGCAAGAGGAGGAGAAGTGTAAGAAGAGATGTTTTGAATGCTAAAGACAAAAAAAATTGATTAAAGGAAGTAACTAAATTACATCTTTTTTTTGCCAAAATAAGGGGGAAATAAATAATAAAAAAATAAATTTAGATAATTTGGTCACTGCTAAAGGATGAGGGGATGTTTCACTTTCTTCGAGCACTGAACTTCCTTTGCTCTGAAGGAGCAGCGGTGTATGCTGATGTCTACATGACGTTTTCCTGAGCATGCAGAATGTGTCTATAAATTGCTTTTCAGGAGGGACATCGTATCTTCTTCTGCCTCAAATTCTCTTTCTTTTTATAGTGATTTTTTTCCCCTGCTAGAATGTCTTCCTTCATATTTGCTAGTATTGGTGAGTGTGTATTCTTGAACTTGTTTGGTTTTGTTCATGTGACAAAAAAATAAGCTATTGTACTTGCCAGTTGTGCCTTCTCGCTGTGTTGGCAAGGAAATGTTATGCCTGGCTGAAACTCACTTATGAAAAGCACACCAAAGTGGCACAAAATTTTTCCTCTACATGTATTTAGGGGCAACTGTTTAGCCAAGGATGGTAGTACAAAATATTTCACTGAGGCCACTAACTAAAAAAGAATTCTAAGAACTTAGGGATACAGACTATGAGCCAAGTTGGAAAAAAAAATCTTAAATAGCCAAGAGTCGTTTAAGTGACACAATTTGAAAGAAAGGTAGTTTTTTTACTAAACAATCAAAAGAACTTCAATATAATGGCTCCTTTTTTAGTACAAGATCAGGAGTAACTGATTAAAGGGATACAATTTAGTAAAACCTGTTCAAAATCTATCTCTGTCTTGCTTTTCTGCTTTTTTCTTCATTGTGTATTTTTCTTCCTTTCCTAATCTCTCTATCCATAATTCTTTCTATGTTTTTCTTTTACTCTTATCCTTCCTCTGTTTTCCTCTTTTTGTGTCCCTACCTCTCATCCTCCTTCCAGACCCCATTCTTTTAGTCGTGCCCTTGTTTTCTTACCATTTTCTGCAACTGTTTCCAGTGTGCCAAGGCCACAGAAACGACAGTGATAGCAGCTTATTGTCATCTCCAGTAACTCAGCTTCAGGTCTTAAAAGGAGAAGTAAACTCAGATCTGTAACTTTGTGTCAGTTTTGGGCATGTGGCTGTGCAGAGGTTGGTCCTTCGTTTGGTGTTCATTTTTAAAGTTCAAGTGTTATCATTCAAAGATAAGCAGTGTTGGATCTATCAAGGAGGAGGAGGGGAACTTAAAGAATGTGCAGGAAGAGCCAGCTTTGGAGTTCTTGTTTTGAACTCAAGTAATCTTTGACTTTTTGCTTTCTAATTTACAACCAAAACCACAAAAATTAGTTTAAATCAAATAAATGCTGACTGAAAGATAGTTACTTAAATTTCAACAAATTTTCTTCTAAACTATAAATTAATCAGATGTGATTTATAACAATTTGAAACATCTTAATAAATACAGTAGTTGTTACAACTCTAAAACTTATGATTTTTTTTCTTATACAAAAAATACATAAATTAATTTGCTTTCAGTACCAGTTTGGATCTTAAAAGGATAAGATTGTGTTACCCTTTGCTATCATTCAAGCTGTTCAACTAGTGTTAATTCAGGGATTTGAATGCTTTTTCTGAGGCAGGGATAGAAAAAAAAGAGAAAGATGCTGTAAAAGAGGGAAGTATTTTCCTGTAGAAAGTTAGACATTCACAGGTGGTCACAGAGCCTGCGAGTGGGATTGAGATGGGTAGCTTTGACATCTACAACTACAAATGTATCTGGCTGAAGACTTCAGGTCTGAGAAGGAATTTCTGCATGTGCATGCATAAGTGGTTCAGCACATTACAATGTCAATAGAGGTGCTCTTAAACAGGTGGTAATGGGCATTTTAAAAGGAGCTAGATGTTCTAGGATGGTAAATGTGTAGTGTAGAAAAAACCATGAGAATTTGCTGTAAAGAAAGCTTTGTTTCAAATACCATGTTTAAGCAGAAAATCTAATACTCGAAATTATAAATCTTGCAGACACTAATTCAAAGAATGGCAAGAAAATCATGCTTTTTACTTAAGCGTTCTAAAAATACATTTGCAAGACTGGAGTAGTAATTAAAGGCTGATAGGTGAGATTTTGGCAAAGTAAATATTTTATATTAAATATATAACAAAGCAAAAAAAAGACTGTAGTCTTTCAAATCAGCCCGGGAATAGTGAAAAGCTTAGTAAATGATAAATTGTTGATTGGAAGAGGAGGAGGAACAAAGAGTGGAAAGGAAGAGGAAGAAGAGGAGGAAGGAAGAGGAGACGAATTACTGGGGTGCACAAAAGCACCTATCCATATCATGACTCTTAATACCTTTGTAAATATGTTTTTGTTACCTTCGCGTTCCTCACAAGCAGACCCCAACATGCTGCGCTGTGCCATTAGCGCTGCACTTTCATCTCTGTGGGCCCAGAGCGACAACATCACAGAATTTATATCTGTATCACTGTCCCTCAGGTCTGCTAATCTTCCTCAGCAGGGCTGTAAATAGCACCACTCAGATTCCCTTTCAAATAAAAAACTCAATGAGAAGGAGAGAGGGAAGATCTGCAAATAACTCCTCCCAAGGCCATGACCTCCTCCATCTATCACAACCAGAGCAGGTAGATAAGGAGGGCATCCTTTCTGAGTGACTACATGTTAAATCAACCTGCAGATGAAGCTTTGACGGGTGCTGATATGAAGGGCTGGCAGAGGCCACGTGAGAACTCTGTGCTACTTATCCATTATTTTCCTGCTTCCCGAGGGTATTTGGAGAAATCAGAAAAGATTAAAATCTTCCATCTCTGTAAGAAGTTCTTCTCTCCTCTCTCACTGCAGTCTGTGCAGCTCTTCTGAAGCATTATATTGTTCTGAAGCAGTATTTCACTCCAAATCTTTTGCTTGAGAAAAGAAAGACACAAGGACATACAGCTAACATCTGAAGAGCTATGTTCTTATCAATTATAATTCCAATTATTACTTTGGGCTTGCATCCAAGTGTAAACTGCTAACATTTTATGCAGTTTCCACAGAACAGATCATTAAATGTTGCATCTAATAAATCAAAGATAAAATTATTAAATTCATAAGAGTGTTTCTTTGATGTACAGTACAAAATTTTCTACACTTTTTTTTTAGTGCTACATTGAACCAATATGACCTTTACTACAGTCATCATTCCATTATTGAAATGAGCAAACATGGGTAGTAATAAAGGAAATTTCTTATCAACAAACCCTGCCATTTTACATCTGTTTCACGCAGTTGAGAGATGATACCTTGGAATCTGATATATTATGTCTTTGTAGAAAACTTTTATGAAGAAGGTTATGGATAGATTTAAAAAAAATAGAAAATATACATCAAAGAGTAATCTTAAAGTGTAAATCTGCAGTAGTAGTCCAAATGGAATATGCAAGTAGAGTTTTAAGCTTCCAGCATGACTACTTCCAGAACTAATTTGAATTCAACGCTTTAGAGTCAGAACATGTGAAGCAGAATAAAATGTTAAATTTTAGGGCTGAGTACTTTGCCCGAATTCTAACAAAGCAAGTAAGAATATTAAACTTCAAGTTTTTTTGCCACAACACTAGTATGTGCATTCATAAAATCATACCCTGTCCAGGCACTTGCTCAATCTGGGATTTATATCAGGAGTGCACTTTTAAAGTGGATATGCCAGTCATTCTGAATTACTGTACTTAGCATCATGAAGTGGTATTAGAAGTTGCTAAATGGATTCTTTTTGACCTAATTCTGAATTGAAGGTGAGTACAACAGATGCAGTCCAACTGGTAAGGGGTGTTCAATCCACAGAAGCTGATAATCAACTAGACTGAGTAAATACAACTGAAACACATAGAGTTTGGGTGTTGCATTCTTGGTACCAACAGGTTTGCGCTACAAGTCCTCTCCCATGGGGCTGC
This sequence comes from Vidua chalybeata, assembly GCF_026979565.1. NCBI lineage: Eukaryota > Metazoa > Chordata > Aves > Passeriformes > Viduidae > Vidua > Vidua chalybeata. The sequence continues at coordinate 46,162,321 of NC_071533.1, forward strand.
ACTATTTGCTTATGCAGATATGACTTCAGTCTTCTGAGTTAGAACTTGGTCTTTTTGCAGTCAGCCCAGCTGTTGGGATTTAAGGATAAAAGTACGCATACTCCCTTAGAGTCCATGGCAGCTCATGAGTCAGTCTCAAAGAAAATTAGAAAATAATGAGCCCAAGTAGAATATAGAATGAGATAAAAAAATCCCAGATAGGATATATATATATATACACACATTTTTTAAGCACAATAGTCATTTTGTGATTGATCTGTCTTGAACAACCTCAAAAATTTGTACAGGTTGTAAAGTTTGAGCTAATGGCACATGTATGCACATGTGAATATTGTATGGCTTCAGTATCACTGTACTTTGAGCATTACTAGGAAAGCAATGAGAATACATCTTGAATTCCTTAATTTGAAAAAATAAGTGAATGCTATTTTTAGCACTTTTATATGAGCTTTCTTCAGAATATGTACCCACATGAATTTACATCTGTCAATTACCTTTTAATAAATACAAGATTTACATGTAACATATAAAATGGAGAAAAAGACTACAGTGTGTAGCTAAATCTTCCAAATAACTCACTCAGACCAACATGCAAAATTTGGTTCTTAGCTGAATTAGATATACTATTTATGTCTGTCTGCTTTCTTCTTTTGTGGCTTTTCCTTCTGTGTTCAATTACAATGTCATCTTTGAAGACATTATTGCTGGAATTAATTACTTTGCCATATACCAGAGCAGTGGCATCCTGAATTTGTTGCATCAAAGGATATTGGCTGAAAAGACAAATAATTAAATGACCCGTAACACAGGTAAATGATAGTCCTGGGATCAAAGGGATCCCCTAGGAATACTGTGTGCTGCTTGGTTCAGCCAGTCATGGAAAATGTTGTTGCAGGGGCTGTAGTGAGGTAGCTTTGGTCAGTCCTTCAAAGTAAGGGGTTTCCAAACAGGATCTTCCTGTTTGTTTTCCTTGTTTGCCAGTGGTTCAGAAAATACGAAGATGAATGTAAGACTTGGTCAAATATCAATTCATATGACACGGGTACTTTAGTACCTGGGGGCCAGACCTCTGAGCCAATTCCAGTGAGAGAAGACAGTCAACAGTAGTCTGTCATGGAAATAAGTGGAGATGGCTGACTAAGAATTTTCTGGTGCAAAAGGTATTACCTTCAAATCTTTACTTAAACCAACACCATTGTTTTTAGTCCTATAAGTTCTATATTGCTGCAGTGATAATCTGGCATGATCAATTCTTTATGCAATTTCATGTGAAATAGTTGTTCACACAACTTTTTCTTAGTGTTTTTTTATTACCTCATTACCTCATTTTTATTACGTCTATGCTCATGGCTTAGATCCACACTTTTGGTGAGGTACTTTACATTGCTTTCTAAAATTAACTTTCTAAACAAATGGTATTATTGTTTTTCTGATTCTTATTGTTAAAAACCTACTAAAACTTAATAAGGAGGACAGCAATCAGAAGGAACTAGATTTCTCTGTCTGTGCAGAAATAGTACCCTAAGGAGCAGTAACCACTAAATTTCAGAACAAGAAAATAATTACTTTGCCTCTATGGTGTCTCTTGGAAAGGATTGCTTGCCCTATGGGGAAGTCATTCTTATGGGAATTTTTGATAAAATAATTTACTTCAGCCCTGAGAATGTGGTCATTAAGCTCAAAATTACAGGTCCCCTTCCCCAACTTGTGCCATGAGCAGGAATGGGCTAGTAAATCCAAGTTTTTCCCTAACTGGATTCAGCTGTAAAAATTTTCTGATTTCAGCAAAATCAGATTCACATTATATGAAAGACTTACCTTAAGCCAGGATCTTTACTTGGGTCCGCTATAGCTGGAAAATTTTGCCATGTGTCACAGAAGTAATAGTTTTAACATGGCAGGAGAAGGAGGATACTTGAGAAGGGCAGAAATTGCCTGCAGAGAAGTTTACAGCTTCAGTGTGGTAGATGACATATTTTGTCCTCTTACGGAACAAAATGCCTCTTACAGAAGCATATTTAGAACAGTATCTTCAAATTGTGCACAGTAACAGAAGGCAGCAGAGAATTTTAATCTGGCAAAATACAACTGCATGTTCCTAGTAAAACATCTGCCTCTCTACTGGGTATGTATAGCTGCTCCCTGTTTCTTAATGTTGGACAAGTAATTAGGCAAGGATTCTATGATACATTCAATGCTCCAATGTTTATACCTACAAATCATTAAAATTAGGTTTGTTGTGACTGGGCAATAATGTAAGAAGTGATTTTATCTCCATATTTGGGATTTGCCAATGTGTCTGTGGAAGACTTATCTTTGCATGTATAAGAAGGTTGATTTACTATGAAAAGTTTTTAAAGTGATACAACTCCTGTGTGGACATTCTTATTTCAAAGTAGTTTCTGTACAGTTCATCTTAAATGGATTTGCAATCAGATTCTTAACTAAGTGTATAATGATCTGTTCAGAGGATTTCCTCATGTGGAGAGAAATTTCTCTGCAGTATTTAATCCTAGTTTTTATCATAAGATAATCTCCAAGATGAAACTGAAAATCATCTCCTCCTAATGGTAGCTTCTGTTTGCCACAACAGTTTAGTAATAAGAAGGGCACTATTCTTTTCACACTTAGAACTCTTCATTATATCCATGTCCCATTATATTGTCCCCTTTCAAAGTGGGGTTCTACATCTTCTGAAAGCCATGACTCACTTAGCATGTAAAATAGGAACACAGGCCACTGAAACCTGGATTGAAATTAAAAAAAAAATTAATACTATAATTTAATTAGTACACATGACATTTTCTAATACATTTACTGTACTGGGTGGTTGGTCCTGTACAGCTTTTATTAATTAAAATAAAGTTCTCTTTAGTTTTTCCCAGAATGTATGCAAAAACTTGGACTGTAATTCCCAAGAAGGACTGGACATTTATGCTTGCAAGCCACAATTCTGAGTTAAGTGCCTCTTATCTTTGTGTCAACACTGAAGTTTTCTTTCCTGATGTATGTCCCTACAAGCATGAGTTGTTTTGAATGAGAACACTGGATGAGAAACAGTGTTTTTTTTAATCAAAATAACCAATTTGTAGATTAAATGTCATCAAAACCGTAATTTAAAAAATTAATTAAACCCCAAAGAAATTAGGTACTTACAAAGAAATACACTTCACTGTTGCTCTTAAATAAAATAATTAGGATATGTATGTGTTAGGTTCATTCATCTCCTAGAATGACTTGTAATCAGCTCATGACAAATGCCTGTTAGAGCACTTTCTCTTAGAAAGTTTTGTTTACATAGAGATCTCCCATTAAGTATGTTTATATGACACCTTAATGAAGATTAAAAAAATTATTTCTTCTGCTATATTTTATTTCCATATTTATTGAAGTAGTTTTGGGTTGAAGGAAATTATTAAAATAATGGGCCTTTAAAACATAATTTGCCTGGTCTGTGGGTGGTTTATTCACGATGTTGTTTATGTTCTTTGCTTACATATTTGCAAAAATAATTTGGTGTTTACACAAGGCAGACGGTATTTGCAGCAAACACTATTTCAATAATTTAAAAATGTTTCTACTTTTTAAACTTCATGTTTTTCACTAGCTCAACCATGTTTTCAATACCAGTAACATTTAATGTGCTCTAGGAAAGTTAAAACAAAAACCAAGCAGATGAAATAATGAAGGCAAACCTGAACTTGTCTCAACAATAGTGTGTAAGCTAGCAGAGACAGTTTCAGGGATTTTTGTTACTGAGACATTTAGTATAATGTGAAGCACTTTGTTTTTTTTTTTTTTTTTTTGTTAATTGAGAAAACTTGGCTGTAATAAAGCAGTTTATTATTTCAACTGCTATTTAGGCTATGGAAAAAGTATTATAATGCAAAGCTTGATGAGCTACTTCCCTTGAAAGGCAATGGCTCCCAGTGAGGTCCTGCAGGTACCACATACATTTTCATGTGCAAGTGCAAACTGGAGTCTTACTTTTGAATGGTGGTTTTCTTCCAGTTCAGATTTAAAGAGGCACCAGCTGCTGAGATGTCTTTTCTTAATATACAAACAAGGGAATAATGTATTTTACTATGGGAGGCTTTGACAAGGGCTATGCTGGACAAGGATTCCTGGGATTGTCTACTATTACCAAAACGCAATTGTAATGTAGATATCAGTTTTGATAGTGAATTGATTTGTTTTCAGAAAATGATTTTTGTGCTGGCACTGTATACACATCAGAGCTTGGCTGACCAATAATTTCTTAACAAAATACATGTATTCTTTCAGCAAATGGCTCTAGCATTTACTTAGTCATGGATTATTATGCATATTGATTATTTTTTAAATTAGTGGTAAATATCAGAAGAAGATATTCTCTTTACTTTCCCAAAGAACACTGACAATGTGAAAGCATCATAATTCGGCTGCTCAGCTATTGGCATCTGAAGCTTTGTGATACAACAGAGTCAATTTAGTGATATTTTTATTCATGTCACTGTGGTGAGGAAAATAATAACTTCTTTCCTCTGCATATTACATTTTATAGCCCAGCCCAGAGCTCTTCCAGTTGTCTCCTAGTATGCAAAAGGGAGTTTTATAACAATTAGCCTATAAGCTACTTTGTCCTTCCCTTTGCATCTTCTTGCATGTGGATAGAAGAAGCAGTGTGGGTATAGCACTAGTTGAGGACCTAAGGGAATAAATAGGATCCAAAACTGCAGAAGTGCTATGTCCATAAGGCAAGAAGGATCAATTCTAACCTCAGCTTTAGAAGTTCAGCAGATCTTCTGAAGTGCAGGAGGGAAGAGGTTTATTAGTTATATCTGCTGTGTGAAGAAACTGATAACTACAGTACCAAGGTGGACTGAGGCACTCTGCAAAAACAGTAAATCAACCTGATTTTTGTAAAGAATTCTATTTCTACATATTTAAAATTGAAGGCAATACTTGGATATAGATGCCATGGTACTGGAGAAATAAAAAACACCCACATTTGCCTGGTACTTTTCAGTCAGCCTCAGCAGCTTATTAATGCTAATGCAAACTAAATAGCTATTACAATAATATTGTTTTATTGTAAAAAACATTATCTTCCAATTCTGATATTCTGTTGACTGAACAGGTTGAAAAGTAAATACATTGCTGTTAAATATTCTTCATAAATGACTGAAAAGTGGTGAAGAAACAAAAAATAACTTCTGAATGCAAGTTTCTCCTTTGGGAATTTAGAGCAGATGTGCTCTGTAAAATAAGCCCTGGTACTTTTATGAAGGCCATGAAGTGGGGCTGTAAAAAGGTGCTGAAGCAGCTTCATGGGTCGTGGTTCATTAACTCTAATTGTCACGTCTGGATTCCATCTGATGGATGACCAGGTCCTTCCTTTCTCACATCCG